>NC_056733.1:1467846495-1468212745 GCF_019279795.1 Protopterus annectens
ATATATATTTATTAAACCCTCATTCAATAAAATACTACATTTATAAATATGACTTACAATTAATGTGTTGTTATGAAATCTGTATATGCATCTATTAAAACACTGTGCTATGAACATATTTTATACAACTGATTGCATATTAATATATAGTGACATCTCCTTATTTATAAATCACAATCTGGCCATTCTTAATTTGAGAACACTCTTAATATGTATACTATCATTTAGACCGGGACTTGTGGCAGCATCCAATTTAAGTTGCCACAAAAGTTCCTTGTACTCCAAACGCGTTTCCCAGTCTCCCCCTCTACTATCCACTTGCACCTGTTCTAACACTATAAATTTCATAGACATTTCAGGACATAATAATGAGTGTTTATAAAAGGCATTTGTATCTTTTTTCCTAGAGACCTCATACATATGCTCATAAATTCTCTTTCTCAGAGACCTTTCCGTTTTACCTACATAGAAACTGTGGCACTTGGTGCAATAACCTAAGTAAACAATCCCTTGCGTTGCACAGTTTGCATAAATGTTAGCTTTAAAACAAAAATTCCTGGATGGAATGTGTAAGGAATCTCTGTTCAAAATGTGTATACATTGTTTACAGCTTCCACATTTGTAGGTGCCTTTCTTCAAATTCCTGATGTTCTTCATCTCACATTGCTGCAGTCCTTACACTTGGGTAGTCCGCTGTCCTCGGTCGGCCCGAATATCAAAGTATTAGGCTGACGTCGGTCAAGGCGCTTAAGACTGACATCAGGACGTCAGGGTACAAATGCGCATGACAGACGTCATATCCTCAGTCTTTTTTGCCGCATGGTCCGATGCAGAAGCAGCGTTGCAAGTGCCGTTCGGCGTTCTGAAATTTTTCGAATTCGGAGTTTCAGACCGAGTCAAAGTTGGCTAAGTACCCCGTTGGGAATATTTTAGTTTTTTCTTGCCTCAGTGGTTTACCGGATGTCAGAAAAAGTGAATAACTGTATTTCTTGTGGGAAACAGATACCGCATAGAGATTATCATACTTTGTGTATTCCTTGTTTGGGGCCTGAGCACGACGTTGTTGGGTGTCGCTTTTGTGCTAGGTTCAATAAGCGCACTATTAAGCGAAGGTTAGATTGTGCCAGGTTGGTCTTTGTGAAGCGGTGCAATTATAATATGCCGTCGGACGCTCCGACGCCCGCTTCTTCGAAGAAGCGCAAAGACAAGGCAGCTAAACCCAGGCAAGAAGAGTCGTCCGTACCGGACGCCGGTTCTTTAGAGGCGTCAGTGGAACCGGTGGTTCCGCCGGAGGCTTCTCTGGAGTCCCAGGGGGAGACTTTGTTATTGCAGGATGTGGCCTCTCAGGAGGCAGGTCAGGCTGAAGGGGCTTCTCAGGTTACTGTACTCCCCTCCCTTCCTAGGGTGGTTAGGCCCTCTCCTTCTGCTTCTAAGGCTTCTCCCAGAGGCAGGCCAGGTTTAGCTTCTGTTGGTGTCACTCCTAGTTCTTCAGGATCTGTGCCCAAGAAGCACATGCTTAAAATGGCAGAAGATTTAATTACTTTGATTAGAGGTTCTTTGCCCCCTCCAGATAAGAGGCCTAGGGTGGAACCAGAGTTGGGGAGTTTTGAGCAGCCTTCAGATGTTTCAGAGTCTTCGGCTGAAGACTTGCAGGAGTACTCTCCTTATTCTGATTCTGATGCAGATGATTCGACCCCTTCTGCTTCTCCTCCAGAGGATTTTTCTTTTCAGAGACTCTTCATTCCATGAGGGAACATTTTAAGTGGGAAGGTCAGGACTTCTCTGATTCCAGGAAAAGGCTTAGGGAGTTTTTGCTTTTACCCCAGCATAGGCCTTTGGCTATACCTCCTGTTCTGGATGTTGTGGAAGATGTGTTTGCGGAGGCTTCACTTAATCCTGATTCTTTGCCTCCTGCTCCTGTTAAACCGGATAGGTATTATAGGGTGCCTGAGGCTCATAAATATCTTTATAAGAGTCCTAGGGCGGACCCAGAAACTGTTAGTCAGGGACCTAAGGGTGTCAAGGCCTCTGTTGTAAAATATCCGGTTCCTCCAGATAAAGAGGCCAGAGCTTTGGATAGATGGGGAAAGAAAGTCTATACTTCTTCCACCTTAGCTATGAGGGCTTTGAATTGCCAGTTTCACATGTTGAAATATCAGAACTATCTTCTTTCTCAACTGAAGTCTAAGGTAGATGCTCTGGCGGAAGGCATACAAGATTTAGTACATGTCTCTGAACAGGTGGGTAAGCATTCTTTACAATGTGGTTTTGATGCTGTACAGGCCTCGTCTAGGGTGGCTGCCACTGGGTCAGTTCTTCGCAGGCACGCCTGGCTGAGGGATCAGAATTTATCTGAACATGTTAAGACAAGGATTTTGGATGCTCCTTTACAGTCGGATGTGTTGTTTGGTTCACCTGTTGAGTTAGTCTTGAAGAAAATGGAAGACAAGGCTAAGTCTATGCAGACTGTTAAAGATTTTTTGCAAGTCCAGCCTCCGAAGTTTAGTAGGAATTGGCCTGCTAAGGGGTGGACATACCCTTCTTATGATTCACAGTCTAGGGGTAGATCTAGACGTGGTAGGGGCAGAGCTCAGAGCTCCTTCAGACCTAGAACAGGGAGTTCTCCTGCACAATCTTCAGGTGAGGGCAGGGGCCAGTCCTTTCGTAAACAGGCCCAATGACCTACCTTTTCAGCTGCCAGATCCTTCTTGCCTGGCAGCACCTTTGGGAGGAAGGTTGGCACTCTTCAGGGAAAATTGGAGTTTGATTACCCAAGACAGATGGGTATTGGATATCATACACCACGGTTACAGGTTTTATTTCCATACCTTGCCTCCTTTCAAAGGCATGCCGGACGTTCCTCCTCAGCAAAGACTAGAGGCTCACAAGCAAATTTCTCTGCTGCTCCAAATAGGGGCCATACAACCGGTCCCTCTGCCAGAAGTGGGCCTAGGATTTTATTCTCGCCTGTTCCTAGTACCAAAGAAGGGGAACACGTGGAGACCAATTTTGGATTTATCTATCCTCAACACTTATCTGGACATTCCCAAGTTCAAAATGTTGACGTTACAACAGCTTTTACCTCTGCTGGGCAAAGATCACTGGATGGTGACTCTGGATCTCAAGGAGGCTTACCTTCATGTTCCTATCAGGCTAAGTTGCAGGAAGTATCTGCGTTATCGAGCTGGGACTTCTCATTATCAGTTCTCTGCATTGCCCTTTGGCTTATCTACTGCGCCCAGAGTGTTCACGAAGGTTCTGGCTCCAGTGATAGCTTTCTTCAGGCTAAGAGGAATACAGATCTATCCTTATTTGGACGATTGCCTGATTCTGGCCCAAGGAAAGGACGAACTTCTTCATCATTTGCAATATGTGATAGCAGTGCTAAGATGCCTGGGGTATTCTGTGAACGAAATAAAGTCCAGTCTAGTACCCTCTCAGGACATGTGCTTTCTGGGTATGAGACTGAATACAGCATCCCAGATGGCCTTTTTGACCCCGGACAAACAAAAGAATCTTTCTCTTTACTTCCATCAATTGTCTCATCAGTCCAGGCTGACTGCAAGGACAGTCCTTCAAGCCTTGGGGTTCATGGCATCTTGTATTCTGGTGCTTCCCAATGCCAAACTGCATATGAGGAAGCTACAATGGTATCTCAAAATGTATGGACACAGCACTGCCAAGATATGGACACTGTCATTCAAATAATACCTTGCATTCAAAAGGAATTTTTGTGGTGGGCTCAGGAATGTCACCTAAACAAGGGACTCTCTGTGACCCGGCCAGAGGCGAGTCAGATTCTAACGACAGATGCCTCAGACAAAGCTTGGGGAGCTCATCTAAATGGAAAGTGGGTACAAGACACGTGGCCTGCCAGACTTCAACATCTACATATCAACTTGAAGGAGATGTTAGCAGTCCAGTTTGCATTAATAGCTTTCAAGGATTTACTTCTTCCAGGGCAGGTGTTGATTCTAACAGACAACACAACTGTCATGTGGTACATCAACAAGCAAGGGGGAACACATTCTTATCCTCTATGCAGACAAGCAATGATTTTGTGGGAGACTGCTCTCAGTTTACAGCTAAATCTTCAGGCAAGGTTTCTGCCGGGAGCACAGAACTCCTTAGCAGATGTGTTGAGCAGGCAAATTATGGATCCCCACGAGTGGAAATTGGATCCTCATGTATTCCAGACATTGACAGTGTTATGGGGAACTCCAGACATAGATCTGTTCGCTTCTCCACTAAACTACCAGCTGCCAAAGTTTTGCACAAAAAGGTTTCATCCCACAGCTTGGAAAGTGGATGCTCTTTCATTCAATTGGAACAATCTTCATGTGTATGCCTTTCCACCTCTGCCTCTCCTCCCAAAGGTACTCCTGAAGGTCAGACAGGACAAGCCAAAGATGATTTTAATAGCTCCAGATTGGCCTCGACAGCACTGGTACCCATTACTGAGAAGTCTGGTATGGGAGCCTCCATGGCCTTTGCCTTCAATTCCACACCTGCTGTCTCAGGAGAACAGTCATTTACTCAATGTCAAACTTCACTCTCTTCACCTGACAGCCTGGCATATTCTGTTTTAAACCCTGGAGGGTCTCAGCTTCCACAGCAAGTTTTGAATGTTATTTTGGAGGCCAGAAGGCCTAGTACAAGGAAAGTGTACGCAGATAAATGGAAGAGATTTTTATTTTGGAGTACAGCAAAGGAATTTGATGTTTCTAAGCCTAATTTAAGTGTGGCTCTTCAATATCTTACTGAGTTACTGGACAAAGGTTTGTCCTTCTCTTCTATTAAGGTTCATGCTGCAGCAATTTCTGCTCACTATGACTGTGACCCACCATTGTCTTCTCATCCTTTGTTTAAGCAATTCCTTAGAGGGGCAAAGAATATAAGACACCCACGGAGAGCTCCTACTCCTGCTTGGGATCTCAATTTTGTGTTGGAGAAACTCACTCTACAACCTTTTGAGCCTGCAGCTACTGCTGAGTTGAAATATTTATCATGGAAGACTGCTTTTTGTTGGCCATTACCTCTGCGAGAAGGGTTTCTGAATTACAGGCCCTTATGGCAGTTGAGCCTTTCTTAATTTTCCATAAGGATAGGGTATCTTTGCGTACTAATCCTTCCTTTATGCCTAAAGTGGTTTCTAGTGTGGCTTTAAACCAAACTATTCATTTGCCTACTTTTTATGCAAACCCCCAAAATAAAGGGGAAAAGATTTTGCACACTTTGGATATACACAGGCAGTTGCGATATTATTTGAGCAGAACTAAAGGGTTCAGGCAGTCTCAGCAGTTATTTGTTTCTTTTGCTTTGGGTTCTCAGGGCAAGCCTGTGTCAAAACAAACTATTTCTAAGTGGATTGGGTTTTGTATTGCTTTCTGTTATTCCCATCATGGCAAGGAGATTCCAGCTGGGATTAGGCCTCATTCCACTAGGGCTACTGCCACTTCTACAGCTTTTTTAAGGGGGGTGGCAACTAAAGATATTTTGGAAGCAGCTACTTGGAGTTCAGTGCATATTTTCTCTAAGCATTATCACCTTCCACTTTACTCTAAATCGAGGGCTGGTTTTGCCACTGCAATTTTACAGGGCATTTTGGCAGCTCCTACTGCTTTATAGTTTTGCCATCCTCCCTTATCTCTGCTTTGGGATTCTACCCAAGTGTAAGGACTGCAGCAATGTGAGATGAAGAACATAGTACAGTTTTGTACCTACCATAAATGTAGATGTTCGAAGATCCACATTGCTGCAGTCCAATTTACCCTCCCTCCTTCCCCTCTGTAGTTAGAGGCGGTTGTGTGGTTTGGGTTGTACATATTGTGAATATTGTATATATTGTACATATGGTTAGTACAAGGGTGGTTGGTTGTTTTTTGCTGTCTTTTGGTTTTTGACCTTTCTGTTTAGGGTCTTCTGACATCTGGGGCAAGAAAAGACTGAGGATATGACGTCGGTCATGCGCATTTGTACCCTGACGTCCTGATGTCAGTCTTAAGCGCCTTGACCGACGTCAGCCTAATACTTTGATATTCGGGCCGACCGAGGACAGCGGACTACCCAAGTGTAAGGACTGCAGCAATGTGGATCTTCGAACATCTACATTTATGGTAGGTACAAAACTGTACTTTGTTACTAGTTCTTTCTTGTTGTTGAAATTTCTCAAATAGTTCCTTTATATTAGTGTCCCTACGTCTTGTGAACTTAGGATGCTTCGGAATATATTTACATAATTCTTCATGACCAGTTAGAACCGGCCAAAATGTATTAATCACTTCTTCAATTTGCTGTGAATCAGTTGAATAAGTGTGGATGTAGCTATTAGTAAACACCGCAGTATTGGTTTCACTGGATTTCTCTTCACCAATCTGACCTAAGCCTAATAAAGGGGGAAATTTTTGCTCTCTATGTTCTACGACTTCTTTGCTTATCATATCTGTCAAGTCCTCTGGGTACCCCCTTTCCAAAAACATATTTTTTATTACCACCAATTCTTCCATGAAGAATTCTAAGGTACTCTACATTCTTGATGCCCTTACCATTTGCCCCTTGACTATGCCTTTCTTTTGATAGTAGGGGTGACCACTTGCATAATGTAAATAGGTGTTGGAAAAAGTGGATTTTCTAAACAATTTGGATGTAAACCTGTTGTTAACACAGTCCTTAGAAATTGTAACATCCAAATAATTCATTTTTTCTTCACTTATACTATACGTGAATGACAAAAAATTAGTTGTGGAACTAATATATTCGAAAAATTCCATAAATTGTGTCTCAGTGCCTGTCTACAAACTACTTATGTCATCCAAGAACCTCGTATAATGCTTAATGCATTCTTTCCATTGAGTGGAAAAGACGAATTCCTGTTCCCATTTATGTAATATAATATTGGCATACATGGAGGCACATGGTGCTCCCATTGCCACCCCCTTCTTTTGTCTGTATATTTCTCCATTGAAAAACATGAAATTATTCTTTAATATAATCTCCATGAATTCCACTAATAAGTTTATAGTATTAGTTGACAAATTTGATTCTCTGACTAGTGTTTCATTAAACCATTCCAGTCCCCGTTCATGGGGAATACTTGGGAACAAGTCTACAACATCAATAGTAATTAGTATTAAATCCACTTGGAATAATTCTCCCTGAATACTTCTTAGAAAATCCCAAGAATCTTTACATATATGTTGCAATGTTGTAGCAAAACTTTTCAATTTGAAGTCCACAAACTTGCCTATAGGTTCCAAAATACCTCCTTTTCCTGAGACTATCGGCCTGAACTTTAATGGTTCTAGGCCTTTGTGTCTTTGGAATTCCAAAAATTATTGGGATTTTGGGTTTGTTGACATTCAAATAGTTATGAAGTTCTTCATTAATAAAACCTTGTAGTAAATGGTCAGTTAAAGTGTATTTGATTTTAGAATAGGCCAGATTCACTTCATTTCTAGATACCAGTTCATATTTTTCAGAGTCTTGCAATAAGTCAAACATATACATTTCATAGTCTTATGTGTACATCAAAACTAGCTCCCCTCCTTTGTCTGGTTTCATGGTTCTACACTTTTCTTTTCTTAAAAACTGTATTAATGATATTTCTTCTACTTTCATATTCACTGGAACTCTTTCTACTTTTTTACAAATTATCTTTCTTATCTCTTTAGTAGCCATCTCTTCAAATATTTTTAGACATGGGTTGGTTGGGGGGTTGAATGTACTGGCTCTCGCTAATGTGTTTTTATTATGGGGCTGTCCATTGAAATTTAAAATTAAATTCATCTGCCTTACGAACAGTTTTAAGTCTATTAAAGCTTCTGACAATTCAGTTGGATAGGCTGGAATGAAATGAAGGCCTTTTGTGAATAAATCAAAATACTCTTTTTTGATTTCTATTTCTGTGAAATTGTATATCATGAAATTCTTGTCTTTAACTAGTTTATAGTTTTTACCTTCTTCATTCTCATGTGAATTTATCACTTCCCGTCCATTGTAAATTAAAGAACTAATGTTATCACTATCTAAATCTAAGTTTTCCTCCAGTTCTGTTGCTGGTAGTTCTCCCCCCTCCCCATTAACCTGTCCTGGGGAAAGTGAAAATCCTGGTGTGTATTTTTTCTACTTTTTTCTGCTATTCTTTCACTCCTTCTCAATGGTTCAGTGGGTAGTTCTACATGGTCATTTCTGTATGTATTAGCTTGTATTCGATTCCTATTATAGTCATCACTTCGTTTGTTTCTCATAACTACAGGGTATGCTAACCCTTCCCTATATTCGTTCAAATCCCTTTCTAACTTATGAATTTTCCTATTTAGGATTTTTAAACAGTATTGGTCCACTTCATCAAATACATTGTCATAGCTTTTTTTAACAGACAAAAAACCAGAACTATTGACTAATTTCTCATTCATAACATTTAAATCCTTTAAAAGTGCATTAGACTTGGCTTCATATTCTTCCACCATAGCTTCTAGCACCTGCAAACCAGCCCTATTAAAAATATTACACAACTTATCATAATACAATGTACCTGGCTGTACATTGTTTGGGAATTTAAAACAATGCAGCCCCTTAGGTACTCGTTCAACATTTACACATTCCTTGAGATAGTTGATTTCCAACTGATTAGATTTATAAGAATAAAGTCTTTCTTTTAAAATGTTAAACTGATGTTCAGTATCAGATTGATCAATTTGTACAGTACCTTGCTTAAACCAAAACTGCTTGTCTGTCCAAATGTTAAAATTGAATTGGTTACTGTGGATTTCAGATTCAAGTGTACGCTGTCCACGAACTGCCTCCACAGAGCTGACATTAGCTTGCTGTGAGGAAGTAGAACCTTTACTGGAATTGTTGAAAAATCTCTTTTGAGCGACTATCACTTCTGGAGTTATTGACACCATTCCTCATTCAGGTATTATTGATAAGCTCACCAGCCTGGGCATAAACCCTTGCGTCACAAGATGGATTGCAAACTGGCTCTCAGACCCCATAAAGTAAAGTAGTGGGATCTATGTCCGAATCCAGATCAGTAATGAGTGGTGTGCCTCAGAGCTCTGTCCTGGGGCCCCTCCTGTTTGGCATATACTTCTCAGAAGTACAGGCAAGCATGGAAGGGCTGTGGCTGACTAAGTTTGCGGACGACTGCAAACTGGGTGCTATAATAGAGTCTCCGGCCGACATGGAGATCCTCCAGAATGGCCTAAATGAGACTGATACATGGTGTCAAAGCCATGGTCTCAAGCTAAATGCAAAAAAATGCGTAGTAATCCCCTTTGGAAAAAACGGAGTACCCGCAAACTACAACATAGGAGGTAATCCCCTGAAATCTGAAGAAGAAGTAAGGGATCTAGGGACCCAAGTAGATAGTCCGCTTTCCTTTGATAACCATGTTGTCAAAGTGGTTAGAAAATCCTTCTATGTGACCCATCTGATCACAAAAGGGTTCGCATCAAGATCTAAGGATGTAATGGTGCCCCTCTACTCTTCCCTCATCAGACCCATTATTTAGTACAATGCACCAATTGGAATGTACCTGGCTAGACATCTCCAGCAGCTGGAGAGACCACAAAGGTACCTAACCAAGAAGATTACTGGCCTCAAGCAGTTGCCCTATGCAGCACGATTGAAAAAGCTAAGACTGTTCTCTGTTGCATACCGCTTTCTCAGAGGCGATCTCTGTCTGACGTACAGAGCCATGTCCAACCCAGAATTGTTGAACATGCTCCATCTTAGCAAAACCAAATCTACTCGAGCTACACGCTCTAGGGATATAAACCTCAACACAACAATGAATAGAACATGCTGGAGGGATAGATTCCCTTCGCAGAGACTTCCCTTACTATGGAACAGGGTCCCGATCTACATAAGACAGAGCCCCTCACTATCACTCTTCAAGAGGAACCTTGATGAGTGGATGGGTAACAGAAAGTTCACACCAGGGATCACACCAACAGCACTACTAGATAGGGGACAAGGGTACTAGCTGCTTGTACAAGGGTCTGGGGAACTACTAAAGGGGCGGAGAATACCGCACAACGTGGCTGGGCTAATATATGCCTTCGGGCAGATAGCCCAGTACCAACCTATGAACCTATTAATTTTTGCATGTCTATACCATTCATAAAGTTTCTTCAAAAAGTCACCAGTATCTTTAATACAACTAGAACATAATGGTAAATGTTGCTTTAAACCATCCTGTACATATGTAGACAATGGCTCGGTGATCCAGCCTGTACAGGACACAATTGGCCTCATGGGAGGTTCAGTAAGGGACTTATGCAACTTAGGTATACCATATATTATAGGGGTAACAGGGCATGATACCGTCAAGTAATTAATTTTATTGAGATATTTCCTTGTAACTGTAAATCATATACAAACACGTTGACTTTTGTTGTTATCCTCTTAGTATCAATAAAATTGACTTCGTTAAAAGTCCTAACTGTAAAATATTATCAGCTGACCAGACAGGCACTGTACTACTGTATCCCGTTAATATTTCTTTGTATTCGTACAAATTCTTGCCAAACAGTTAATACTGGTTATTTCAATTCTGTTATAACACAGCTAGACACAAAGTAAAAGACTGATGCACACTCAGTCCATTGACGTCACTAAAGAATGAAAATTACTGGCCAGTTTATATACTCTCTTAAATGTCAAACAATGTTA
Source organism: Protopterus annectens (assembly GCF_019279795.1). Taxonomy (NCBI): domain Eukaryota; kingdom Metazoa; phylum Chordata; order Ceratodontiformes; family Protopteridae; genus Protopterus; species Protopterus annectens. The sequence continues at coordinate 1,467,857,173 of NC_056733.1, forward strand.
TTTTTAATGTCCTTGTGACTTGTTCTTCTGGTTTCTGTTTGAGTCATGAAAAAGTCCATTGGTTATTTCTAGCCTGGACAGTTTCTATTGAAGTGACAGATTTTATTTTATGTCCTTCTTTTGGTTATTTTCTTCCTTGCTGTATTTGAAGACTTCACAAAAAGTCTCTCCACATCATCTTTGCTTCATTTGAAGTGTCTATATTTTATTTCATTTATTTCTGCATCTGAAAGCTCACAGAAAGTCAACTTCCTTTTTTCTATAACAGGATGCCATTTACAGTAAGCCCACGGTTATATGTTATTAATATCTAAGCTGAACATTTACAATAAATCTTTTTAATCAAAGGTCACTTAACTGTTCTTGCAAAGCAAGCCATATTTTCTTTTACTGCACACAGTATAATTTTGGGGAAAGCATTTTAATTTATACAGTCTCTATCAATTCCCCCTTTTTAATTAAAATCTAAAGAATTGTAAGACAATTTACAACACAATACGATCTTCAGTACTTTGAATCCCTTGGTCTGTTGCAACATATGGAAATCTTGCATTCAATGCTATCTCTTCATACAATGTTTTATTACCAACGACTGTTACTTCATTAATACAAATCTTAACACACATGCAAACTGTTGTAATTAAGCAGATGACGATAAGAGCAATTAATGCAGAAATTATAGTACCCCACCATCCTGAGAACAGTCCACTTAGCCAGTAGTTAAACTAAGCATGTCTTATTTTCGTAGGTGTCAGACACTTAGCCGTTATTACTTATTAATTGCTAACTGCTTTTATGCTTGCTTAAGCAAGTTGTCAGCCTTGCAGTTACACAGAAGCATTTATTTCAAAATCTTGTCAAGTTAACCCTTGCTTTACAAGGCAAAACCTTGTATTAGAAACCAGCTTATTTCTTTTGCATTGCAGCATACATTTAATTTCATTATTGCTTTGAGAAAAGAATATTTACAGTATCCATCAATTCCCCCTTTTTTAATGATCAAGGAAAAAAATGCAAAAAGGCAATTTACAGGAAAATGTGATCCTCTGTACTTAATGGCCTTTCTTCATTGTTAACAGTTGTTTGACAGTTTTATTAACACAGTTTTTAACACATCTCATCTGTTATATCTGAGATAGCTCCATAAGTTGCATTTGGTATCAACTTTGTAACTTTTCATATTGCCTTAGTGGCACCATACCAGTGAAAAAATTCAGCTCTTGAAATAACACCATTTCCTATGTCCAGCTGTTTTAAAATCTTTCCCTATTTTTTTTTCTTTCCCTATTTTTTGTTTTTTTTTTTCTATCTTGAACCTCCGTCTTTTTTCTGGTGATTTTTTTTTTTACCATGTCCTCTGGTAATGTGTGAGTAATTTTCATTGTTGGAACTGCATACTGTATGTAACAGAATTTCTCTTCTTTCATCTCTTCCTTAAAAGAAGTATTATGTGATCTGCAGTAGTTAACTTAATTTTATCTGCAACTTTTCAAGCTTCTGCTCCGAGCTCCAAGCTCCTCCCCCTTACCCATAACCCATCACCGTCTCCTACCTTCCCCCAGATCTTGTTTGCCGCTTCGTGCATCAGCATTGTGATGTCTGTAGCTCTGAACATAGGGTTGTAGTAAGTGCCTTTTTTGGTCCTTTTTCTTGAGTAGTAAGAGTGTTATCAGTTAGTTTCCTTTCCTCCCCCATACGCTTGTTCGTTTAAAAAACATTTGTAAGTAGTTTAGTGTAGGCCTTCCCTCACCCATAGGTGTGCGTGTTTATTGTGTGTTGGAGTTTGGTAGGTGGGCTGTGTGTGTGTAGAATGGCTGATCAGCCCAAACCTACTTTTAAGAAATGCACAGTGTGGCCATAAGCTTTTACCGGCGGATGGTCACACTCTTGTGTGTTGTTTGTCTAGGTGTTCCCCATTTATCAGTGCAGTGCAGTGTGCGCGCCGGTTTTAACCCTCGGACCTTGAAGGAAAGGAGGGCCAAACTGGTGGCTAAAGGCCTTCTACCTGCTTCCATGCTGGACTCATCAGCCTTGACCTCGGCTCCCGCAGCTGCTGTCCAACCTCTCTCTCAGGCGGACACTCACCCTCCCACTAAACCTGTTGAAGGGGAGGCCAAAGGAAGAGACAGAAAAATGGATAAAGACAGAGAGAAAAAGGGGGATAAACTATCTCCAGATCGGGAGTCCTTCCCTAGCCTGCCTTCTAAGGTGTCGCAACCTACATCTCCTCGGTTCCGCTCCCCGAGGTTCTCAACAGAGCCCTTGGATCCGAGGCCTTCATCCAGGTCGTCGCAGTGACCAGCCAGATCTGAGTTGGCCGCTTCCTCTTGCTCGGCACGGAGTCTCTCTGAATTGGATATGGACAGGATGATGAGATTTATTCGGACCCAAATCAAGATGGGAGTCTTGCCAGGCCCCTCTCCTTCTGGAGGGGGGACCTCCATGCCCTTCTTTCATCCGATTTCTCCTTCCCCAATCCGGCCTGCGGTTTTGGGGTTTATGGATCCGAGGAGCTTCAGAGGTGGGGGTTTGGCACAGATGGTTCTTCCAACCTCTACTCCGGCGATTACCTTGAGTTCCTCTGATCTGACCAGTTCGGATCTGAGCAACTCTCGGGGCTGAGGACGGGGAGTTTGATCCGAGGGGATGGAGATGTCTTTAGCTCCGACTTTGTCGGATTTGAGCCGTTCCTTCCAGACTCCACTTACCCCAGCCTCGGCCCTGATCCTCATGACAGACCCGGGCAGAGCTTCCTCCTTGTTGGGTGCTAAGGAGGTGCACTCTCCTTTGGCGTTTGACGTGGTGGAGAGGGTTTTCTCCCAAGGATGGAGACCCCAGCCTATTTCCTTGGGTTCAACCCAGACTCCCTCGGATTCGGTTACTACTCCCTTCAGCTTGTCCCAGCGATAGCCCGTGCCAGATGAGCCCCAGGTGATTCCCCTGGAGGAACCCCCCCCCCCCTTGGCTCACGAGCCCTCACCAGAGTCTTTGTCGCCGGAGGACAAGCGTCTGTTCTTCATGAAAATGATAACTCCAAAGTCAGTATCAAACACGTCTACTTGCCTCCTTTAGGAACATCTAAGGGTGGCGAACTGGCGTGGGGCTCACTGTGTCAATTTGCAGATCCCTTCAAGGTGTCTTTCACGAATACTCCCTTCGATGGTTCTTCTCTTTTTAGGAAGACCATATGGGACACCCTTGCCCAGAGTGAAAAGGATGGGAAGACTTTGTCTGCCATTGGAGTCCACTTCTCTAGCCCTCAAAGATCCTTTTTCAGGAATCGGAGAGGGCAAAAGAAGATGTGGTTCCGAAAATCACAGTTTTCCCAGGACAGCTCATCCGTTAGAGGCAGAGTGGGACAGGACAGACGCCGCCCCAGAGGCAGAGGGGGTCCAAGGAACTTTGGGTCTAGGGAGCCCTTCTCGGACAGGCCCACACAGCAGCCCTTAGGGGTTGCCTGACTGTCCTACTCTGGAGGCAGTTCGGGGAAGATTATCATTGCACCCAATGGCTTGGGAGTCTATCACTGCAAATTGTTGGGTGCTTCAAATAATATCCAGAGTCTACTCCATCCCGTTTGTTACCCCTCCCATCCAACAAAAGCGCCTCCCAGATGTCCCACCCACTCAAAGGGAGACGGCAGTGCTAGAGATTTCCAAGCTGCTTCAAAAATGAGCCATCAAACCGGTCCCCCCCCCCCCGATCACTCCAGGTTCTTTTTAGTGCCAAAAAAGACGGGGGACCTCAGGCCCATTTTGGACCTGTCAACCTTAAACCTGGCTGTCGCCAAGCAGAAATTCCGGATGGTCACTCTACAGTCCATTCTACCTTATTTTCGAGAATGCGACTGGATGTGCTCGATAGACCTCCAGGACGCTTACTACCACATCAAGATTTGTAGAAGCTCCAGGAGATTCCTTCTCTTCTGACTGGGAGCCAATCATTTCCAGGGGATGGAGGTGTCTTTAGCTCCGACTTTGTCGGATCTGAGCCGTTCCTTCCAGACTCCGCTTACCCCAGCCTCGGCCCTGATCCTCATGACAGACCCGGGCAGAGCTTCCTCCTTGTTGGGTGCTAAGGAGGTGCACTCTCCATTGGCGTTTGACGTGGTGGAGAGGGTTTTCTCCCAAGGATGGAGACCCCAGCCTATTTCCTTGGGTTCAACCCAGACTCCCTCGGATTCGGTTACTACTCCCTTCAGCTTGTCCCAGCGACAGCCCGTGCCAGATGAGCCCCAGGTGATTCCCCTGGAGGAACCCCCCCTTGGCTCACAAGCCCTCTTCAGAGAGTCCCACTGAAGAGGGTCCCTGTAAGCACGTGTAAAAGGATGTACCTGGACTCCCCCGAGTCCTTGACAGAAGACACTGACTTAGTTGAAGGAGAAGGTTCCCCCAGGTCACCTCCCGAGGATATCTCCTTTGGAGACCTCATGGAGATCCTCCACCAGAGGGGAGGTTGGTCAGCCCCAAAACCTTCTACGGATGAATCAGTGTTCCTGGAGGCTTTTGGCACGGGCCCATCTACGTCCTGGATGTCCCTGCCTGCCGATCCCTTAGTGGATCTTATCACCACGCAGGCATGTAAGGAGCCTGACACCATAGAGCCGATACCTAAATGCCCAGACAAGATTCTCTCTCCACCCTCAGACAGACAGGCCTGGTATAAAGGATCCCCCGTGGATGCTATGGTGGTTGCAGCAGCCACCAAGAGGGAACTGATTCAGGAGAGTTCCTCGGTCCACCCCGGACAAGGGAGTCCCAGGGCTGTGGATCGATTTGGGAAGCGAGTGTATATTTTTCAGTGACATTTTCCATCCGAGTGCCGAACTATTTGGCACACGTTATACGACTGCAGCGAGACCTAGTCACGGAGTTAGCTGAGTCGCCCTCAGAGTCTTTGTTGCCGGAGGACAAGCGTCTGTTCTTCATGAAAATGATGACTGTAAAGTCAGTATCAAACACGTCTACTTGCCTCCTTTAGGAACATCTAAGGGTGGCTGGGACTGGCGTGGGGCTCAGACTATGTCAATTTGCAGATCCCTTCAAGGCGTCTTTCACGAATACTCCCTTCGATGGTTCTTCTCTTTTTAGGAAGACCATATGGGACACCCTTGTCCAGAGTGAAAAGGATGGGAAGACTTTGTCTGCCATTGGAGTCCACTTCTCTAGCCCTCAAAGATCCCTTTTCAGGAATCAGAGAGGGCAAAAGAAGATGTGGTTCCGAAAATCACAGTTTTCCCAGGACTCTCAGGACAGTTCGTCCGTTAGAGGTAGAGGGGGACAGGACAGACGCTGCCCCAGAGGCTGAGGGGGTCCGAGGAACTTTGGATCTAGGGAGCCCTTCTTGGACAGGCCCCCACACAGCAGCCCTTAGGGGTTGCCCGACTGTCCTACTCTGGAGGCAGTCAGGGGAAGATTATCATTGCACCCAACGGCTTTGGAGTCTATCACTGCAAATCGGTGGGTGCTTCAAATAATATCCAGAGTCTACACCATCCCGTTTGTTACCCCTCCCATCCAACAAAAGCGCCTCCCAGATGTCCCACCCACTCAAAGGGAGATGGCAGCGCTAGAGATTTCCAAGCTGCTTCAAAAATGAGCCATCAAACCGGTCCTCCCTGGTCAGTCCGGATCAGGTGTTTACTCCAGGTTCTTTTTAGTGCCAAAAAAGACGGAGGACCTCAGGCCCATTTTGGACCTGTCAACCTTAAACCTGGCTGTCGCCAAGCAGAAATTCCGGATGGTCACTCTACAGTCCATTCTACCTTATTTTCGAGAATGCGACTGGATGTGCTCGATAGACCTCCAGGATGCTTACTACCACATCAAGATTCGTAGAAGCTCCAGGAGATTCCTTCTCTTCTGACTGGGAGCCAATCATTTCCAGTTCAGAGCCCTACCCTTCAGTCTCACCACATCCCCCCAGGGTGTTTACCAAGGTAATGGCAGTCGTAGCGGCTCACCTGAGGCTTCAGAGAATTCAGATATTCCATTACCTAGACGATTGGCTCTTCGCTGCTTCCACCAAGCGTCATCTTTGCCTAGCCAGAGACTCCTTCCTTCATCTTGCAGACCGGCTAGGGATCACTGTCAGTGTTTCCAAGTCCCTCTTGGACCGGGTGCAAATTTAGGACTTTTATCGGGGCATGGCTAGACACCCTTCGACTGAAAGTCTTCCTAACTCCAGACAGGGTCCAGAGCTTATGGGTCCATATATCAGTAGTTCTTGGCCCCAGGTTTCCAAAGACGGGCGACGTTCTCAGAGTCCTGGGCTCTATGGCTGCAGAATCTTTATCTTCCCCTGTGTGCGTCTTCACATGCGTGTGTTCTTCAGTGAACTCTAGCCGTACAGTGGTCTTGGCTAGATCTCTCCATGGAATATCCAATTCAAATCAGCAAAGCCTGCAGGGCATCACTTCTCTGGTGGCTCCACTCACCGGAGATCTTAGCAGAACGCCCATTTGTTTCACCCACAGCCCAAGCCACAGTGACCACGGACGCCTCCCAGCTCAGGTGGGGGGGGGGCATTATCTGGGGAGGACAGTCCAAGGCACATGGTCCCTGATCGAGACCAGATTGCATATCAGTGTTCTGGAGAGGAGAGCAGTGCTTTTAGCGTTGCAAGCCTTCCACACTGTTCTTTCTCTGGGGACTATTGCAATTCAGTCAGGCAACATGTCGGTTGCCTGGTACATCAACAAACAGGGAGGAACCAGATCTTACCCTCTGTGTCGCAAGGCCATGAGAGTGTGCGAGTGGGCGATCTCCACCATTTGGTTTCTGATCGCAACGAAAATCCTGGGATGCTCCAACATTTTAGCGGACAGATTGAGTCGGGCTATTCTAATGCCATACGAGTGGTCTCTGAAACAATCGATAGCGGAGGAGATCTTCCTTGCGTGGGGTCAGCCTTGCTGTGATCTGTTCGCATCTCTTTCCAATGTGAAGTGCAGCGAGTTCTTCGCTGTGATCCCCTCACCAGGGGATCCCCCCAGAGATGCTCTGGTCCATGCTCGGCCTCCCGGGTTACTGTATGCTTATCCCCTGTTACCTCTCATTCTGAAGTTTCTTCAGAAAGCTTGCCGACTGGGGTGCAAATTGATCCTCATTGCCCCATTCTGGCCTCATCAGGTCTGGTTCTCCTTCCTCTGTTCTCATGTTCTGGCTTCGTCTTAGATTCTGGATCCCTGCCCGCATCTCATTTCTCATCCCTCGGGCACTTGTCCGACCAACCTGGACAGCCTCAAGCTGACTGCTTGGTTGCTCCAGTTCCCTTGATTGCCAGGACTCCCGGTCTTTCATCCTTAGTAAAAACTATTCTGGTGGCGTCCCATAAGGCCTCCACTAGGAAGATTTACCACAGTAAATGGAAAGGATTCTCTGTTTGGGCTTCTCAGAGAAACCTGGATCCTTTAACAGCCCCTGTTCCTGCAGTGTTGGATTTCTTAGCCAATATTTTTCAGCAAGGGGCTAGTTCCTCCACAGTGAAAGTGCAACTGGCAGCTATTTCAAATTTCCACGTAGGTGAAAACATGAATGCCCTGGCCTTTTCTAGACTGTGTAAGGCTTTCCTTAAAGGCACCTTTCTTTTGAGTCCTCTAGTTAAGGACTCTGTTCCTCCTTGGGACCATACCTTGCTTTTCCAGGCTTTAGTTGCTCCCCCCTTTGAACCTGCAGCATCAGTAGATTTGAAGTTCTTATCCTGGAAGACAGCCTTCCTAGTGGGTCATTACATCGGCTAGAAGGGTTTCTGAGATTCAAGCTTTGTCTGCTGTGCCCCCTTACTTGATCTTCCATAAGGACAGGGTTTCTCTCTGCACAAACCTTTCTTTCTTACCAAAAGTGGCTTCTGAATCAAACATTAATCAAACAATTAACCTGCTTGTTTTCTTTCCAAATTTCAAGAACTGCATTTGCTAGATGTTCATAGAAAACTTTGTTTTTATTTACACACAACAAAGCCCTTACGTAAGTCTGACCAATTATTTGTGTCCCTTTTCTAAACCCTTTCTGGGTAAAGCCATTTCCAAGTTTTCCTTAGCTAGATGGATTACACAATGTATTTTGCAAATTTATAAAGACCGAGATCTGTCCCTGCCTGGTCCTGTCAAAGCTCATTCTACCAGATCTATGGTGACTTCTGCTGCCTTTTGGTTTAGGGTTTCACTGGATGACATTTATGCGGCAGCAACTTGAGCAAGGTCACATACCTTCATTTCAAATTATAAGTTGGATTTGATCTCCAGAGGGAGAGCATCCCTCAGCCCTGCGGTGCTCAGGAATATCTTTCCATGAGGGCCTCCCAGGAGTTTGAGAAGCTCGGGACTCTGTCCCACAGGTTGCAGATAAAATGAAGTTAACTACTACAGATAAAGAAGTTATGTACTCACCATAACGTTCCATCTGAGTAGTTACACTTCATTTTTCTGCAGCCGTCCCACCCTCCTTCCCCCGAACCTGCTCATGGTTTATTGTACAGTTGAGTCGCTGATTAGTTGGAGTAGTGGCAAACTCGATCTGAGGGAAGGTAGGTGATGGTGATGGGTTATGGATAAGAGGGAGGAGCTTGAAGCAGATGCTTGAAAAGTTGCCGGCTCGGATCCGATGTGGATCCGAATACCGACAGGTTGCAGAAAAATGAAGTGTAACTACTCAGAGGGAACATTATGGTGAGTTCCTAACTTCATTTTAACTCCCATGATGTTTTTATTTTATACTCAAACTTTTTCCCTTTTTCTATTTTCATCAACTGTAAATGTTTTTTTATGGCTGATTGTTTTACAACTCTATATTTATAAGATTCTTTAAACATGAAACCTGTATGTGTAACCTCTACAGGGACTGCATGTAATGGCATTTTCCCTCTGTAAGGAATATGGCTAAAACCCCAACAATTTGACTTTTGTGCCTTTGCAAATAAATTTTGCATGTCCAAAAATATACTGAAATCGGGTATCCGATCATGATCTCCCATTGCTTTGTCCTGTCCATAGATTGCTATCATAGAAACAAATTTAAACTTTCCTAAGACTGTTAACAGACTGTTACTGTATTGATACTGTTTATTAACTTGCACTGATTTTTATGAACCAACATGGTGTGCTGCTTTTGCCTGGATTTTTATTAGTTATTCCTGTGTATTATTGCCAAGATGACAGTTAGTACCTGTCTGACTAGTTTGTTTATAAGACTGTTTGCTGTTATATTTTATGTAAGACATTCTTTTGAAAATATGACATTACAGTCACTTTTTTTACCAATATTGATCCTGTTTGCTGTATGCATAAGCTGCCTTTGGAGACGTACTGTACTTTTAATGTGTGGGGGGGGTTGACCCTCTCTTGTTACCATAGAACCTTTTGTCATTTAGGATTTGTCATAGGTACTGCCTTAAATGTTACTCCATTTCTAGACGTAGATGTGGACTTACATAACCAACATTTGATTGCATTGTTTAGTTTTTCATATACCATTTGCATTGCTGTACATGTATTTACTGTATTTGTATTAACTTTAACTTTACACTGTATGTGTATTAACTTTTCTCTGTGTCTGTGGGTTATTTCTGTGTTTATTCTGAATCCGTCCTGGCTTATTAAACCAGTAAAGTCATTTTTATTTTTCTGTCTTTTCCTGTCTGTTTTGTTTAATTAATTTACATTGAGTTTAAAAGATCCCTGTACTGTGCTGCGAACTGATAACGTGTTCTATTAATTTATTACTTTAATGCCTATTGCCTGCCATGATCTGGGTTATAGGGAGAATTATTCCCATATTCTACTGGTCATAATTTACCATTTTTATTATACTGTTAGTGTTTGTATTTACCCTTTTCAGTAAGGCAAGGGGTTGTTCTTCCTTCTGTTTATTGCTTACCTCCTTTTTCTGTGTACCCTGATGTTTGCAGGTTATTTGCATATATGTTCTTTTCTATTTATGATTTACCTGTTCCCATTGTTGTATACACCTCTTCATATCCTCTCCCGCCTCTTTTGGGATTGGATATTGCTTCTGAAAAGGAGGAATGTAATCCGAAGGATTACCTGCACTCACTGGTACGGCTAACTTGCCCCAGTCTGTCTTTGATGTAGCCCATAAGAGCTGAAATTGTGATTTGATTTGCTCCCATTTGTCCTGCAGTTGTGAATGTCTCTTGGTAATGTCTTTTTTATAGTTACTTAATTGCTGAGCTGTATTTTAACTGTCTCCCGCTGTGGTAGACCATAAAACCTTGTTATTGAAATCAATTATTATTCCCAGTTTGCCGAGAATATCAACCCCAAGGCTTGCTGTTTCGCAACTGGAATTCATAAGAAATGTACCCTGTATTGAAGATCCATTTTCTGTGAAACATATTTTAACTGGCTTACTGCTTATGGCCATGCAAGTGCTGCCATCAAAGCCTTGAATGTAAGATTTTTTTAAACTGATTTACAGGTAATTGTTTGTTAGTGACTAAGACTGCTGCCCCTGTATCAAGTAGGACATCTTTCCATAGTGTCCCCTCCACCCATGCATCCACTAATGGGTGTCCATCCTTTTAGAATCATATTCGTTTTTATCTGTTTTTCTGGGTATGTCTCTGATTACACAGGCTGCATGTTTTGTTCCCTGTTTACTGTTAATGTCTTTCCTGTCTAATGTGTACTTTGTACTTCTAATTTCACATTTTAATTTCTGACTTGCACCATGTCTGAGATTATATACTTTATTTTTTCTGTATCCCTCTGTGTTTGTTCCTGTGACTGATTCTCCCTTAATGTATTTTCTTTGTCTTGATTTCTTTTTGGGTTTTGAAGAAGCACTATTATCTGCATAGATACCCTCTTGTATTTGACTTTCCTTCCATCTTTTGTAATGTGGGTGATCCTGTTTAATGTGGCCTATTTTCTTACAAGTAAAACATATCACCTGTTTTTCTGAACTTCGTTGTCTGTAGCCCTGGTGGAGCAGAAGCTGCTCATGTTCCCCCTGTGTTTGTTTTTTCATCAGACCATGTATTACGTCCCCTTCCTTTCCCCACGTAGTCTACAAGCTGTTTTTGTGCATTTGCTATACTGCGGACTTCTTTTAAACTGTCTAGCACTCTGGCTTTTCTCTTGCTCCAGGTGGAGTTTTGAGATATGTAATCTCTGAGTCTGTATCAATTTGTCTGGCAGAAGCAGATTTTAAAGCTTCATGTGCATTTTGTAGAATGTTAACTGTCTGACTGAATTGCTTCAACATAACATCTTGCCTGACAAAAACATTATTTTGTTTTTCTCTGTCATGCTATTTAGACTGTCTCATTATTTTCAGATAGTTTTTTAATTTTTTAAATGGTGGAAACTGGCATTACCTTGTCTTTGTGTTTAAAACAGTGATGTGAGTCTAGACACTCACCAGTTTCAGCTGCTTGCTTTGCTTTGACATCTGCCAAAGCATTTACTGTAGCCTCTTCTGTATTACATTTTTTATGTGCTTTGATTTTGACAGTACTAAACTTTCCCTGTAAATCATTTTGGGAATCAATGCCCATAACTCCCGTAGTACTGGGGCATGTTTTTAGGGGTTTGCCAGCAGTGTCAGCAAATCCCCTTCTGACCCAAACTGGCATGTGTAAATGCAAAAAAAAAATTAAATAAAGCATTATTTTAAATGGACCACACAGTGTATGTCAACCATTGTTTAAATGCCAACATATTGAAACAAAATTCCTTTTTTGTCTTGCCACTGAAGCAGAGTCTGCAATAAACAAGACTATTGATGTATATCAGCAGGAGAAATAACTGTCATTTCTGCTGAACCTTGCTCAATGTCAGTTAGTGTATTTTGTACCCCTTGTAAACCTTGCTGGGCTTCTTCTGTCTTGTCAGATTAACCTCTGTAGTTTGTGCCCTTAGTAAATGTTGTTGGGCTCTGTCTAATTGTTACGTTAAACCAGAAATGTCATTATGTTTAGTCTGAATGCTTTACTGAGTCTGTTTTTCTAAATGGCATTATTTTCCCTTACTCCTGTCCCTAGGGAAATTTTGAAAAGCTGTAAAAACCTTTTCTTTAAAAGGTTAATATTAATAGCACACTCTACTATGTTAGAACTTCTTTTTTTTGTGCATTTGCAATATTTACTATAAATAACATTTTTATGTAGTCTATTACATTATTGACAATAATTGCATACACGTGTATGTATGAGATTTAGGTGACTGCAGAAGATGCATTTAACTGTTGTATATGTGAAAAACTAACAACACTAGAATGAAACGGATTGTTTATTAGAATAGGATATTTCTTATGGTATGGCTTTATATACTAGACTCCTGTAACAAGATAGACATAAGTTTGGAAAGTTAATTCCACATAAACAGTCTTTATGAGTTGCTGTGCATTTTGTGTATGGATTATAGCCATGTATGCATTTACTAACACAACTGTTATCTAAATTATGAACATTAAACATTTTAGATTTACATTTTATGTCTGACACAGGAGGTTTAAGCCATGTAAATTTATATCTACAATATGTGGGCACTGTAAAGTTAACTGTCTGTACTGGCATCCATGTTATAACTGTGAAGAATTTACCGTATTTTGCATAGATGACAAACAGGTGATCAGGCTGAAGTCATTTAGAAGAGACGGTGTCCAACAGACTGATGGTGAAACGTCACAGGACAGCTTCTACGGCATCACTCTGTACCCACCAACGAAGTACTGGAACTGTCAATCTGTTGAACTCACGGAAAATTTAAGGCCTTTATGAAAAATTAAATGTTGGTAACGGAAAAAAAAGGTTACTGCCAGTGGGCTATGCTCACCATTGTAAAATATCAGCTGACCAGACAGACACTGTACTACTGTATCAGTTAATATTTATTTGTATTAGTACAAATTCTTGCCAAACAGTTAATACTGTCAGAGTTATTTCAATTCTGTTATAACACAGCTAGACATGAAGTAAAGACTGATGCACGCTCAGTCCATAGACGTCACTAAAGAGTGAAAATTACTGTCCAGTTTATATACTCTCTTAAATGTCAAACAGTGTTATTGTTAATGTCTTTGTGACTTGTTCTGGTTTCTGTTTGAGTCATGAAAAAGTCCATTGGTTATTTCTAGCCTGGACAGTTTCTGTTGGTGACAAATATTATTTTATGTCCTTATTTGGTTATTTTCTTCCTTGCTACAAAAAGTCTCTCTACGTCATCTTTGCGTCACTTGAAGTGTCTGTATTTTATTAAATGTTTTTCTGCATCTGAAAGCTCACAGAAAGTCCACTTCCTTTTTTCTATAACAGGATGCCATTTACAGTAAGCCTACAGCTACATGTTGTTAATATCTAAGCTGAACATTTACAAGAAATCTTTTTAATAAAAGGTCACTTAACTGTTCTTGCAAAGCAAGCCATATTTTCTTTTACTGCACACACACACACACACACACACACACACACACACACACACACACACACACACACACACACACACACTGTAATTTTGGGGAAAGCATTTTAATTTATACAATCTATCACTAACATCGTTTAAAAAAAATCATTCATGGATGCAATGTATCTACCTTTATCATATAATACTATTGCTCCAACCTTATCTGCTTGTTTATTTATCGTATTATCAGCTGCTTTTAAGTCGCATAATGCTTTATATGCATCATATGCAAGGTTAAAGCATTTCCTATTAATGGAATTCTTTTTTTGTTATTTATACAATAACCTCAAATCCTCTTATGCACTTAAGAAAGCATTGACAATAGGACAATGTATAGGCATAAAAATACTAGACTTTCTGTGCTCTAAATTCCCTATAGTTACTTCATTCTTAAAAAATAACTTTAAGTGTATGTTTCTACAGAAAATGCGCATGTCTGTCAATGTGTTGACTAAATTTTATTCACTTCTGGATGGTATAAATTGTAGCCCTTTACTGAACAATTTAACATACGAGTCAATTAGGACAAAATTTGAAAAGTTTACAATTAGTCCTTTTTGTTTAATACTTATCTGCGGCTCAACTTGCTTGAAGTCGTTTTTCCTCTTCATTGTGTTGGAATTCCGGTGCTAAGATCACCCTCTCGATTCTGTCCGTTTCTTTTCCTCTGCCTTCTCTGGCAGGTTTAAAACCACTAGTTTCATTTTGCCCTGAAAAAACTCATTATGTGGCAGTACAACTGCTGGGCCATTGTCCAACCCTCCTAGAGCAGGAATCCTAGTTAGCCTGACGTTCTGAGGTTGCACAACTTTTATTTCATGATTCGTTGGTTCGCCTAGCACACTATTGCGTAGCTCAACGCCTGTATCTGATTGACTCAGTATTCCCGTTGTTTGGACATGCCCATCGTCATTTTTACTGGTTGCTGGGCTCATGGAGCTCACCTGATTGGTTAGATGCTGCCCATCATCAGAAAATGAGTCTAGCCTATTCATTTCTCCTTTTCTTGCATATCTCTGCTGATTATTTGTAATTTTGTTATGATTTTGGTAATTTCTAAAATCACTTTTCGGCCAAGAAAAGATATGGCCTTGATTAAAATCAGTAATATCTTTTCGTAGTTTACGAAGCTTCGTTGCTTCTAGGTGCTTATCTAAAAGGTTTAGTCTGTCCAGCATTTGCTGGTACAATACAGAAGCACTGTTAGTCATCAGATGTTATTTCATTTTCATGTTTTTCCACTTCATCCTTTAGTTCTTGTTCTACGCTAATAAAGATTGGTTCATAAGGACCTTATAGTCCATACTGAGCTTTAAATTCAGTTGTTGCCATTGTTTTAATAGCTCGGGGGTAGGTATTGGCATAGGATGGCATTTTTAATATTCGTAACCCCCTCAGAACTACCTTCAGCTCCAAATAAGCATTACAATTTAGCCACTGCCATTGGAGTTGTTTGAAAACTTGTTCTTTTCTCTCAAGTTTAGTCATTAGTGTATCTAAGGTAATAATCTTATGAGGCTCTCACATTACCTTCACCATTCCCCATTGCATTAAGTAAGAGGGAGTTGCCTGATAATTGCAGAAGACTACAAACAGAGCTTCTTCCAGCATAAGCCATTTGACCATCTCCTTTCCCAGTTTTTGTGGGTTGTGTCATCTCCTTTTCAAACGAGTGTCCACAGCAGGTTCAAAAGTAGCAAAATTACTGGATACACACCAAGGAGAGATGCTAATAGTTTGTCTGAACTTATCCAATACTTGAATAATAGTACAGCATTTTTAGAATTTAAAATGACTTCTGAACAACAGATGAGTTATTTGGATGTATTATTATATAGAGAAGGAGATAAATTAGAGACTACTGTTTATAGAAAGGATGTACAAGTCAACAGATATACTCCTGCCATAAGTTTGCATTCCAGGCATGTGTTTTGAGGGATAGTGAAGAGTCAAGTATTGAGTGTAAGTAAGTTAAATACAAATATAGTGAAATGTAGGGAACAGATGGAAACACTAGCAGGGGAATTTAAAGAAAGGGGGTACAATGAGGCTCTGATATATAATAATGTACATGAAATATTGGAACAGATGGACAAACTAGCACCAGCTGTGTTTAGTGACATTTCACAGACATGTAGGTAACAAAGAAAATGAAAATCAACTTGGATACATCACCACCCAGAATAATTTAAGCAAAGACATAGAGAAAGTAATATGGAATAACTGGCGGATTTTAATACTGTACCATGCTGTAATTGTACTTGCTGCAAAGATGTATGCAGTGACAGAGTATAAACATCCTGTAAGTAAGGAAATCTATAAGATGGAATGTCATGCAACCTGTAACACTGAACTGATAGTATAGCTAACTACCTGCATAGGATGTGAAAGTTTCTATGCAGGTAAGTGCTCTAGGTGTCTGAAAGATCGTATAATTAAGCACAAATCAGACGTGAGAAGAATGATTGACTAATGCATTAGCCAAACATCTTAAGGACAAAGGGGCCAACACATACATTTAAATTTAAAGTGCTACAGGTATTACATATAGATATATGAGGTGGGGACATTAATAACAAGTTGGATATAGCTGAATATAAATGGATAACTATGCTAAAGGCAGATAGATGCCCGGGTCTCAATAATTTGGTTAGCATAAATCCCATTCTGGTAGCTAAACAAAAGCAATATAAGCAACAGTTTTTCATACGTGAAAAATGTTGATGAAATTTTATGTAAATGCTATATTTTACATTGTATCTTTAAGTATTATAAGGCTGATTAATTGATCTTTTAATTGAAACTGATTTATTATTGTATGGTTGTGTTGTGTTCTATTTAAATGGTTATTTAAACTGGGTTTAATATGGTATTAGTATACTGATGAAGGGTGTTACCCAATATCTTGTATTCTGTGAATAAATTGAGTGTTTCTTTACTGTTTTGCCTCATTTGAGTTAGTGATGGAAAGGTCATCTGGTCAGACTGTAGAACCACCCAAAAAGAAGGCCAAAGTTTCAAGGCCTGAACTTGCTGCTTCACCTCCCCCACCCAACGGGTCCCTCCTGTGGAATTTGCCTGGGGGAACGTTCAGAATCTGCCAATATAGGTATAGCGGGTACCGTTTGGGAGGCTGCAGAACCTAGGGCAGAATGCACATCCGTGGAGGTCTCACAGACATCAGCCGACTATGACGAGGGGGAACGTCTGCTTGTTACGGTCGTCCAGGCAGGCTCTTCCACTGCTTCAGAGCAAATAGAATCTAGCCCCTCCTTAGGCCCTACACCCTGTTGGCCTTCCCTGAGAAAGAAGCAAAAGAGTAAACGTGTTCCCCCTGCAAAAAGCCAACCTAACTGGCAGGCCTTTTCCCCAGAGCCTATTTAATGCTTTTATGGCCCTAAGGCCTGATATGACTGTTCTCCTCTGGCTGGTACCACACTTATTAATTCCAGGCCTCAGATTGAGGCCGCTGGCCAACCTGAACCTGAAGCTGAGGACCCTCAGAATCCTTTTTGGAGGATTCTCTTTCCTATGCGTCTCAGATGGCATCCCCTCTTGGGTATTCTTCCCCAGAGGAGGACTCTGCTGAGACAGACTCCCTAGGGGAGGACCTTACCTTTGATGAGACCATGTCAAAAATGAGAGACTGTTTTAAGTGAGATTCCTCTGAAATGTCAGAGGTTGAAAAAAGATACTATGAGCTCTTTTGCAGATGGACACTCCTCCTCCTGCTATTCTTCCTGCCTTACCAGCCTTCTTGGATGCCTTCAGTGCAGCCACTATGAATCCTGATTCTCAACCACCTGCCCCCTCGAAGGCCTGACAGGTTTTGTAAGGTCCCTGAAGGGCAAAATTCCTGATTAAATGCCCTGTCGCAGATCTTGACACTGTTTCAGTTTCTGCAGATTAACGGTCCAGACTGCTTTCCTCCACCTCTGTTCTTCCCACAGACCAGGACAGTAAGGCAACGGAGTTCATTGGCAAAAACATTTACACTTGTGCTACCTTGGTCTTTAGGGCAGTAAATTACCAGATGCGTATGTCTGAGTATGCCCTGGCCCATTTGACTCAGGTCACCAAGCTTTTGGTAGATCTCCCTGACTCGCCTTCCAAGGTTGGAATATTCAGCCTCATCACTTTCTCTTCTCAAGTCACAAGACATTCAGTTAGATGCAGCTGTGGTGCTGCAGAAGCCTCTGCCAGATCTTGGAGTCTCTGGCTCAGTCCTTAGAAGATACTCATGGTTAAGACTACAGCCCTTACTTGATGATATTAGGGTTAAACTCCTGGATGCTTCCCTAGATAACTCTGCCCTTTTTGACATTAAATTGGCTGAGCTATTCAAGACCCTTCAACAAAAGAGAAAGGAAGCACAGGACCTCAAACACTTGTTCTCCCCTATCCCCAAATTTCATAGGAACTACCCCGCCAGGACCCAGTTCATTAGAAAACATTCTGCTTCAAACCCCCATTCTAGGAGCCGAAAGAGCACCAGGAAGCAGCAGACCCCTTCCAAGCCTGCTCAGATTCATGCCTAGAAACCTCAGTTTCAGGACAGTGCAGGTAGCCTGTGACTACCTGCCTCTGCTGTCCACCTCCCATCCTGACTCCATTCCCCTGTCCCAAAGGCTCTCTCACTTCCAGCCTGGCAAAGCATTACCTTAGACAGGTGGGTCTTGTCCATTATAGAAAATAGTTATTTCATTACCTTGATCATTGCCCCCTCTTTAAGAGGCATCCCACAGCCACCCAAAGACCAGCTGTCCCTTTTCCAGCCAGTCAAAGACGGCCTTCTTTCTCAGGGAACCGTATAACCTGTCCCCCTGGCAGAAAAGGGAAATGGCTTTCATTCCAGACTCTTCCTAGTCCCAAGGAAGGATGGACCATAGAGACTTATCCTCTATCTCTCTCACCTCAACCTTTTCTTACAAGAGTCCACCTTTCTGCTTACTATCCAGACCCTCTTTCCCCTTGGTAATGCCTCAGATATTTCTAGCCACCTTGAACATAAAGGATGCCTACCTCCACAACTTTGCAAGGCCCAACTACAGGAAATATTTACATTTTTCTGTGGGTTCCTCACATTTTCAGTTCTCTGCCTTGCCCTTTGGACTCGGTACAGCTCCAAGGGTATTCACCAAGTGTCTGGCCCAGTGATTGCTTGTTGTGGGGTCCAAGGGATTCGTATTTTTCTGTACCTGGACTACCTCCTGATACAGGAAAAATGTTCCAGATCCCTGCACCACCAACTACACAAAGTTATCTCAGTCCTGCAGGCACTGGTATTCAGCATCAATTACTCCACTCCAAATCCAACCTAAATTCCTCCCAGGACCAAGTTTTCCTGTAGTGCAGAGAAAGGACAGATGTCATGAGAACATACCTTCCACCCCAAAAGGTGGAAAACCTAAAGCAATACCTGCTGTCTGTCCTCAACGCCACGTCTATGACAGCCAGACAGTATCTCAGTTTACTGGGTCATATGGCTTCCACTATTCCAGTGTTGCCATTGGCAAGACTCCACATGAGGCAATTACAATGGTACCTGAGGTCCACATGGACCCAACACTCACAACCCTTGGACTTCAGCATTCCCTTCCTTCCATGCCTAAGGAAGGAGATCCTTTGGTGGTTGGACCAAGTCACACTCAACCCAGAACTTCCCTTACAACCTCTTTCCTCAGTTCAGGAGATGTACACAGATGCCTCAGATCTGAGCTGAGGCTTTGGGCATCCTGAGGGTGCAGGGTACCTGGTCAGACACCTTCAGGCAGAAACGCATCAACATCAGGGAAATGAGATCAATCCTATTTGCTTTGAGAGCCTTCCTACATATCTTAAAACAAGAACCCCTGAAATTTGTCACAGACAACAGTAGGTATATGAACAAATGGGGGAACAAACTCCTACTTTCTATGCAGACCTGCACTCCAAGCTTGGGATCTGGCGGCCCAACAGGGAGTCACCCTGCAGGCAGTTTATATCCCTTCAGCACAGAAAACACAGTCAGACCCTTTGAGCTGGTCCGTGTCACGACATTGTCCAAAAGTGGGGTACACCACAAATAGATCTGTTTGCCTTCCCTCTGAACAGACAACTACCACTATTTTGCACCAGGCTACCCAGTCCCCTGCCAAGGGCAACTGACGCCTTTTCAGTTTCATGGAAGGGGATGTTTCTTTATGCATTCCTCCCCTTCAAAAAGTTCTACTGAAAATCCAGTGAGACAAACCAAAAATCTTGTTGATGACTCCCTTTTGGCCAAGACAGCATTGGTTCCCCATCCTTCTGCATTTAGCCAGGAGCAATCATCACAAGTTACCTCACAGAGTTCACCTTTCTCACACAGTACAAGGGATCCCTAATCCATCCCCCACCTGGAATCTCTAAATCTAACTCTGCGGGTGATAGAATTTTTATCCCCTAAAGGCACCTTTACACTGAGGATGTGCTAACAGTCTTTTAGAAGGCCAGAAACCTAATACTAGGAGATCTTATTTGTCTGAATGGAAAATATTCTCCATGTGTTGTCTACAGAGATAGCTGGAGCCATTTCAAGGTGAGGTTCCCTTAGTAGCTCTTATTTCCTGTGCAGACTAACAATACTGATATGGGAGCTGTCCCATGTGGCAGGCGAGTCCCCCTGCCGCACAGCATATTCCATCAAAGAGAATGTTGTCAGACAACTTCAGCAGATAGACTAGACCCCAGCACCAGGGACAAAGGAATAGGTGAGTAATACTATTGACTGTGAAAGGGGTCCCAGTACTAACAGAAGAAGAGAAAAAAGGCAGTGATGATGAATTTGGGGTAACAAGTGGTTATTGAAAGGGAGGATCGATCACACTGGCATATATTTATAGTCTACCTAAAACTACTGTTATGGAAATTAAGAGAATTGTGGGAGAAATTAGCTTTCAATGGGGAATATTTATCAGTGGGGCTGGAACCTGATTTGCAGTAGTGAGGATTGTATCAGAGAGGCCTAGAATGGAAAAATATAACAGAGGGGGATATATTTCTGAAGAAATGTATGAGAATGTTTGAAATGGAAGATGTGAATTTACTAGCAGGAGCCCAGATAGAATTTACATATTCCTCAGGATACTGTAACTGGGCTTCTCCATGGAAATTACATTTCACAGGAGTATGGGTATGTAATTGAAAACTTTGAAACACTTCCGTTGGCAATTTCATATTATTCAGCAATAAAGACCAAGGTAAAAACGCAGGGTAATGAAGTAAACATGAGAACTGGAGCCTTACTACTTATTTAAAGAGAGGAATTGAAGGCATAGGTAATGGAAATTATTTCAAGATTTATTAGAGAAGATAGACATCCCTTCAGAAGAGATGGCTAGAAAGTCAGATAAAATGAAAGTGGAGTTTAAAAATATGATAGAAATAGAGAAAAAAGATATGGGAAAAAGTAATAATTATTTAGAGGGGTGTGAAAGGTTAAAGTATTGCAGAGAAAGGGAAATCTCAAGAGCAAGAAGAGGAGCAAAGTACAGTTGTGTACACTTACCATAAATTTAGATGTTCGAGTGTTTCACTGTTGCAGTCATTACATTTGGGTAGATTCCCAAAGCTATGGTTAGGAGGAGGAGTTTAGATAGCATTAGGGCCAGCTACAAGGCCCTGCAAGACTGCAGTGGCAAAACCAGCTCTGGATTTAGAGAAAATTGCAAATGATAATGCTTGGTGAAAGTATATGCAGAACTCCAGGTAGCAGCTTCTAGAATGTCCCTGGTAGGAACACCTCTGAGAAAGGCTGTAGAAGTAGATGCAGCCCTGGTGGAGTGAGGTCTGATCCCCTGGGGGGATAGGTTTTCCATGGTGCTTATAGCAGAAATTAATGCAATGGCTTATCCATTTAGAAATGGCTTGTTTTGAAATAGCCTTCCCCTCTGCCCCTGCAGCAAATGCTACCAGCAGTTGTTTAGATTTTCTTTGAGGTTAGTCCTGTCCAAGTAGAATCTAAGTTGTGTGTGCACATCCAAGGAATGCAGAATCCTTTCCCCTTTGTTGTGTGGATTGGGAAAGAAAGTTGACAAATGAATGGACTGATTAAGAGCCACACTAGATACCACCTTGGGCATGAAGGATGGATTGGTCCTGAGTGACACTCTGTCCGCATGAAAGATGATGAAAGGCTCCACTGCCATAAGGGCCTATAATTCAGATATCCTTCTAGCTGAAGTGATTGCTAAAAGGAAAGCTGTTTTCCAAGAAAGACATTTTAAGTCTGCAGTAGCAGCTGGCTTGAAAGGAGGTAGTGAGTTTCTCCAATACAAAGTTAAGGTCCCAGGCTGGGGTTGGAGCTCTCCTGGGTGGTCTCAAATGTTTGGCCCCTCTGAGGTACTGCTTGAGCAGAGGATGAGAAGAGGGGAGGTTCTGTGTTATAATGAGCTGAAATGGCTGAGGTATGGATTTTAATGGAGGAAAAAGACAGGCCCTTGTGAAGCATCTCAGTTAAGTATTGTAAAATTTGAGGTAAACTGGGCGCTGCTGTGCTCATCCCTTGAGATTGGTTCCAGGCACAGAATCTTTTCCATTTTTCAGCATAAGATTTTCTAGTACTAGGCCTCCTTGCCTCCAAGATGACATCCATCACAGGTTTGCTGAGGGATATTAACGGAGAGTTTAAGTAATTTCCAGGCTGCAAGGTTCTGTGTTGGAAGCTGAGGGTGCAGAATCTGGTTCTCCTGCTGAGACAGCAGGGAAGGAGTCTGAGGCAGGTGCCATGGAGATAACTGTGACACACTGCGCAGGAAGGGGTACCAGTGTTGGCGCGGCCAGTCTGGAGCAATCAAAATCATCCTTGGTTTGTCCTGTTTGACTTTTAGTAGAACTTTGGAGAGCAGAGGCGGCGGGGGGGGGGCATAGACTGATAGGTTTTTCCAGCTGAAGGACAGAGCATCCACTTTCCAGGCTTGTTTGTGGGGAGTCCTTGTGCAAAATTTGTCCAATTGGTAGTTCTGGGGGGAGGCAAACAGGTCTATATCTGGGCTCTCCCAATCGCTTGTCAACATGTTGAAAATCCTTGGTTCCAGTTTCCACTCGGGTGGGTCCATGAGGTTTCTGCTTATTCCGTCTGCCAGTGTATTTAATTTTCCTGGCAGGAATTGAGCTTGTAGGTGCACTTGTTAGCTCAAGGCTGTGTTCCACAATGCCATGGCTAGTCTGTAGAGGGGGTAAGAATGTGTACCCCCTGCTTGTTTATGTACCACATAACCGTGGTATTGTCCATCTTTACCATTAGTTGTCCTGGAAGAATGTAGTCCTTGAAGGCTGTCAGAGCATTCTGTACAGCTAACATTTCTTTTTGATTGATATGCAGGTGCATTTGACTTGGGTTCTATTTGCCCTGAATGCACTTCCCTGCCAGGTGAGTCCCCATGCATAGTCTGATGCATCTGTTGTCAGGGTTTGGGCGGCAAGGGGTGGTGTGAATGGTAGTCCCTTGTTTTGGTGGTAGGCCTCTGCACACCAAAGGAACTCTAGGCATAGGCAAGGTATGATAAGAATCATTGTTTCTAGGCTGTGAGAATGTTGACTCCATAGGCTTTTTAGATACCACTGTAGTTTCCTCATATGCAGTCTTGCATATGGAATTAGAAGAATGCAGGAGGCCATGAACCCCAAGGCTTGCAGTATTTGTCTTGCAGATAGCAGGGTTTTTGTGGCCACTTGTTTGAAGTAGGTTGTCGAATTAATTTGCTTTTCTGGTGTGAGGTAAGCCATCTGGGAAGTTGTTTTCAAGCTTGCTACCAGGAATGTAATTTGTTGACAGGGTACCAGTTGTGATTTCTTTTTGTTTATGATGTAACCCAGACAAGTTAGAACCCTTTTTGCAAATGCCAGATGATTCAGAAGTATGTCCTGGCTTTCTGCCTGAATTAGACAATCGTCCAGGTATGGGTATATTTGAATACTACTTTGCCTGCAGAATGCAATAACTGGAGCTAGGCACTTTGTGAATACCCTGGGCACAGTAGATAAGCCAAAGGGCAGTGCAGAGAACTGATAGTGCGTGTACCCTGCTTTGAAGCATAGGTGTCTTCTGCAAGATTCCCTGATTGGGATGTGCAGGTATGTAAATCTAGTGTTGCCAACCAGTCATCTTTGTCTAGCATAGGAAGGTAATTGGTGGAGAGTCAGCATCTTGAATTTTGGAATCTCCAGAAAGGTGTTTAGAGTAGACAGATCCAGGACTGGATGCCATGATTTGTCTTTTTTTGGGTGCCAGGAAAAGTCTGGAGTAGAAACCTTGTCCCTTTTCCTCTTCTGGTACCAGTTGAATAGCCCCCATGCTTAAGAGAGTAAGTACTTGTTTTTGAGCCTCTGCTCTCTGATTTAGGGGCAGGTCCGACCACCCACTTGGCATTGGCAACCTGTGGAAATGAAATCTGTATCCCTGGGACACTATATTTAAAATTCATTTGTCCTGGGTAATGAGTCCCTAGTTCTTTTCATGAAGAGCAATCTTTCCCCCCAAAGAGGCAGTCAGAAGATAAGTGCTTGGAAATTTTAGAAGGAAGTCATTGAGACAGTTTACCATATAGGGAGGTGTCTTGTTATTCCCAGATTTGGAAGTGGAGGCCCCCCCCACTGCTTAGTTCTGTGAGTTCCCTGGGACTGAAATCTGGGTTTGGCTTGAGAAGACCTGGAAGGGGCTGGAAAGGACCAATTTTTAGTAGGCCAGTGCCTACTAAATCTAGGAGGCTGCACTTGTAAAGAAATATTTAACAGTTTGCATAGATTTAGCTTTATCTTCCATCTTTTTAAGAACTTCTTCAGCCTTGTTGCCAGACAGGTGGTCCTGATTTAAAGGAGCATCCAACAATTTAGCTTTAACATGATCAGGCAAAGATTGCTCTGTAAGCCAAGCATGACTTCTAATCACAGACCCAGTAGCAGCAGCCCTGTAAGAGCCCTCTAAAGAATCAAAACCACATTGCAAAGTATGTTTTCCAACTTGTTCAGCAGAATGCATTAAATCCTGTAAGTCTTTATTTTCCACAGTCAGGAATCAACATAATTTTCTGTTTAAGCAGTCCCAATAACATGTCGCTGATATTTTAACATATGAAATTGGCAGTTGATTGCCAAGGTTTCTGAAGTATAAACCTTTTTACCCCATCTATCCAGTGCCCTGGAGTCTCTATCAGAAGGGGTAGGATTTTTAGCAGTAGAAGCCTTAATGCCCTTGGGCCCCTGTGAAATAGTCTCTGGATCTGCAATAGGATTTTTGAGAGGGAACTTGTGGGACTCTGGGACCCTGTAGTATCTGCTAGGTTTACTGGGAGCAGGAGGCAGGGAATCAGGGGCCAAACTGGATTCTGAGAAAACATCATCAACAATGTCTAGTACAGGAGGAATAGCCAAAGGCCTATGCTGAGGTAGGAGAAGGAAATCCCAAAGCCACTTTTTTGAATCAGAAAATTCCTGGCTTTCCCAGTGAAAATGCTCCCTTAGAGTATGTAAGGTTTCCCCAAAAGAAAAATCCTCAGGTGGGGAAGCAGAGGGAATAGAGTCCTCTGCATCAGAATCCTCATAAGTAGGTAAGGACAAATCCAGGTCATCAGAAGAGTCAGAAAAAACAGAATCCTGATCAGAAGATTCATAATCAAGCTCAGCGCTAGGCCTCTTGGGGGGGGGGGGGTTGGCTACCCCTGATTAGAGTTATTAGAGCTTCAGCCATTTTTATAATTTGTTTTTTAGGCATAGAGGCCTGAGCACTTGGCCTGGGCATCGTTTTTTTAGACATGAGTCGAGATTTAGGCCTTAGTAATGAAGGAGGCATCGATTTAATATGCAAGTTCGTAGGCCTGAATACACCCTCAGAAGCCAGTGCCTGCACAGCGTCTCCGGACCCATCCAAGGTAGAGACATCCGCGGGTTCCATAGTTGAAGTATCTTGCGGCATACCTGACTTCAAATGGGTCTTAGTAGAGGCCTGCGAATTAGAAGTAGCGGGTATCGGGGACTGCGAAAGCACCTCACTGAGTACTGGCGACTGGCTTAGAAGAAGCGTTGTCAGCAGTTTTGGACCTTGGCGGCCTGTCTGTCTTTATCTTTGTGTTTTTTGGAATCCCGGTAGTCGGATGGCTAATCAACGAAATTTCTGGATAATTAAACCGAGAACCGAAATATTTAGAGGCCAAAATATACCCACGACGGATAGTGCTCTGATTAAATAAAGCACAAAACCGACAGCAAGGTACGTCGTGGTCAGGGCCTAGGCAAGGAATACAGTACGAATGAAAATCTTTGAGGTGTTTGCTTTCCACAAGTAATGCAATTATTAACTTTTACTGACATCGGTAAGGAGCAAGAAAAAGTTTCCTTAATGGGGTACTTAGCTTTTAGTTGAAGACTTTGGTTCTGAAACTCGAAAATGAAAATTTCAGGAGTCTGCTGACTGGCACTTGTGAACTGCTTCTGCTTCGGGCACAGCAAGAAAGACTGATGTAATGGCATCTGCTGCATGTTTTATACTCCTGACAACCTGACATCATGGAAGAAGGGACTGCAACCGACGCAGGACCCAAGACTTTGTTAATCAGGCCGAGTGAGGACAACCTGCAAGCAGATTACCCAAATGTAATGACTGCAACAGTGAAACACGAAGAACATCAGCTGAGTGCTAATGGGAAAGTAAGAGAGTATTTAGGTAATGTGCATGTATTTAAAAAGGTTGGTGTTCAGTACCTTTTTTGATAACTGTAGAGCACAAATACTTAGCTCAGTGATTTGACAACAGAAAGTCGAGAGAGTTGTTGCCAAAATTAGAGAGCCTATGACAAGAAAACTAACCAGACATCTTATAGATGTATTAGAGATATCTTTGCAAATTTTATGAAAATTTGTATAAAGTAGAGGAATGTATAAACCAAAAGACACACGTCAAATTGTTTATGGAAGACTTAACGGTGCCAAGGTTAGAGGAAGATGAGTCTAAAGAATTAATAGCTAAGATAGGAAAGGATGAGATAAAGTGATGTGTAATCAATAAATGGAAGTCTCCACAAGCATAATGGTATTCCTGTGGAAGATGGGAAGGAAGAAACTAATAAAAATCTAGAAGGTTTTGTTTAATATTTTAAAAGAAAAGACAGTGTCAGTATTTTGGAAGAAAGCTGTGGTAGCTATATTACCCAGAGAGATTAAGACTCTACAGTCCCAGATACATATAGACCATTTCAATTTTAAACCTTTAAGTATAAAGTCTTAGTCTGTACTAGCAAGGAGAAGGGCAAAGATGTTTCTAAAATCAATAGACATGGATCGGTGTTTTGTGGAGGTAAGGCAAAAATTTGACAATATTAATAGAACAGCATTAATCCAGAGGGAAGCAGAGTGTTAAAAAATGCTCTTTTTTGGTGGGTCTTGATGTAGGGAAGGCATTCAGTAGTCAGCTGTGTTTATGAAGCGGGCAGTAGTAGTATTTGCATGCCCTAGTAGAGTAATTGAGCTAATAAGGAGGATATATGAACAGTCATAGGCAAGAATTAAGATGGGAGGGTACCTCACTGGCAAAACTGTGTTTGAAAAGAGGAACCAGACAGGGTTGTCCTATTTCTCCCTTATTTGCTTTGTGTTTAGAACCATTAGCAAAGAAAGTAAAGCACTGTCAAATTAAGATATAGCTGTTATGATAATCAAAATGAGTTAGATATATCTGCATGCTATATTATTGTATATGTGAGAAATCTAGCAAAGGACTTGTCTGTGTTGTGGAACATTTTCAGACAGTTTCAGGTCTTTTCAAGATATAAAATAATTGAAGATAAAACAAGCTATACTGATAAACTATGTACCTACACATGAATTGGTTCAGTAATACCCATATCTGTAGGGACATCATAAGATGATGTATTTAGGTGTATGAAATAAAAAGGATTCTGTTACATTTAAGGATGTATGGGGGGAGACTGAACAAAAGTTAATACAAAAATTGAGAAATTGATAGCTCTTGATTGTAGATATGGATAGCAAGATACAAGTAGTGAAAATATTTCTAGTCCCTTTAGTTTTATGTACAATTTGGGAGTTCAAGAAACTAGGAGAGAGTACGGTTTTGGATGTAGGTCCTTAAGGAGAATAACAACCATACAGAAAAATTATATTTGTGAAGTAGTAGAAAGTTTTCCAAGAACTAAGCCCACAAGGAAATTAAGAACAGAGATTTTACCAGTAGGGATGGCTGCAAGCAGGGGTACAGGAAATATGCAAGAGGGGGTGTAATTTATTGGAGAAAATTGGAAAAAGAGCCACGGTATTGGAAGCAAATAACTATGAAGGGAAAGGTAATAGAGTGAGGTAAGATCAAGTGGAAGTTTGGACTGCAGGTTAGCAACAGCCTTCCTACCAGGGTTTGACAAGAGTGTGGGCAAAGAATTTTTCGATAAACTGTTAAAATGTGATCTGATGTTGTTAATCTTCTTTCCATTCATCACTGATGGGGGGTTGATTCC
The DNA here is from genome assembly GCF_019279795.1 of Protopterus annectens. Taxonomy (NCBI): domain Eukaryota; kingdom Metazoa; phylum Chordata; order Ceratodontiformes; family Protopteridae; genus Protopterus; species Protopterus annectens. The sequence goes on from NC_056733.1 coordinate 1,467,885,079, forward strand.
GTTCTCGGAACAAAGTCTGCCTAATACCAAGCTCGTGCCAGCCAAAAAACTCTCGAGCTAAGCTTTTCCCCATAGAGCCCTTCTCCCTGTTACCTCAGATCTCGTTTACCACATAGCCGTAAAGACATGTCCAAGCCAAGCTCTCAGCTAAGTGTAAAATTGTTGATATTTTCCTGGATATTGTGTCTACCTTTTATTCCTTGTTGGTATTCTTGATATTTCTTTACCTTAAATCTATCTGTAGATTCAGTCTCTAAGGTGACTTTATCTAAATAGTTTAGGGACTGCATACACTACATCTATTCGCTTGCGAAAAATCCTATACCACAGAATGTTTTACTCTACCAGATCTATGGCAGCATCTGTAGCCTTCCATTCGAGAGCCTCTATGGATGATATTTGTGCAGCAGCCACATGGGCTTACCCCCACACATTTATTAGTCATTACAAATTGGATGTGGTCTCCAGAGGGAGAGCTGCCTTTGGCTCAGTGGTGCTCAGGAATGTTCTTCCATAAGGGCCGCCCAAGGAATACAAGGTAGCTGGGGATTCTGTCCCATCAGTGATGAATGGAAAGAAGAGTAACATCATCAGATAAAAACGTTATGTCTTACCATAACGTTCCATCTGTGTTGTTGATCTTCTTTCATTCATCACTTCCCACCCTTCTTCCCCCAACAAAGGCTCCTGGGGGATACTTTGGGTCCAAGTGGTGAATCAGGGCATTTGTGCAGAAATGGCCTCTGCTTTACTAATACTGGGCAAACTCGATCTGAGGTAACAGGTAGAAGGGCACTATGGGTAAAAGCTTAGCTCAAGAGTTTTTTGGCTGGCCCAAGCTTGGTATTAGGCCGACTCTGTTCCGAGGATGGAACCGACAACCCCCCCATCAGTGATGAATGAAAGAAGATCAACAACACAGATGGAACGTTATGGTAAGACATAACTTCTTTTTTTGACAAAAAGAGACTGTAGGTAAAGAGGAAGGAGGGTATTGGAGAGTACCAAGTGAAAGACCAGCTTTGACTGAGTTTTAATAGCCTAGAACAGAAGCTCCTGTTAAAAGGACATGTAGTAGAGCATATGGAATACTGCAAGGTTACTACAGGAATCAACCAGAAGAAGTTGGAAAAGCTTGTGAAGAGAGAATGGAGAGACCATACAAAGAGCAACAGTGGGGAGTACACCAGTACATACCATACACTAAATATGCAGCAAAGTCTAGAAGGTTTAGGAGTATTAAATGGAAGTGCTTGCAGAGGTATTTTTATACTCCAAGCAGACTTCAGCAAGTTTTTACTTGGGTAGTTGGTTAGGATTGTGTGATGGGAAAGAGAGATGATTACGAAGATGTTTTTAGGAATGTGAGGTCAGGTGAGCTTTTGCCGGCTCTTGTAAGAGGTTAGCAGATTTTAAAATTCCCTGCATAATACTTTGTCAGGAGTGTTTGGGAAGTAAATGGTTGTAACTAAGGAATATTTTTTTTTTTTTTGAGCTGGGATATAGGATCTGAATTGCCTAGATATAGAAAGAAATAAAACACTTGGTAGAAAAATCCACTTTATATAACAGAGCAAAGCTTTCGGGTAGAACCCTTTGTCAATACTAATACATAGACATCACATTATCACAGTTTAAATACAGGTCAACAGTCACATGACTAGCAGCCCAATATAGTCATGTGACAGCATTAGATAATTAATACAAAAATATAAAAATATAAAACTATAAATCATAATACAATAATTAAAATGCAATAGTATTCTAAACTATAAAACATTAGCACCTTCCAAACAACATTAAAACCATATTTCATAGTTTAGTATGTTGTGTTTTAACCAATATGGGTTTAAGACTAACCATGCTGTTTAAACCTGGAAAAGAATCAGAAGCAAGTCTCAAAATCCATTCATATTCCTTAATTTCCAGGTAATTATTCATGTCACCGCCTCTAGGTGTAGGATAGATGGCATCAATAACCCTAAACATAAACCTATGCTCACTACCACAAATAGATATGTGTTTATATAAAGCATTCTTATCATAACATCTCCTAATTTCTGATTTATGTTCAGTAATACGCTCTTTCAATTTTCGAGTGGTCTTCCCTACATAGAATGAAGAACACAAAACACAGGTAGCCAAATGTACCACAAAAGATGAGACACAAGTCGCAAATACCTTGAACCTATATGTTTTACCACTGGTGGGATGTACAAATATGCTACTATCACTGCTCATGATATCCACACAACAAACGCAACTGAAGCATTTAAAAGTGCCTAGGTTTGTTGAGATAGGCATGGGTATAGATCTAATAAAATCTTTGTAACAACATACTTTTTATAGTTCTCATATTTCTATATGCAAAAGATGGTTTATCACCTACTATACATTTTACTTCATCTGAAGCCTTAAGGATAGTCCAATTTTTCTGAATAATCTGTTTAATATAACTCGTCCTTGTATTAAAGGAAGTAATGTATCTAATGACTGTCTTTGAGCTGAGGTTCTTAGTTTTATTGCTAGCTTCATTTACTTTTGTAACTTCATCATTATTAATAATTAAGTTATCTGTACCCTCTGTAAAAATAGGTTTCAAATTTATGTTCCTATCAATTATCACTTTATTTTTCACATTAGATAGCAAATGTACATCATATCCACTAGATACAAAGTCTTCTATTGTCTCATCTAGCTGCAAGGAAAAAGTAGTGTCATTGGTATTTAACCTACTCACTCTACTAAATTGGGACATTGTTATGCCTTTAAATACATGTGGAGCATGCATGCTATTATAATGAATATATCTACCTGAGTGTACTTCTTTCCTATGTACACTAGTGTGAATAACACCTTCACATAACTGTAGTTTAACATCTAGAAAGACTAAAGTATTATCTGATGTTTCCATTTTAAATTTCAAAAAATCTGTAGTTGTGTTCAAATAGTTCAAAAATTCATTCAACTCATTCATGCTACCATCCCAGATCATAAAACAAGCACTGTGCTGTGTCCAGTAATTCCACATCTATATGGTATTCCCAAAATCCATAAATCTATTGTCAATCCACTGATGAGACCTATTGTTTCAGGTGCCGGTTGGATTACTGAACCAGTTTCTTTGTATTTACAAAGACAATTGCAACCATGTTTATCTAAATGCAATACTATTTTACGAGATACTTCGGATTTTTTATGTAAATTACGTTTGTGGCACAATAGTGTAAAAGGTATGCTGGAGCAGGGTAAATATTATTTTGTTACATTGGATATTGCCTCTTTATTTACTGTTATCCCTAATGATATCGGGGTTGAATTGTTAAGAGAATTTTTATTCTCACAACCAACACCTAATAGTAAATATATTGAAAATATTTGTTGCCTCATGGATGTGGTTTTGAAGAATAATGTGTTTCTATTTAATGAATCCTTGTTTCTTCAGCTTACTGGAGTAGCTATGGGTACCTCGGTAGCAAATACATATGCTAACCTGGTCTTATACCAATGGGAGAAAAACAACATCTATAATGATAGATACAAGTTCCTTGGCAAGATATGCTTTTACCAATGGTTTGTGGATGATTGTTTTATGATTTGGGATGGTAGCATGAATGAGTTGAATGAATTTTTGAACTATTTGAACACAACTACAGATTTTTTGAAATTTAAAATGGAAACATCAGATAATACTTTAGTCTTTCTAGATGTTAAACTACAGTTATGTGAAGGTGTTATTCACACTAGTGTACACAGGAAAGAAGTACACTCAGGTAGATATATTCATTATAATAGCATGCATGCTCCACATGTATTTAACGGCATAACAATGTCCCAATTTAGTAGAGTGAGTAGGTTAAATACCAATGACACTACTTTTTCCTTGCAGCTAGATGAGACAATAGAAGACTTTGTATTATCTAGTGGATATGATGTACATTTGCTATCTAATGTGAAAAATAAAGTGATAATTGATAGGAACATAAATTTGAAACCTATTTTTACAGAGGGTACAGATAACTTAATTATTAATAATGATGAAGTTACAAAAGTAAATGAAGCTAGCAATAAAACTAAGAACCTCAGCTCAAAGACAGTCATTAGATACTTTACTTCCTTTAATACAAGGATGAGTTATATTAAACAGATTATTCAGAAAAATTGGACTATCCTTAAGGCTTCAGATGAAGTAAAATGTATAGTAGGTGATAGACCATCTTTTGCATATAGAAATATGAGAACTATAAAAAGTATGTTGTGTTACAAAGATTTTATTAGATCTATACCCATGCCTATCTCAACAAACCTAGGCACTTTTAAGTGCTTCAATTGTGTTTGTTGTGTGGATATCATGAGCAGTGATAGTAGCATATTTGTACATCCCACCAGTGGTAAAACATATAGATTCAAGGTATTTACGACTTGTGTCTCATCTTTTGTGGTATATTTGGCTACCTGTGTTTTGTGTTCTTCATTCTATGTAGGGAAGACCACTCGTAAATTGAAAGAGCGTATTACTGAACATAAATCAGAAATTAGGAGATGTTATGATAAGAATGCTTTATATAAACACATATCTATTTGTGGTAGTGAGCATAGGTTTATGTTTAAGGTTATTGATGCCATCTATCCTACACCTAGAGGCGGTGACATGAATAATTACCTGGAAATTAAGGAATATGAATGGATTTTGAGACTTGCTTCTGATTCTTTTCCAGGTTTAAACAGCATGGTTAGTCTTAAACCCATATTGGTTAAAACACAACATACTAAACTATGAAATATGGTTTTAATGTTGTTTGGAAGGTGCTAATGTTTTATAGTTTAGAATACTATTGCATTTTAATTATTGTATTATGATTTATAGTTTTATATTTTTATATTTTTGTATTAATTATCTAATGCTGTCACATGACTATATTGGGCTGCTAGTCATGTGACTGTTGACCTGTATTTAAACTGTAATAATGTGATGTCTATGTATTAGTATTGACAAAGGGTTCTACCCGAAAGCTTTGCTCTGTTATATAAAGTGGATTTTTCTACCAAGTGTTTTATTTCTTCCTTGTGCTCTGCAGTTAGTGATCTTCATTCTAGATATAGAAAGGCCTTGCAAAGTTTCCTTAGCATTCCTTAATACATCCTCCAGCTGCTTTCAGATTTATGGTAATAGACAAAATTGGCGGGCAACAGAATAAATAAAGCTGGTTGGCATACTGTTCTTGATGCCAAAGAAAAGAAGTGGATAATTAAATTGGATGGACTTTTTCCACCAGGACTTCACTTGCAATTTGACCAGTCAGTTTGCTTTTTGTGGTTGAAGTCATGCATAAAAGAAACTTGTCTTCTCTTTCTTTTCAACACTGAGGAAGGCTATGTAACAAATTTAGCCAAAACCGGTTTATTTCTTTTGCTGACATGTAATAAAATATTTACATTGGTTTCAGCATCACAGTTTGCTGGCTTATTTTGCTGATTTTTACATTATGGTTCAAGCCGTGCAATTGCCTTAACATGCAGGGGCTGTCTTTTACTGTAACACAAGTTTTCCCTGCTGTGGGTCTGTGGTTTGCTGTATGCCCAAGTCCGTTAGCTAGATGTACCTGATTAGACATAATTCAGTATATTTATTCTTATGACAATCTTCTAAGGATCGGGCTTTATTTTGTGAGTAATGTGGTTGTCTCTACTTGTATACTATACTGCTGACTGCAGGGCATTTTGTTTGGATCATTATCAAGGTTTATATTGCACTTGTGGGATCGGGCTGAACTCTTGACGCCATTTTTGGTCTACAGGGGATGCCAGTCCAAACACAGCGGGTTTAAGGAGAACATTTGGCTGTTGGCCTCTGCTTTTGGATTTATTTACACCTTTTCTACATTTTTGGGTGTACCAATTTGCTTGTGGTTCACTTTGGGACTGTTCATCAACATTCTGGCAAGAGGGATCATCGTTCAGCACGACAAAAGTTTTCTAGGCTGCTGGGGTTTGGTTGGTATCCCTTCCCAGACGTAACTTGACTTCCATTGATTTATAATTCAGTTTTTTACATTTTTGTTTACTACTTGGTCACTAAAGAGACCTGTGGGAGCATTCTGCCTGTATGTTATGGGCTTTTCTAATTGATGGGTAGACTGGGTTTGTGTTGCATAACCGCCATTTTACAGGGAATGCCGAAACAAACACTACGAGTTTAAGAAGAACATTTGGCTGTTGGACTCTATTTATCTACACCTTTAGTGCAATTGTGGGTCTACCAATTTGCTTGTGGTTCGCTTTGGGACTATTTATCAACATTCCGGCAGAGGGTTTATTGTTCAGCATGACAAAGGATTTTTAGGCTGTTGGGGTTTGGCTGATATCCTACTGGACGTAATTGACTTTTATTGACTTAAAATTTTGTTTTCTGCATGTTTGTTTACTACTTGGTCATAAAGAGACCTACGGTGGCAGTTTTGCCTATATGTTATGGACTTCTCTAATTGATGGGTAGACTGGGTTTATGTTGCATAACCACTATTTTATATGTTTTTTTCTCCATCCTATTAAAGGACATAACATGTTTATTAAGGTTATGATCTAATTTACACCATATAGATATGAGGTGGCCTATATACATATTCTTGTTATATGTACAAACAATGCTTTGTGATTGGGTGTTGTTACAATTTCTTTGCTAACTGAATTAACGATTGATGAAAGGGCGACTGTTTGGCCTATACTTATGATTGTATGATTTCACAATGTTTTTTTTGGAAATGTACATTTCTCTATTTAGATATAGGCTTACGAGCATATGGAACCAACTGGATATACATATGTTTTTTGACATATTGATGACAATAATAAGCTCTAATAACTTTAGATGTAAACAGGATTTTGGAGACCCTATGCTAATGGTATCAGTGAATTTCAGTCCTGATATTGCGGCTTATTGATTTAGTCATTGGGTACACTTTCTGGATGATTAGACTTGGGTGGCGGATGTAAAACATACTGGCTAGGTGCCTAATGGTCCTATATTTTTCTATACCAACGGACTAAGCAGTTTTGAAATATATTGCTATATGGTGGTTGTTTATGCCACATTTTGAGGTGGACTTTAGCATTGCCTAAATTATATTATTACGTAGCATTAGCCATGGTGGTCCGCTCTTAACAACTTGATGGTGTTTTTGGTATATTTAGTAATATACATTTTTTGTGGACATTGCATTGCTTAGGTAAATGGTGTAACCATATTTGGTACTTATTGGCAAGGGCTATTATGATTCACCTCTATGCAAAATACATCATTGTACAAGTGTGAATACTAACATAGCTGCTACTAGGACTATCGTTCCTAAATCAATGCCATTCATTTCTAATGGATGTTATATAGACATAGGATTGCCAAATTAATGCTTATTGTTTGGAATTTTGTGGCAAGGGCTGTTATGGTCCATATTTGATCTAAGGAAGAACGAGTCATGTTTGAAAGGAGCGTTACAAAAAATTTTTTGAATTAGTTTGTTGGCATATGGGTCATTAAATATAAAGGGTTTTTGTTAAGTAATAGTTCAGTTGTTTTTTCTCCGCCATCCAATTATTTATCTATATTGGGTATATATTTAGTGTGCGTCTTTTGTTAAATATATGTACTCGCATCTGATTGTGTATCTACTGAACATGGATCTAACCAAAATATTCTCAGGACTTTCTGCTGATAGGGAGGATTTGGGCATGTTTGGTGTAGGCAACAATAACCAAGGGGACACTAGGATAACTATTCAGGGACCGGAGAATGTTTGTGGAGCATTATTTCAGAAATTGAATAAAAGTATGAGATGGAATGTCTGGCATTCCAGGCTTTTCAAAGCCTATTTGGCTAAAGGCATCTCACCAAGAGTGCTGAGAGTAAGGATACAACCACTTGTTAATGAGATTGATGCGGAATTGGCAAAGCAGTGGGCTACCATACAGCAACAAACATCTATGGCTTTTGTGGAAGCATTAGCCAATTATCATGATAGAACTATAGACGGGCATTAAGGATATAACCAAGTTATGTGAGGAAACAAAAATTTTTCAGGGACAACCTTTTTATGCCACGGGTCTTAGTAAACTAAGCAAGGACCTCCTCACTTTGGAACAACAGTTAAGTGAGAGGAAAGTCCACACATTTCAGTGGGATAAAACTGATTATGAACGGGGAAACCCCTTCAATTATAATAAACATGTTGGATTTGAGGAGGGTAACACCAGGGAAACCAAAAGTAAATGTCCCAGGTCTATTCTTAAAAAAAACGCCCAGCTGGTGTTGAGACATCAACAGAGAGGACACCTCATCAGCCATGGACTTGGACATACAGCAGGTCTCAGATTCACCTATCCCAAAAAGAAGCGACACCACAGCCCCTTTAGCCCCCACTACAAAATAGCAGGGAGAAAACACTCCAAAAATAGACAACATGGAGGGGTTGTTGAAACTGTTAATTCAGAAATTAATACATGTAATAATGTTTTAAATATTTCAAATGTCACCTTGTCACAAACACAAGTGAGTCTACACAATAAAGGTCTTAACTTCATTCTGTGTTTTTTCATTTCTGAGGACCATTTAGCTCGGGATATATTAGCATTTTGTAGGCTATTGAACTGAAAGCTACATTTTCAAGGATCTGCTGATTGGGATTATGGTAGTCTTCACCTACCACAAGTCCAAATTTGCAACACCCATGCACCATAATGTTCAACTATTTCAGACAAATGTACTGAAGGATGTACATTTCCATTCTACAGAGTTGAGTTGTAAGGCTAATAACCTTTCAAGGATTGAACATGAGGCCTTACATGATCTAGAAAATAATCTGGTCATCCTCTCTGCTGATAAAGGTGGGGCAGTTGTGGTTATGAATTGGGCTCAGTATGGTACTGAAGCACATAAACAACGTAGACATGGGCGTTATTATGTTAACATGCCTTTGGATCCAACATTTAGATTCAAAAAGCAAATTGATGATTTTTTATCTGCCAGGCAGGAGGGTATTATTTCTGACACAACTATGTATCGTCTTAAAGTGTCGGATCCTATGAGTCAGTATTTATATTTTTTACCCAAGATTCATAAGGATCCTTATAATCCACCAGGCAGACCGATTGTATCGGGCAGAGGTTCCATCACTGAGCCCCTTTCACAATTTCTCACCAAATTTCTGCAGCCACTACTGAAATGGGTCCACTCAAGAATCAAGGACACTACTTAATTTCTACACATTATCTCTGAAACACAATTGGAGCATGGATGGTTATTATGTACACTTGATGTCAGTGCACTTTACACCAATATACCACATGGGGCCGGTCTGAAAGCCATAGAATACTGGCTATACAAATCAGATTTATATCAACCTGGTTTTAATACCTTTTTGATATGCCTCACTGAACATGTCCTTACTAAAAATGTCTTTTTCTACCAGGAACAATGCTATAGGCAAATACAAGGAACAGCGACAAAGCATCTTTTGCCCCCATCTATGCAGACCTTTTTATGGCTTATGTTGAAGAACGTCTTATTTATGATAATGCACATAACATTTAACTGAAGGTTCTTGGATGATTCCTGGATGGTATGGAGATCGGATGTGGATTATTTGTTGGAATTTGTGGGCTATCTTAATGGGAATAAATGGGGCCTACAATTCATGGCGAATTACAGTTTGGAACAAATAACATATCTTGCTGTCCTAATCACCAGAAATACCGATCATACTTTACGAACTGAGGTGTTTCGCAAATATCCACGGTAGAATTCCCTTCTCCATGCATCCAGCTTTCATCCACCCCATAGTATTCCAAAGTCACAGTTCATAAGAATGAGATGCATTTTCTCACAGCAATCCACGTATGAACACTTTAGGAAAGATCTAACTAATAGATTTCGTGATAAAATGGAACATGTTTTGGGTGCAAGCAATTGGGTTTCAACATTAAATAGAGGTGATCTTTTGAAATATAAGGAGAAGCAAGAAATTACCAACTCTGATACCCGGTTAGTTACCACATATGGAAGAAATACGGACATACTCATGAATAGTGTACAAAGGCACTGGAACATTTTGTTGGCCAATAATAATTTATCACAATTACTCCAGGAGAAATGTTGTTTTTCATTTCATAGGGGCAGAAATTTGGGTCGTTTTTCATTTCATAAGGGCAACAATTTGAGTTCACATCTAAGCCACTATAAACTCTACACCTTCTAGTACACAAACAACTTTAATGGGGGATACTCTTGTTGGGTGTACTCCCTGTGGCCACTGTAGCCATTGTAACAGAATTATGAAGTCCAAACAATTTACAAGCAGAAATTCTGGAAATGTATTTGATGTCAGATTTTTTGCCAGCTGTAGTAGTGATTTGGGTGCTGTATTTGGCTGCATGCAGTTGTTTAACATTCTGTGTGGGTCAGAATTTGAGACCGAGAATAAGAGTATCAGAACATGTCAGTGATATGAGGATCAGGAAGCCCAGTAGTGCATTATGTAAACATTCCTTAATACATCCTACAGTTGCTTTCAGATTTATGGTAATAGACAAAATTGGGTGCAACAGAATAAATAAATCTGGTTGGCATACTATTCTTGATGCCAAAGAAAAGAAGTGGATAATTAAATTGGGTGGACTTTTTCCCATCAGGACTTAATGAACACTTGTAATTTGACCAATCAGTTTGCTTTTTGTGGTTGATGTCATGCATAAAAGAAACTTGTCTTCTCTTTCTTTTCAACATTGAGGAAGGCTATATAACAAATTTAGCCGAAACTGGTTTATTTCTTTTGCTGACATGTAATAAAATATTTACATCGGTTTCAGCATCACAGTTTGCTGGCTTATTTTGCTGATTTTTACATTGTGGTTCAAGTCGTGCAATTGCCTTACATGCAGGGGCTGTCTTTTACTGTAACATGAGTTTTTAATAGCCTAGAACAGAAGCTCCTGTTAAAAGGACATGTAGTAGAGCATATGAAATACTGCACAGTTACTACAGGAATCAACCAGAAGAAGTTGGAAAAGATTGGGAAGAGAGAATGGAAAAGACCATACAAAGAGCAACAGTGGGAGTACACCAGTATGTCTCCTAAGTATGGAATTTTAAATGGAAGTGCTTGCAGAGGTATTTTTATACCCCAACCAGACTTCAAGTTTTTACTTGGGTAGTTGGATAGGATTGTGTGATGGGAAAGAGAGGTGATTACGAACATGTTTTTTAGGAATTTAAGAGGTCAGGTGAGCTTTTGCCGGCTCTTGTAAGAGGTTAGCACATTTTTTAAAATTCCTTGCATAATACTTTGCTAGGAGTGTTTGGGAAGTAAATGATTGTAACTAAGGAACATTTTTTTTTGAGCTGGGATATAGGATCCAAATTGCCAATTGTTGGCTGCCAATAAAGCAAGTACTTAGTGTTCAGGTAAGAAATACAAAGGCAAGCACAATATCTGACCATACAAACCTGTCTAGTTCCAATCAAAACTCATGATGGAGATGAAGCATTTTCTTTTCTAATATCTCAAAGAAGCATTGGAAAGACTACCCTTTTTATATCCTAAAAGACATTAGATATAGTATGAGGCGCACATGGTATCAGTAGAGTTTTAACAAATCAGAATACATACATACATTATATGCATACAGATATTTCAAGCACAGACATTAATGCCCTTCTAGCCTGCCAATATTTCAAAACACTTGTTCCCATAAATATCCGGGCTGTTCTTAAAAATATCTAAATTAGTACTTACTTTAATGTAATTTGGTAAAGTGTTCCATGCATCAGCTGCTTTCTCAGAGAACCAATTAGTACACTCTATTGAATCTTCTACATAAGTTTTCTGATAATTCTGTAGTACTTTTTGATAACCCCAAACATTCCCAGAGATACTTGTCTCTAAATGCCCTATATACCTGAATAAGATCTCCTCTTAGGTATCTTCAAGAGGCGCACTGTACAAGTTCAGATATTTTAGTCTTTCATAACTGAAAATGTGAGATCCATGTATGCCCTTGGTATTTCCACTGTACTCTTTCCAGTTTATTCATACTTGTTTTATTAGGTTTCCATGTTATTCCATACTCACTTGAGTTTAATGTGACTAAAAAACAATCACATTTCTGATTTCCTAGAATTTATAAATATTTTTATGCAACCTATAGTTCTATAACTATTATTAACCAATTGGTTGATATGATTAGAAAAACTGAAAGCTGGAGCTACCCATATACCCAGGTCCTTAAACGAATCTACAGATGTTCTTTGTGTTTCACTGTTGCAGTCATCATACTTGGGTTATCCTGCCAGGGGTAGCCCTCAGTTGGCCTGAATACCAGAGGCTTAGTATTTCTGCGTCGGTTGCTGTCGCTCCAGGACTGATGTCAGGTCGTCAGTGGTATAAAAACAGGCAGCCGACGCCATTTCATCAGTCTTTCTTGCCAAGGATCCCGAAGCAGAAGCAGTTCACATGAGTGCTGGTCGGCTGTTTACCCGAGTTTTCGTTTCCGAAATTGAAGTTGAAGTCTTTTAAAGCTAAGTACCCCCATTGGGGCTCCTTTTTTCTTGTCCTAACCGATGTCAGAAAAAGTTAACAATTGTCTTGCCTGTGGAAAGCAAATACCACACAGAGATTTCCATTCTTACTGCATCACCTGTTTAGGCCCAGACCATGACGTTCCTCACTGTCGGTTTTGTGCTTTGTTCAATGCCAGAACTATATATCATCGGGCCTTTATTTTAGCTAAAAACTTTCGCTCTCTATCTCTGTATTCGGAAATTGCTTTGGTAAGCCATCCGTCTACCGATCTTTTGAAAAAAAATGTAAGGATAAAGACAGAGACCGCACAGGTCCAAAACTGCCGATGATGCTTCTGTTAAGCTAGTCGCCAGTTCGCCGGTCCTCAGTGAGGTGCATTCGCAGCCCCTGATGCCTGCTTTTATGGATTCGCAGGCCTCTACTGAGACCAGTTTGGAGTCCGGTATGCCACAAGACTCTTCTTTGACTATGGAACCTGCGGATATCTCTACCTTGGATGGGTCCGGAGCCGCTGTGCAGGCACCGGCTTCCGAGAAAGTTCTTCGCACTACCAATATTCAACACAAACCAACTTCTTTCGCGTCTTCAGTTCTTTCTAAAACTGCTGAGTTTCTAAGGCCCAGGCTACACCTAAAAAAACCGAAGACCTAAGCTCACGCACCTGCTTTCGTGCCTCAATCTCGAATGCTTAAAATGGCGGAAGACCTTATCATGCTGATTAGGGGAAGCCAAGCCTACCCCTTCTAAAAGAAAATGAGACTTGTCCCCAGCAGCTTTATCTGACCAAGAGTCCAACGACTCTGAGGTTTCTGATTATGAAGACATGCCCTTATTTGCTTATGAGGATTCAGCTGCAGAGGAATCCATTCCTTCTGCCTCTCCTCCAGAGGATTTTTCTTTTGGTGAAACCCTACATACTTTGAGTGAACATTTCCATTGGGAATGCCAGGATTATCCTCAGTCCAAAAAAGAGACTCAGGAAATTTTTTAGATTTACCACAGCACAGACCCTTAGCTATTCCTCCTGTTGTGGATGATGTTTTCATGGAATCCAGTTTAACTCCTGATACTCTCCCTCCTACCCCCAGGAAACCTAACAAGTATTAAGTCCCTGACTCACGCAAATTTCCAAAAATCCTACAGCTGACCCAGAGGTCATCTCCCAAGGACCTAAAGGAATAAAAGCAACCGCAGCTAAGAATCCCACCCCTTCGGACAGGGATTCCCGAGCTTTAGGCAGATGGGGTAAAAAAAAGTATACACCTCTGCAACCCTTGCCATTAGATTGTCAGTTACACATGCTGAAATACCATCAACTTACTATGGAACTTATTAAACAAAATTTATCTACCTTTCCAGACTGTGCAGAAAATAAAGAATTACAGGAGCTTATGCATTCTGCAAGCCAAGTTACTAAGCATAGGCTGCAATGTGGGTTTGACGGCCTTGAAGCATCCTGCAGGGCAGCAGTCACAGTTTCTGTACTTAGAAGGCATGCTTGGCTTAAGGAACAGACCTTGCCAGACCATGTTAAATCAAAATTATTGGACGCACTACTGAACAAAGATAATCTTTTTGGCACAAAGACAGAAGAGGTTCTAAAAAGATGGAATAAAAAGCTAAATCTATGCAGACAGACTTTTTGCAAGTCCAACCTCCTAGATTCAGTTGGCATTGCCCCTCAAAACACTGGTCCTTTCCAGCCCCCTCTAGGCCGGCCCAGACTAGACCCAGGGGGAGCAGACCCCCCCCCCAGACAACAGGCCCAGGGAATGCAGAGATCTAAGCAATGGAGTACCTCCACTTCTAAAACAGGGAGTGCTAAGCCACCCCCTTATGGAAAGAATTCACAATGACTTTTCAACTCTACCTCTTACCTTTGCCCACCTGCTTGTGCCCCTAAGAGAAAACTTGCCTATCATGCAAAAAAACTGGGCCTCCATCACCAATGATCGATGGGTCCTCAGCATAGTGTCCCAGGGGTACAAATTTTATTTCCACACACTGCCAACCCCAAAAGGGTTCCCCATATCTTCCTCCAAACCAGTGGGCAGAGGCCATTGCTTTTTGCAGACAAATATTCAAATTTACCCCTACTTGGACGACTGCCTGATTCAGACAGACTGGAAAAGCTGTTGCAGCACCTGACATTTGTAAAAGGCCTACTGACCTCACTGGGGTACACTATAAACGAAAAGAAATCCAAACTAGCCCCCAGTCAGAAATTTTTATTCCTGGGAGCAAGCCTGGACACAGCATCCCAGATGGCATTCCTTATTTCAGAAAAACAAGCCTATCTGACAGGCTACTTCTCTCAGCTGCCCACCAGAACCCAGTTATCCGCAAGGAAAATCCTACAAGCTCTAGGGTACATGGCCTCCTGCATGCTACTAATTCCATATGCCAGACTGCATATGAGGAAACTTCAATGGTACTTAAAAAGCCTTTGGTGTCAACATTCTCAGTACCTGGAAACTATTATACCTTGTCTAAGGAAAGATTTTCTTTGGTGGGCAGCAGCATGCAGCCACAACAAGGGATTTCCCTTTTCACAACCCCATGCTGCCCAGACCCTAACCACAGACGCATCAGACTATGCCTGGGCAGGAGGTGCATTCAGGGCCACTGGAGCCCTAATCAAATTCATCTGCACATCAACCAAAAAGAGATGCTAGCTGTTCAGCACGCTCTGACAGCTTTCAGATCCCCACTCTCTCCGGGGCCTCTACTAATCAAAACAGACAACACCACAGTGATGTGGTACATCAACAAGCAGGGAGGAACTCACTCTTACCCACTATGCAGGCTAGCCATGACCCTTTGGCACATGGCTTCAGCCATTCAGATTCACCTGATAGCCCAATTCCTGCCAGGCAAGCAAAACTCTCTGGCAAACAACTTAAGCAGAAATCTGCTAGATCCACACAAGTGGCAATTAAACCACAACACCTTCAGACTCGTAACCCAGAAATAGGGTACCCCGTAGGTGGACCTATTTGCCTCCCACAACAACCACCAGCTCAGCAAATTCTGCACCAGGGAACCTCACAGCAAGGCCTGGAAAGTAGATGCCCTATCCTTCCAATGGGTAAACCTCTGTATCTATGCATTTCCCCCTCTACCTCTTCTTACAAGGGTGTTACTCAAAATAAGGAAAAGACCAAAGGCAATCTTGATTGCCCCAGACTGGCCATGCCAACACTGGTACCCACTACTGCGCAGTCTGTCACCGTTGCCTCCATAGCACCTCCCTCAGATTCCAACTCTCCTGACCCAGCAGAAGGGAGAGTTCTTACATCCACAATTGCAGACCCTGAACCTGGCAGCCTGGCTTATTCCTTGACCTCTCCTCCAGTGGCCAGCCTAAGCAAGCAAGTCGTGGACATTATAGGTGAAGCCAGATGACCCAGCACTAGAAAATCTTATGCTGGCAAGTGGAAAAGGTATTGCTCCAGGATCCAGGATAAAGGAGTTGAACCAGCACAGCCCTCCTTACCTCTCATCCTGGATTAACTAGCAGACTTGCTGCACAGGGGCCTATCCTTCTCTTCTATTAAAAGCCATGCCTCTGCCATCTCTGCTCATTACAGCACAGAGCCACCTCTCTTTTCACACCCTCTCATCAAGCAGTTCCTTAGAGGGGCTAACAACTTAAGGCCACCCAAAAGTGCCCCTATGCCTGCTTGAGACCTTAACTTTGTGTTGGAAAAGCTCACGCTAACCCCCTTTGAGTCTTTTCAGCAGAGTTAAAATTCCTCTCTTGGAAAACAGCCTTGCTTCTGGCCATCACTTCAGCTAGAAGAGTGTCTGAGCTACAAGCACTCATGGCTGTGGGAACCCTTCATCATTTTTCATGCTGACGGTATCCCTCAGGACTAACCCAACTTTCATGCCTAAAGTGGTTCCAGTGTGGCTCTCAACCAATCTATTAATTTGCCCACCTTTTTCCCTAAACCTCAAAATAAGGGGGAGAAAGGATCCTGCACTCTTTTGATGTGTACAGACAGCTCAGATTCTACCTGGATAGGACTAAGCCCTTTAGGAAATCTGATCAGTTACTAGTCAGCTTTGCAGCAGGGGCAGAGGGCAAGGCCATATCAAAACAAAACCATTCACAAGTGGATAGCACACTGTATCCATTTCTGTTACAAACACCATAGGAAACCACCCCCACAGGGTCAGAACACATTCCACTAGGGCAACTTCCATTTCTGCCGCTTTTCTCAGAGGGGTCCTTACCAGGGACGTCCTGGAGGCTGCAACATGGGGTTCTGTTCATACTTTCACCAAGCATTACCACCTGCTTATCTTTTCCAAATCCAGGGCAGGCTTTGCAACCGCAGTCCTACAGGGCATACTAGCCAGCCTCAACTCTTGACTGCCTCCACCCATTTCTTCAGCTTTGGGAGTCGATCCAAGTGTGATGACTGCAGGAGTGAAGCACGAAGAACATAGTACAGTTGTGTACACTTACCATAAATGTAGATGCTGGAGTGTATTCACTGTTGCAGTCCTGGTTTCCCACCCTCAATCCCCCTTCTCTCTCTCTCGTCCTCACTCCTTACAGTGCTATTTGGCATTTACTTTCTACTGGTGGTGTTTTCCCACCATAACCTAGCTCCCTTTTTTGGGGGCCTTCTGACATTTGGGGCAAGAAAAACTGATGTAATGGCATTGGCTGCCTGTTTTTATACCACTCACGACCTGATGTCAGTACTGGAGCGACAGCAACTGACGCAGAAATACTAAGCCTCTGGTATTCGGGCCAAATGAGGCTGCCCCTAGCAGGATAACCCAAGGGTGATGACTGCAGCAGTGAATACACTCAGACATCTACATTTATGGTTAAGTGTACACAAGTTTACTTTTCAATCACTGTCTGCTGTATTAAATGTTTATCTTTCAATTTGTCTCCCAAATCTCTTGTGCTTCGTTTTTAATGCATTTATCAGCGGTTCCCCTTTATAATCTCGAAATACTGAAATCTCGAATTTCAGTATTCAGTACCTCAAAACCGTAAAGGTGAATGTTCAAAATCCTGAAACCCCAAAACCGTGAAATACAAAATCGCAAAAATAAACACACCATACATCACACAACACATCCAGTATCCTTCCCACACTACAGCAAATCAAGCAACAAAACATAGACAACACAAACCAACACATCCACACTACATATAAACAGGGGGGCAAGCCCCCCTGCACCTCCCATACCCCCTACATATATATACTAACTCCGAGATCGCACAAACAGGAAAAGACAGCAAACTCACACCCAGACATTCTACAGTCCCCTGCGCACACACACATCACACATATGCAAACACCAGCACATCCAACACTTACGCACACATACTTTGACCTGCCTACCCTAACCCCACACGTACAACTTACAAACACACTCACATACATTCATACTCCCACCCAAAACCCTTATAAAACACTCACTCACCTTAAATCGCACCTAAATCCACATATGACACTGTACACCATCCACACAAAAAAACGCACATAAAGAAGAGTAAATCCATAACCGCAAATTCAATATATTCAAATTCGTGATTATGCACTTACGCTATTTTAAAAATTCACCTTTATGGTCTCGGGATACTGAAATTTGAGATTTCAGTATTTCGAGATTGTAAAGGGGAACCATTTATCAGCATATTATTATTCTGTGCCCAAATGGTCAATTTAATCAAGTTCTTTTGCAGGCATGCCTTATCTGTAACAAATGTAATCAGTATACACAATTTCAGGTCATCTGCATATAGACTGTAGAATACCTCAGATGAAAAAGTTAGGCCTGAAAGATACAATCTAAACAAGTAAAGGCCTTGGGATAGAGCTCTGTGGGACACCCTGACTGTAACCAAGACTCTTACAAATGATCATTCTGTGTGCATCAAAAGTGCATGTATGTGAGCACATCATTGCTATTAAATAAAAAAATACAAAATAAGGAAAAATATTAACTACTAAGGCAATTTTACTAATATATTGTTATTGATGGTAATATTACTAAATAAGGAGAACTGCATCTGGTCACGTCTTGAACTTCAACTCATTGTAACGTTCACTGTAAAGGCAGTTATTCTTAACTCATTGCCACCCTTGCTCACAGTACGTGTCAAAGCTAGCATTTCCCCTTGGTTAACTAAAGCTACCTGCACCTTGATGAAAACCAGAGATGGAATGAGGGAAACTTGGGTAAAAGCTAAGCTCCCCATCTACTTACAAAAATGTAAAGAACTCAGAAACCTTACTAAAGAACATCTCAACAAAAACAAAAAAGATTTCTGTAATAACCCACCTACTTCATATGGGTCAAATCCCAAGAAATTCTGGCACTCAATAAATCAGATACTACATCCTGGCAACCACTCATCTCATAATCCCTGTCCAACAAAAACACCCCTAGAAACTGCTTCTATCTTCAATTCCTACTTCATTGAATATTGCTCTCCAGTTAGTGCCCCCCCCCCAACTAAAGTCAAGTTCCTTTTGAGAAATACTCAAATCTATAAAAGAGCATTTCATTTCCTCTCCTGTTTCATCTGTAACTAACCCCAGCTTTAATTCTATATCCTTTTAAGAATGTCAGAAAATTATACTCTGCCCATAACATAGTCTATAACTTAGTGCAAACATATTAAATTACAGTTAAAATTTCAGTTGAACATATTACAATTTAAGCTAACATTGCATACTTACCAAAGCCTAAAGACACACTTAGTCGGTGTTAGCCCGTTTCGCTCGCCCTCGGGCTTGCTCCGCTCCCCTCCCTGCCCCCTATTCCCACCCGTCCCCACTACTTCTACTTTTATTCTAACCCCTAATCACCTGACTAGTAGTCCAACCCCTAATTCCCTAACAACTAGCCCAACCCACCCCCCAATCCAATTACATCCCACACTGATCCCACTCCCAAAACACATTCCCCAGACAACCCAACTCTACCCTCACACACAACCAACCAGGAATCCTAGTTGTACTTCTCACTCAAAGTAGTATCATGTTACCCACACTCACATCCCTATCACTAGCTCTACTATCGCTAACCTTCCTAACTTCCTTACAAACAGATCTACCGCTGCACAACTATCACACTACCCACACTAGCCCACCCTCTCAAACCCACTCAGACTTCTACCTCTGCCCTACAATCATAAATCTTACAACAACATATTACTCACTAACAAAAATTACACCATCTCATCACACTAAGAAAAACTCTCATAGACCAAGCTCGCAAACAATTAATATTAAAAAACACATACTGACACACCTACAAATTCTGCTAACCTCTGGTGACATTCACCCAAATCCAGGTCCCCTCTCAGCTAGACAAACATCTGACGTGCTAATCCTAAATCTCAACATAAGAAGTATTACCAACAAGCTAACAGACCTACATGCATTCATAGCCCACTACAACCCTGATATACTCGCCATTACAGAAACCTGGCTTAAACCCAGTATCCAAGATGAAGTCTTTCTTCCCCCAGGGTATAATACACTTAGATCTGATAGAACAAACAGGAAAGGAGGAGGAGTAGCCATTCTCTTTAAAAACACCCTTAACCTCCAGTTCCTGCACACCACACCACCCACTTTTCAAAATGCTGAAGTCCTGTTTTCTGTCCTATCCATAAGTAACACCAAGAAGATCAATATAATATGCTGCTACATACCTCCAGGCAACAACTCGCTCATAATAGAAGACATCCTACACTGGACAAAGGACAATCTACCTCAGGAAACGATCTTACTAGGAGACCTTAACACTGACTGGGCAACCTGTAACTCCAGCAGCCCCTCTACACATATCAATCTATATGGGTTCTCTCAATTAATTAAAGAACCAACTAGAATAGATGAGAAAACAAAGAGAGAATCCATAGTGGACTGGACACTAACCAACTATCCCAAACAAAACTATACAGTAGGCTGCCTCCCAGATGACTTAAGTGATCATCTCCCCACCTTCCTACTCCAGAAACACTCCAATCACCCCAAACCAGTAGTCTACAAATTTGTACGAGATGACCATAACCTTACCCCACGATACCTAAATATTGTCCTAAGCCACTGCAACTGGGAACCATTACGGACACTCGGGTTAGACCAGGCAGTAGACTACTTCAATACTACCTTCTCTAACATCCTTAATAGTCTAGCTCCCAGCAGGAAGATCAGAGTTAAAGCTAACTACGCACCCTGGCTAAATAGGGACACCAGAGCCTTACTAAAAGCTAGAGAAAAGCCTGGAAAATCTGGAAAACTGACAAAACCCGTAGCTCCAGACAATACTATCAACAGCTTAGAAACAAGGCCAAGGCTGAATCCAAAATAAACAAACAAAACTATTTTCTTAGCGCCCAAAGGAAATATTCAAATAGTCCACAAAAATTCTGGCATGCCATTAACTCCCTACTAAAGCCAGGCAAAACCACAACCCCAGCACCCATCTCTACTAACAGTACCCTAGACATAGCTTCTCAATTTAATAACCATTTTATTAAATCCATCTTAGCCCTATCCAGTCAAATAACCAAAAACAGTCTACCTCAGTCACAACCTAACCTATTCCACACCACCCCCTCTTTCAGCCTATCACCAGTGCCCACCTCAACTATCAAAAAACTCCTCCTAAAACTAAAGCCAACCACACTAGCAGCTGATAACATACCTGCTGCATACCTAAAAATGGCTAGTGAATCCTTATCATATCCTGTCTCCATCCTTATCAACCGCTCCATACTAGAATCCTACATAACCAAACTCTGGAAAGTATCTCGCATCATTCCTCTCCATAAAGGAGGTAATTCTTATGAATTCTCCAACTACCGACCTATTGCCATCCTTTGCCCCTTATCCAAAATTCTTGAGAAATGCATCCACTTGCAAGTGATGACATTTCTTAACACACGCAATCTACTATCTACCACACAACATGGTTTCCGTCCACATCACAGCACTACCACAGCCCTTCTATCTGTCACTAATTATATAAACCTTCACAGGAATGATAACAAATATGTATCAGCCATTTTCCTAGACCTCTCAAAAGCATTTGATATGGTCTCACACTCCATTCTACTAGACTCACTAACATCATTATCTTTCACCTCCTCTACTATAGCCTGGTTCAGAAGCTACTTGTCTGACAGGCAGCAATCAGTCCAGTGGAAAGGAACTCTGTCTACACAACTTCCAACCACCATAGGTGTCCCACAGGGCTCTATACTGGGCCCGCTGTTGTTCTCTATTTTCACAAATAACCTCAAATGCTCTACACAACATGCCACACTCATACAATATGCAGATGATTCAACTCTGATCTGCTCTGCCTCGTCTCCCACCACCCTACATACACTCACTCAAGATACCTTTATCTCAGTAGAAAAATGGATATCTGGGATCCAACTAATTCTAAATCCCAAAAAGACAAAACTGCTACTATTTACCCCTAATAGATAAAAAAAAAAAAAAAAAACTCTCCTTTACCATAACATCTAAGGACGGCACCATCATCTCCCCTTCTAACCACACCAAACTTCTGGGCATTGAAATAGACAATAATCTCCAATTTGATGTTCACATCTTACATACCATAAAACTAGTACACAAAAACCTAGGCTCCCTATACAGGCATAAGTCCTTTCTCTCACAAAAAGCAAGAGTCACTCTTGCACAAAGCCACCTCCTCTCAACTCTATTATACGCAGCACCAATCTTTACCCAAATCAGACAGTGTGACCTAAACAAACTAGAATCATGCTACAATAAAATAGCCAAGTTTGCTACTAACTCAACCTATAGAACCCATCACTGTGCTGCACTAAAAGAACTAAAATGGCTTGAGCTACCACAGCTACTTAACTATCACCAGCTGGGCACAGCCTACAATATTCTCAAATATCCTGAAAAAAACCCCCTCATTATCCAACCTACTTACTATCTATACTACAAACCAATACCTAAGATCCAGTGAAAAATCTCTCCTCTCCATCACCAAGGCTAACAATAATGCAGGGAAAGTGTTCTACTCCCACACCGTTGCCAGAAATTGGAACTCTCTTCCCCTATCTGTGTCCACTGCCCCCACCACATCCATATTCAAAAACTCCCTCAAATCGCACCGTCTTAGTACATGGTTATGCCCTTGTATCACATAACCCTACCCATACTACTATTAACTCCCCAAATTCCTCTCTGATCACATACTGGAGCTCTGATCCCCTGTAGGCTTGGTCATCTGAAAGGGTACTTTTAACTGTAGAATCTTACTTGATATATTTTCTTTTCTTACCAATGTATGACTGACATTGTCTTTTTACCCATGTTCTATATCTTTTACCTGGAGTGTTTTTATTAATTCTTGTTATATTACTATGCTCAGCATACATGATGTAACCTGTTTTGTGTATTATGCTGGATATACTGTATTTGTATAACTTGATGTTGGAGCTTTTCTCCCCGGGCCTCCGCTTAAAATGGACCTGGTCCAGTCAGAATTTCCCGGTTAACAAATGTAAAATAAAATAAATAAATAATTCTAATACTACAAATCCACCTGACCCCTCCTCTAGACAGAATTATATTGACATTTTTTCCCTTAAACCATTTCCTAATATCTACATCAAATCTCTGCTTTGCAAACTAAAACACTTCTTTCTAGATCTGCTGATAATATACCGCCCTACTTTTTTCAGATAGCAGCAGATTCTCTAGCCCTCCCAATCTCCATACTGGTTAACCATTCTGTCTGAGCATCAAAATTTCCCTCTATCTGGAATAAATTCTATACTCTACCTATACACAAAGGTGGTAACTCCATAGAAGTCTCTAATTTCAGACCCATTGCCATCCTGCCACCTCTCTCAAAAATATTGGAAAAATGCATGCATAAGCAAGTCATGGAGAACTTGCTTCAAGAGAATCTGCTCACTCCCACTCAACATGGCTTTCGTCCAAAATGTAGTATCACTAGTGCTCTCCTATCCTTTATCAACACCATTTCTCTGGCAAGAGATAACAATAAGCTATTATCATGCTTATTCTTAGATCTGTCTAAATCATTTGATAGTCTCTCACTCGTTTCTTCTGGACAAACTCATTAACCTTAACTTCTACTGGTTTACTAGCTGTTTCACAGATCAACTACAATCTGTAAAATGCCTCTCTACTGTCTCACTTCCTCTCCCTATCAAAATGGGTGTTCCCCAAAGATCTGTTCTTGGTCCAGTACTCTTCGTTATCTTTACAAATCTACTCTATAACTCCTGCCCTCAGTCATCCCTGTCCAATATGCCCTTGGCTCTACAGTCATCACAGTTGCAGACACCCTCCCTGGCTTAAATTCTGTTACTCAGAAATCCTTCATCTCTTTTGAAACCTGGCTAATTCTGCATCCTAAGAAAAAACAAACTTGTACTTTTTCTTCCCAAAAACCTAAACCACCTTAAATCCACTTTTGCTATCCATTCTCTTAAAACTCCTATCATAACTGAACTCAACACAAAACTTCTAGAGGTCATGATAGATGACCAACTGAAGTTTGATTTGCATGTTAACACTTGTATTAAGAAAACACATTTGCATGTTAACACTTGTATTAAGAAAACACATCAAAGACTTGGCCTCTTATACAGAATAAAAAGTTCCTGTCTAACAAAGCTAAAGTCTCCTCCTCTCGTACCTTTCTCCTACCAAGCCTATTATATAGCTCTCAAATACTCACCAACCTCCAAACCTGTCCTGTAGCTAAACTTGAATTTACCTATAACAAAGTGGCCAGATTTGCTCCGAATCAAAGCTATAGATCACATCACTGCTTCTCTTTAAAACACTTAAACTGGCTAGAATTCCCAAACCAGCTACTCCTCTCTCAGTTTCAGCTTATCCACTCTATCTTGCACCAACCATCTTTCTGTCCAGATTTGTCTTCTCTGTTCTCCTCCTAGGCTCAGACCAAGACTTGCTACAAATCTGTAAACAGAATTGGTCAAAACCTCTGCAGCTGCTACCCTGCCATTTCTTGGAACAAACTCCCATTGGAAATTAGAACACTCAGACAATATAAAGAATTTAAATCTGCCACCAAAAATTACCTGAAAAGCTGATGGACGTGCCAACGTAGCTTACTGTCTCCCCTGTGTTTTATTTCTGTATTGCGTCAGCTCTCTCCATTCATCTTATGTAGCTATTAACCCATTGCTCAATCTTAAAAAATATCTGTAATTATATACCACATGTATGATCCTCTCTTAGTCATCTTAACTAGGTAATAACCCGTTACTGAATTGTAAAAATATTTGTACTTCTATATTACATGTATGATCCTCGCTAAGTGTCTCTACACTGGCCATACTTACAAACTCTGCATACTGTTTCTGTACATATCTTAAGTTAAAGAGCAACTTAAACTCTGTATTTAATTGTTATGCCTTTACTGTACCAACTTGAAAATATTATTGCTTTGTTTATAATACTATGTTCATGGACAATTGTATTGTAATTTTGTGGAGCTTTTCTTCCTGGGCCTCAACTGAAAAAGGGCCATCAGCTCAGCTGGACAGACTCGTTCACCAAATGTAAAATAAATAAAAATGTTATTAGGATAAGTTATGACATAAGCCCCTTTGACATCTTTATGCTTTTTTTCTGGTATTATCTTGAAGCAGTCTACATAGCTATTTAATTCCTTAGTTTAATTTAGTAACACAGCTGTAGAATTTGCTTTTAGAAAAAGGGGAAACATGCCAGCTGCTTTGCTCTCTGTCACAACGATAGGAAAAGAATGTAACATTCCGTCTTGAGCTGCAGTTAATGTCTTGACGCATATCTCTAAGCATTCAGAATTACAGAATATTAAAAATAACTTACATTCATTGTAATATGTGTTTATTCCCATTACACTAGAAAATGTAAACGCAAATATGGTGGAGGTGATAAAAGCATTGCAGGTGGGTATCTTTAGGAAGGGGATGGAGCACATAGTACAGAAATAAATGTAATGTGCGGGAACAATACTTGCAAAACATGTTCAGCAGGAATGAAGTTTCAGGGAAGGCAGGATTTAAGTAATTTATGTAATGATAGAGTGAATGTTAACAAAGAAAGCATATGTATAATAGGTGAAACTAAGGAAAATGTGTAAAGTAGTATGCTTTCTTTTCTGTCATTGTGTGGGTGCTCCTATGCCATTATTATTATTTTTTTTAACAAGCTCCAACGCATGAGAAAATGGATAATGTTTAGTCCACAAGTAGGATGTTCCACCTGTAGACCTTTTTGTTTCTCCTGAAGTGATTAGTGAGCAAAAATTGTAACAGGATACCCATGGAAGGCCAAAGATGCCTCCCCCATTCCCTGGGCAGGTCTGTATACGTTTGTTTTCCCCCTGGGTATTGCAAAAGATCAAAGACGAGAGGCGGAAAGTGTTACTTGTTAGCATCATTTTGGTGCTGGCAACATTAGATGTTATGTAGTCCAATCTCGCCTACATTCTTACCCATGGGTTCGGAGCCAAACCTCTGCTCTGACTCGGCCATACTCTAGCTCAAAGTCTTCAGTTGGCTTGTGGCTAAGAGGTATCCCATGCTGCACTGCTCCCTGTCCCCAGATCTCATTTGCCGCTCGTACAGCTCAGACGTGGTCCCGCTCTAGGCCATGGCTAAGTATAACTTTCTTCTACTTATTAGTAGTTTGTTGCTCCAAAAGCTATTTTCATAGCTAGTCTCTGTTTTTTGATAAGGAAACTGTTTGTGTAGCCTGTTTGGCTTTTTGTCTTGGTATCCCGTTTGCATTTCTCCCTTTTTATGGGCTAGACCCATTTCAGTTAGAGGACCTAGTCCTCCCTTCTAGTTGTGTGTGTCCCAGTTTCCCTGTGTGTGATTGTTCCAGTGTTGCCCATCCCTTTGGGCTAGGGGCGTTTAACTTCGAGGACCTAGTCCTCCCTTGTGTTTGTTTGTTTGTCAGGGCCGTTTAAGTTAGAGGTCCTTTCTCCCTGTGGTGGCTATTGTCTATGACCGTTTAATTTAGAGGCATAGTTCCCGTGTTTTTTGTGTGTTCGGGTTTGTCTTCCGATATTGTGTGCAGTGTCATACCAATATATCTAAGGTTACAAAACAACACAAGCCTTTGGGCTTCAAAAAATGTGATGTGTGGATATAAAATGTCTATTACTGATGGGCACTCTGTGTGTGTATATTGCCTGGGGGCTATCCACCTCCAAGAATCCTTTGTGTTCTGTCATGCCTTTATCCCATGCATTCTTCAAGAGAGGAAGAACAAACTGATTCTGAAGGGATTACTGAAATCCTCCTTCGAAGAAGACTTGGAGAAGGCTTCCAGTTCTAAGTCCTCTCCCTCTAAAGCAGACAAGACCTCTAAATCAAAAAAACGCTCTCCGGCTCAGTCAGTTTTATCGGAGCCGCCAGAGAAAGTTGCCAAGTCTGCTTCAGCTTCCTCTGCTCCATTGGCTTCGGGGCTGAAGGAAGTGGGTGAATTGACTAAGTCAGCATCGGCTCCCAGTCTCTCGGAGCCTGTGATGGAGATACTTGTTCGGAGCCGGTCTCCAGTTTCTAGACCAGTTTCTCCTTCTCGTAAGTCTTCTTCTGTAGGGAGGTCCAGTTCTCCAACCTTATCCTCTAGGTCTCTCTCCGATGATGATGTGGCTAGAGTGGTACAGAGACTGCTCCAATCACCGGTGTTGGCCAAATTATTTTCGACTCCAGCCCAATCGGCCCCAGAGCCTGTCACCCATCCATCCTCGTATGTTCCTCCTCTGAGCCTTTCTCGGCCTTCGGAGCCAGAGTTTTCGGTTCTGTCTGATGCCTTTGCGTCGGCTCCAGTAGCCCATCCTGTCATCACTGTTCCAATCTCCGCTCCGACCCCATCGGCTCCATCCACGGGGTCCAGGGCTCATAGTTACTCGGTCAGACCCGAGGGAGGGGTCGTGGGTCGATCATCTTAGTCTCCGAGCCTCCCGCTCGGTGCTTGGGCCCTGCCTTGGCTTCGGACCTTCTCCCTTCGGCTCTGAGGGCTTCCACGGTTGGTCGTTCTTCGGAGCAGGTGGGGATCAGCTTTCGAGGTCATGCGGCGCGTGCTGGCCAGGTCCTCAGCTGCGTCTGATGGCACCAACACTCTACCCCCTCCAGCACTGGTATCAGTTTTGTTATCACCCTCTGTCCTTGGACAGCGGAGACCCAAGGCCTCAGGATACCTCCATGAGTGGTCCCCAACTTTCTGGGGTCTCCCCAGAGTGTTTGAGGAGCCCCCCAGAAAAAGAGTGTGCAAGAGGAAGCACATTGACTCCCAGGATGAGTCTATCCCTTCGGACACCGACCTTGAGGAGTCAGAGGGGTCTCCCAAGTCGTCCTCTGAAGATATCTTTCTCAGATATCCTGGAGATCTTGAAGCAGAGAGGTGACTAGCCCTCCAAATCTCCCTCTGAGGAGGAGTTGGTGTTCCTGAAGGCCTTTGGGTCTCAACCCTCCGCCTCTTGGGTGTCTCCCCCTTTCGATGAACTCCTGGATGTTTGTCGAACAGTGTGGAAAACCCCTGACACTGTGGAACCAGTCCCCAGGAGACCCAACAAGTTTCTCTCCACCCCCGCTGACCAGGAATTTCTCACAAAGGGTGTTCCAGTAGATGCCATGGTGGTGGCAGCGGCCACCAATTAGAATTCATCTACCGTCCATCCCCCTAACAAGGAGTCAAGGACCATGGACCGGTATGGGAAGAGTACGTTTTCTTCAGCGGCCTTTACTCTGCGGTCGCTGAATTATTTGTCACATTTTACAAGGCTCCAAAGAGATCTCCTAAAAGAACTTGGAGAGTCTCAGCAGGGTAACGTTTCTGATGCAGTGGTCAGAAGGTCAATGCCCAGATGTCTACCCTAAATTCCATTACTAACTCCTCCATGAGGCTGATCTTGCATGCAGCCGACAGAGCAAGTAGGGCAGCGAGTTCAGGAGTCTCGCTTAGGAGGCACTCCTGGATGCGCCTGTGTAATTTCGCAGAGACCTTCAAGTCTATGTTCACCAACGCCCCATTTGATGGTTCATCGTTGTTTGGAACCAAGGTGAAGGATACTCTCACTAGGTGCGAGCAGGAAGGAAAAACCCTGTCTGCCATGGGAGTCCGTTTTTCCATGCCTTCTAGATCTTATCCCAAGGGCCAGAAGGGTGGGAAAATGTGGTTCAGAAAGCCGCAGAGGTTTTTTTCAAGATGCACAAAGTGATTCCCCCTCCAGAGGCAGGGGAGGGGGTGGTAACTCAGGTAGACGCTGCCCTAGAGGCAGAGGAGGCCTGTGTAACCAGGGGGACCATGATTTCTTTCGCGGTTCCTCCTACCAGCACTCCTGATGGGAGGCCCGACTGCGCTTCTCCAGAGCCAGTCTGGGGTCGTATTTCACTATACCCAGAAGCCTGGCAAGGCATCACCCAGGACGAGTGGGTATTAAAGATAATTTCCGGAGGATATCATATTCCCTTCTCTTCTCATCCCCCGCCAACCAAGAGAATCCCAGATGCTCCACCCAGTCAAAGGGATTCCGCAGCTTCAGAAGTTCAAAAGCTGCTAGCAAAAGGAGCCATCCAGCATGTCCCCTCAGACCAGCTCAGATTAGGGACTTACTCAAGATTCTTTTTGGTGCCGAAAAGAACAGGGGAACTGAGACCCATCTTGGATCTCAGCCGCTTGAACCTCCATGTAAAAAAGTCCAAGTTCCGAATGGTCACTTTAAGTCTATTCTCCGATTGTTGGGGAAAGAAGTATGGATGTGCTCCATCAACCTCAAGGATGCTTACTACCATATAAAGATGGACAGGGCATCCAGAAGTCTCTTACGCTTCCGGCTGGGAACCAGTCATTTTCAGTTTCGAGCCCTGCCCTTTGGTCTCACCACAGCCCCCAGGGTGTTCACCAAATGTATGGCAGTGGTGACGGCTCACTTGAGACGTCAGGGATTCCAACTGTTTCCATACCAAGACGACTGGCTCCTGTCTACCACCACCAGGCATCTACTACTACAGACCAGGGATGCCACCATTGCACTGTCTCAACGATTGGGTATCGCACTAAACTGGGAAAAGTCTGCCTTGTTGCCCTCGCAGCGTGTCACGTTTATAGGCGCCGAGTTAGACACCGTGCTCATGAGGGCTTTCTTACCACAAGAAAGAATTCACATTTTGCAGAAACAGGTCTACGCATTGCTTCCACTGAAAAAGGTAAAGGCAAAAATGGTTCTCAAATTGTTAGGGACAATGGCTGCCACAATTATGCTAGTCCATCTTGCAAGACTACACATGAGGCTCCTTCAGTGGCTGCTCTTTGCTCAGTGGTCCCTACAACACCTTCCACTTTCCCATCTTATTATGATTGCAGACAAGTGCAAGCAGGATCTACGCTGGTGGCTTCAGACCAGCAATCTCAATGTGGGAAAGCCCTTCGTTCCACCTCCTCCAGTTGCCACGGTGACCACGGATGCCTCCAAGATGGGGGGGGGGACATTATCTCGGCAGGACAGTCCAAGGCACGTGGCAAGAGCACAAGATACATTTGCATATCAATGTCTTGGAGATGAGAGCAGTGCTATTAGTGTTGCAAGTGCTCCAGAGCATTCTTCCTCTCGGGACGATTGCAATCCACTCGGACAACATGTCGGTGGTATGGTATCTGAACAAACGGGGGGGAACCAAGTCTTATGCCCTTTGCAGAGAGGCTATTTGAGTGTGGCAGTGAGTAGTGTCTTCCCAACGCTTTCTTGTGGCAACGCACATTCCGGGGAAGTCCATCGTGATTGCCGCCAGGTTGAGCAGAGCTATTCTGATGCCTCACGAGTGGTCCCTGAACAAGCAGGTTGAGGAGCAGATTTTCCGCAGATGGGGTCAGCCTTGCTGCGATCTATTTGCCAGTCCCCTCAATACCAAGGGCAGCAGCTACTTCACCCTCATCCCCTCTCGAGGGGAGACACCCAGGGATGCTCTAGTTCACGATTAGCCCTCTGGTCTACTTTATGCCTTCCCACCTGTTCCTCTGATAGCAAAGGTTATTCAGAAAGCACAATTCTTGGGAAGCAGAATGATTCTGATTGCTCCACACTGGCCTCGTCAAATTTGGTTCCCCTTTCTCCATCCCTATCTCATGGACGACCCCTGGATTCTGGACCCACAGCCAGACCTTTTGACTCGTATGTCAGGGCAGTTCCATCCCTCTCTTCAGACCCTCCGGTTGACAGCTTGGTTACTCCAGTTCCATCACTAGTCGGGCTTCATCATTTTTCTCCGGAAATAGTTCATATTCTGTCTTCTTCCCGTAAGCCTTCGACTAGGAAGATTTATTCCAGTAAATGGAAAAGATTCTCCATCTGGGCTCATGAAAGGCAGATTGACCCTTACACTGCACGAATTTCATCAGTTCTGGAATTTCTCTCCATGCTTTTCAGTCAGGGGTCAGCTGCCGCAACCATTAAAGTTCAGTTAGCGGCTATCTCCACCTTTCATGTCGCTAATGAACCCAGTCTAATGGCGCATAGATTTTGTAAGGCATTTTTAAAGGGCACTATGATGCTTCGGCCCCCAGTCTTTGATCCCGTAATGCCATGGGACCTCAATTTTGTGCTACAGTGTCTCGCTTCATCTCCCTTTGAGCCTGCAGCTACTTGTGACTTGAAATATTTGTCATGGAAGACCATCTTTTTGGTAGCCATCACTTCAGCTAGGTGAGTCTCTGAGCTCCGAGCTTCGTCAGTTAGACCTCCTTACTTGGTATTTCACAAGGATAGGGTTTCCCTCAGACCAAATCCTTCCTTTATGCCAAAGGTTGCTTTGGTTATTAACCTCAACCGGTCTATTGAGCTGCCTGTGTTTTTCCCAGAATTTTCTAATAAGGCAGAATTCAAATTCCACCAGCTAGATGTTCATAGACAATTGCGTTTCTATTTACATAG
Organism: Protopterus annectens; assembly: GCF_019279795.1. Classification (NCBI taxonomy): domain Eukaryota; kingdom Metazoa; phylum Chordata; order Ceratodontiformes; family Protopteridae; genus Protopterus; species Protopterus annectens. The sequence continues at coordinate 1,467,916,611 of NC_056733.1, forward strand.
AACGGAGGATCTTAGGAAATCAGATCAGCTATTTGTCTCATTTTCAGACAGTAGTCTTGGGTCTCCTGTCTCTAAAGTAACCTTATCTAGATCGATCTCTAGTTGTGTTTCCTTCATTTATGCCTCAAGCGGTAAGGAATTACCTTTTAAGGTGAAGGCTCATTCTACACGATCAATGTCTACCTCTACGGCATTTCAGGCCAGAATGTCTATGGATAATATTTGTGCTGCGGCTACATGGGCATCTCCTCACACCTTTATCAGTCACTGCAAATTGGATTTGATATCCAGAGGCAGATCTTCCTTTGGTTCCACAGTGCTCAGGAGTATTTTCCACTGAGCCGCCCAAGGTTCAGGTGCTGGGGATGCTGTCCCACGAGTAAGAATGTAGGCGAGATTGGACTACATAACATCAAGAAGTTATGTACTCACCATAACATTCGATGTATGTAGTCCATCTCGCCTCACATTCTTACTTACCCTCCCGCCTTCCCCCTCCTGGAGGGCCTAGAGGTTAGTTTTGGTTTCAGTACTCCTTTTGTTGTTGAGCTGATTCTTCCTCTCTATGTGTTGTGTGAATACCTGAGCTTGCAGCACACAAGATCTGGGGATAGGGAGCAGTGCAGCATGGGATACCTCTTAGCCACGAGCCAGTTGAAGACTTCGAGCTAGAGTATGGCCGAGCCGGAGCCGAGGTTCAGCTCCGAATCCACGGATAAGAATGTGAGGCGAGATGGGCAACATACATTGAACATTATGGTGAGTACATAACTTCTTGTTTTCCCACTTAGTCTAGTAAGGGAAGAACCGATATTTGCTGCCTGATCACATGGACCTCTTAATCTTAACAGGAAGTTGACTGTCCATCCAAATTGTGGACACTTAAGGCTGATAGTGCAGAAGACCTAGTGCTTATCCTTCCAGGCACATTTTGTCTTGAGTTTGTGCAGCATCTTAAGGGTGATCAATCCAGCACAAGAGAATTCTACTCATCAAAGTGGAAACGTTTCTCCTACTAGTACTGTGACAGAAGACAGCACCAAATATAAGAGCAGGCTCAGACCTATGCACGAGACCTCTCTTGTGCTTCTGTAAAAGTGTATATTTCAGTAATCTGTGACTGTGTGCTTCAAGAACACCCCCCCCCCTCTATTCTCTTATTTGCTAGAAAAGTAGTTTTTGAAAAGGGTTTTGCCCTTGAAGTCACCCCAAAAAAGCAATTTCTCTGCCATGAGATCCTAATTTTGTATTGGAGAAGCTTATTGTGCCTTCTTTATCTGCTTCCACCTCAGTTTTTTCCAGGAAGGCTGCCTTTTGTGTTGACATCAGGAAGACCATTTTAGAATTGTACTCATCCATGCAGGGAACAGTTCCTGTTATTTACCAACTCTTCCTTCATGCCAGAAGTAGTTCCAAAACTCTCATGAAATCAATCTGAGTTGAGGTTCAACATGGCCACAACAAAGCAATACAGAAACTCTGATAAGCTCCTTATCGCATTTGCAAAATGTAGAGAAGGGAAGTCTGTCAGCATCATTCAGATGAAACTGCATTGCAATCATTATAAAAAGTCACTTGCAAAATTAGAGCTCATTCCACCAGGGCCACAACTACTAATAACCTTTCCTTAAAGGGTCAACTTCACAGGTCATCTTGGAAGCAGCCACATGGTCACCTGTCCACATCTTTACCAGACATAACAACTTAGCCACTATTTCCACAGCCAGGGCAGGACTTACTGCATCAGTTTTGCAGTGTCTTGCATTCCCTGCTACAACAACAAGCCAGCTACTCTATTTTCTGTGAACTGAGAGAGTCATCCTAAGAGTCAAGTTCTTCTGCATTGAATCTCAAAGAATGCAGTGCAGTCTTGTAAAAACTTTCAGTATATGCAGATGTTTGAGCAGATTCACTGTTGAAATACCATTTCCCCCAAAATCTCCATGCTACACCTTTGGGATAGGTGAATGCCCAGAATGCTTACAAACACTTCTCCGTCCCATTTAGTGTCCCTTCTGTCCCCCAGATCAAGCATCTTCATAGCAAGAGGTAAGCATCAGCTTGCAGGTGTGGGGTTGGGTGTTCTAATTGTGCTTTTTCATCTGAGATGGATCATCCTTGGGTGAGTCATGCACTAACACCTTGGAGGAGTTCTTGAAAGAAAGACATGAATATAGTGCTAACTATTGCCTCTTTATAACACTGACTCTTTAACATCAGTAGAGGAATAAGTACACCAGCCCTGAAGTGGGAGCGAAAACTCTTTGTTATCCAGGACAGCCATCAAGCCTGTGCAGGCAGGAATACCAGTAATCAGTATGCAACAGCAAATCTATACAAACCTGTACATTTTTGATAAGTTCCTATGCAAGTGTACTTTATGCAGTAGCTCGTGAGCTGTGCTGCAATAAAAGTGTGTATGTGTGTGTGGGGGGGGGGGGACTGTGTAAACCAGCTGTTTATGATTGACTGGCCTAGTTGCACTGATTTCTTGTGCATGCAACATGACAAAATCTGCCTGAGATTATGGGAGCACACATTTCTAAGAAAACAGCCACTGCTGTAGCCTACCTAGGATGAGGATGCAAGTACACATGACATAGTACAAGTAGCCACTTAGTTCTCGCTTTATGCACACTCAAGGCATTATAGGCAGGACCCGGTGTTTAGTGCTAGAACTGGGTTTGCCTCGCCTCTTACCAGTCCTACTGGCCTTGCAGTCAGAAATTGGAAGTTGACCTCATTTACTTGAAGAGTCCGCTGTTCCTGACAGCAGTTTACACATTTGGTCTGATCTCCAGCACGCATGCTACCACTTCTCCTTTGGACTCCTGTTTAGCTAAGTTTGTGATAGTATCCTGAGGGGTTATTGGTCCTTTTCTCCATTTTCTCCAAGATTGTTGCCACTTCTCTTGGAAATTAAGTATTTCCATCTCACCTAAAGGATGAATTTGATTACCCCCTTCTTAGTAATTCTCGGTCAGTCTCAAACTTTCCATTTGTCAGTAAGGTTCTTGAGAAAGAGGTTTGCAGTAAGCTCTAATTATATTTGAATGATTCTGACATCTGTGATCAGTCTGGATTTAGATCAAGGCACAGCATTGAGGTGGCTCTCCGAGTTTTTAATGATCTGTTAGTAGCAAGAGATCTTTGTCATTCAGTTCTTGATCTTTCCTCAGATTTTGGTCTGCTATACCATGTTATCTTTTTGGACCATCTAGAATATTTCTGTTGCATGCATTATTGGTGGCATTGTGGATTGTTTGCCTCGGCCCTTCTTGATTTCTCATCAGCTAGACCATGTAATCTTTTTGGACAAACTAGAAAATTACTTTAGTGTCTGTGGTGTGGATTTGTTTGCCTCCTATTTTACTGGACACACTCAGAGGGTGGTGTCGTCGTAGGGTTCCTCATGGTTCACTTTTTACTTAATGCTGCCAGGGGATGTTGCTCATTCAATAGGTTTGCAATATCATTGCTATGTTGATGACACACAGCTTTACCACTCATTCTCTCAGGAGTTTAACTGCCTTCTTTCGATTAACACAGAACTTTGGAACTCATCCATGACTAAATCGACAGGAATATGCTTAAGCTCAGTACGTCTAAAACTGTGGCCATGGTACAATAGTGAGTGTGACACTTAAGGGCTCCACTGTGCTTATCTTGCCCCCATATGTTTCTTACTGTGAAGGCATATCCAAAGTGTAAGATCTTAGTGTGATTATTCACAGACTAACACTAAAGGTCCAGATTGAGGTGGTGGTAATATTTTCCTATTTCATCTGCAAAACATCACCCAACATGGGGTTAGGAGGGTGGCCTAATGGTTAAGGTGTTTGCCTTAGACACAAAGTGCAGGGTTGGAGTCTCCCAAGGGTTAATTGGCTCGCAAGGGCAGTTAGCCTAGTACTAATCTATGAACTTATTATTAAACAACTTATTCCCCTTTGCAATCTTATCACTGGTATTTGCACTGGTTTCTTCCCGTCTTGATTACTCTAGTACCATGTATGAAGGCTTGCCAGACACGGAACTTTCCTTTCTACAACTAGTACAAAACTCCACAACTCTGCTGACATCTGTTTTCCAAACACAGATTCTGCAGAGTTTGCACTGGTTATTGGTTAAGTACCAGATGATATATAAATCCTTGTTCTGGTTTACTTAGGACTTTATTGGGCTTCCAATCCTGGTGTAGGCCTTGCAGAGCTTTGTTTTCTGTTCCGTTTTACAATTTGAGTCCTGTGGTTGTTGGTCTTATTCTGAGGCAACTGCTTCCTGGCTGTCTTCAAGCAGAGTCTAAAGACGCATCTGTTTGAACTAGCTTGTGGTTGATTTCCTTGCCATGATTTAACTAATTGTACGTTTTATGTTTTTTATGGTGTTATTTCTTCTGTAATCATAACTGTTTTGCTGTGGCAGTTGCCTTGTAATTTTACTTATTTCTAGTTTGTTGTAAGTGGTTTGTTGTTACTGCTTTATAAATTTGTAAAGTGCATGGGCTCAGGCACTTAAAGGAGAACCGGACCCACAGACTCAAAAAACATGTTTATTTTATCATGGTTTAGTGTTTTGTACATTTTAATACCACTCTGGGACTATTTACAGGTTTTTAAATATTTTTATGCATAATTTCTAAGTCTGACCACATTGGGTTTGGCATCTTGAAATAATTCCGATTGTTTAGTCTGTCCCATAATGCAGTGCTTGGCTGTAAAAAAAATTGTCCTGTATGCCTGTTTCTTCCTGAAGCTCCTGTCACTGCATTGATTTTACATGCATACACTTAGTTTTAAGTAACATTTCATGCCATTCAGTGACTACTTAAAACACAAACAGTGCAAATGCCACAGAACAGACTTTCAAAGTGCTTTTTACTGCTGCTACTTTTTAGAATGGCCAAACTACAGTGTTTTGTGAAGCCTGAAGTGTACTACTTTGACTTCTCTCCCATCCCCTTTCACACCTAACTTCCCTAGCTCTAAAAGTGCTAAGGGTAATTTGAGCTGTTACCAATTGTGATTGAAAGCCCACATCAGGAGACTTGACTCGTGTACTGTTTCCTTGTTCTAGCCTTTACTTTGTGTATGGGTAGGGAAAGGACCAAGCAGCTGTGATATCATAGCATGGGTGGGTTTTTAGGAAGGTCGTGGAAATGTCTGTTTGGGGAAGGAATTGGCCAGAAACTACCTGTATTCATAGGTGTTGATGATATCAAGTTAATTGGAGACTGCAGCAAGCTTTATCAGTGCAGGACAAATGTTTTTTGGAAGTGAAACCACCACCGTACAGTAAGGTACTGTTCTAGTGGAGAAAATGTTGATTTAAAATATTTTACATGCTTTATTGTTGTTTATTCATAGCAGGGGCAGTAAATAGGGTGAAAAAGGACAAAGAAGTTGAGCATTTAATAACAGAATCCCATTGTTGTCCTTTAAAGTTGAAATTAAAGTTAATGTTTTCAGAGTTCTCCAGCCTCCCACTAACCAATTTCTCAGTATGTTGGGGTGTAATCTTTGACAGTCACACAAGCATGATGGATGCAGCAGTGAAACACATAAAGAACGTATTACTTTTGTGTAGGTAACTTAATAGTAAATGTTCAAAGTTGCAATCCTACTTCTCTTCCTTCATACTCTCTCTGGTATGAGTTTGCATCAAGGCAAAATGGGATAGCTGTACTCCTTTCACCTTCCATTCTTCATTTTTTTACAGCTTTACCCCTCTTTGTCCAGGTTGTTTTAGAGTATCTGCATTCTTATTTGTGTGACCAGCCTAGGGAGGGCAGATAGATTGAAGGAGATATCCCTTTCAGAGACATTGTTAGTTCTAACCTGTTTTTAGGGTTGCAAAGAAATGAAGATGGTGTTGGGCATATGTCCTTTACAGACTCTACCTGTAGTAGGCATCCCAAATGTGATATCTGCAACAATGACACATACAAATGTTTACCATTTATAGTAATTTACCTGCACATTTGCAGTCTTTTCCACATGCCTTGGATTGGTAATGATGTCTAAAGCAGCCAAAAAGTGGCCAAGTACAGTCTTTTTTTTCAACATGGTCATCTCTTCCATTTGTACCTACAGCTATAATGTACTTCAGAATTCCATTACATTTGCACTGAGAATCTTCCTCTTTTTCAAAGATTTTAAGGAGCTTTTTCCCTTTTGCCTGGTCTTCTCCATCAGTGAGAAGTAGCCTGTCAAAGTTGCTTGATTTCCTGAGAGTGACTAGGATTGGCACCATATTATTTGGGCTAAATTCAAATTGGTGATATTTTGGCATGTTCAGAGTATTTAGTCAAAAGGCAAAGTACCATCTCTCATTACAGCTGAAGACTGCATACTGAGGCAGTTATTCATTCTGTCATATAACAGATTGTTTTGACCAAGTTCTGCCCTCGAGTCCAGGCCAGTGGCATCACAAACAGAAGGCTAAATGCACCATTAAGACAATCCCTCATTGCATACTGTTTAGTTGCATATGAGTGATCTTGTGAATGACCCTGGACAGGCTGCATGAAAGACCAGTTTCACTACATACCAAAGTAATGAATAGTGCAACTGTTCTGTAAATAGTTTCATACTCTTTCTGAGAATTGCACTACACAGATAGGGTGAGAAGTAACCAATGTCCAGGTTGCCCTTCACAGTGTGAACTGTAAATTTTGTGTGGCTGTCTGTGTGCAGTGGAGGGGACTGACAGACTGATTTGTACTTAAGACAGTGCTGCCAGCAAGGATATTTTTGTGCTGACATTGTAGCCTCTTCTGAGGATGTTGTGTGGTTTATTATTTTAACAACATGTAATCATGGAGTGAGCCTCCAGCTGTCTGTCACCTGGTATAAAAATACTAATAGAAATTGGTTTTGTGACTCACAGTCCATCCTCTTTAGAGTGTAATAGGTGTCTGTCTGCAGTAGGACACTCATAGGTTCATAGGTTCATACTAGGCTATCTGCCCTAGGGCATTTATAAGCCTAGCCAGAGTGTGTATGGCTTTCGCCACCCATTTTAAATTAATTTTGCTATGCCCTTTTTCGAGGTTAGTATACTGTGCCTCTGTCTAACAGTGACACAGAAGTGATACCCGGGGTAAACCTACGATCTCCCATCCACTCATCAAGATTCCTCTTGAAGAGAGTCAATGAGCGACTCTGCCTAACCTGGACTGGGATTTTATTCCAGAGTGAAGGGAGCCTCTGGGTTATGAATCTGTCCCTCCAGCATGTCCTATTTATTTCAGTGCTGAGGTTTAAGTCCCTCGAGCGTAGCTCGATGGGATTTGGATTTTCTGAGGTGCAGCATGTCCATTAATTCTGGGTTGGACATGGCATTATACGTCAGGCACAGATCGCCTCTGAGCAGGCGGTATGCCACTGAGTAGAGCTGGAGTTTCTTTAACCAGGCAGCATACGGCATCTGTTTGAGCCCCTTGATCCTCTTGGTGAGGTACTTTTGGGGTCTTTCCAGTTGCTGCAGGTGTCTGGTAAGGTACATCCCAAAAGGGGCATTGTACTCAATTATGGGCCTGATGAGGGATGAGTAAAGAGGCACGATGACCTCCCCTGATCTAGATGTGAATCCCTTCATGATTAGGTGGGCTATATAAAATGTTTTTCTAACCACTTTGGCCATGTGGTTGTCAAATGAGAGATTGCTATCAACTTGGGTCCCCAGGTCCCTAATTACTTACTCCTTTCCTAGATCCTTTTTTCAATGACTGTAATAATGAGAAATGAGTTAGTGTTTGGTTAATGTTGACTTATTATGGAGACTGAATGCACCATAATTGGAGTAATCGAGAGTAAAGGGTGCTTTTTATACAGAACATGAAAAGTTAATACATAAATATGTTTATTTCTTTTAGCCTCCTGCAGCCCCAACAAGTCGTAATTACACAGAGATCCGTGAGAAACTACGGTCACGGCTAACGAAACGAAAGGAAGAGCTTCCATCAAAAGAAGACCCCAGTGGTGCAGGAGAACCTGCTGTGGATCCTCGCAATGTAGATGAACTTTTAGACTTTATCAACAGTTCTGAACCTAAGCCAGTGAATAGTGCAAAGGCTGCAAAACGGGCACGGCACAGACAGAAAAAGAAGGTATCATTTGCAAAGGTTATACAAGTGTCTGTTGTTCGCAAATTCCAGTTCAGTTTGGTATGTCATTATTAATAACTTCTTGGTGTTCCTTATATTTCTTCCATTTCCTCCTTACACTTTCCTCCTTACTTGGTAGTGTGGGATTCTGAAAGAGGTGAGGCAATTGTATTTATTGATACTTTCAGTAATGTAGAAGTGCATTTGTGTTCTCTTGCTGCCCAGTGTTCTGGTTATTGTATCCCAGCTGTCATCATTTTTTGAACCATTTTTCCATTGTGGCATACTTATTTGTGATGTATATTTGTAATTATAAAAACATGTTTTTGTAAGCCCTTGCCAGAGCCCCCACATTTCATTCTTTGTATGAACTGCCATATAGGTTGCACCACCATAGAGAAAAGGGTAACGGTGTATTTCATCTCCGACAATGGCACCTTAGAGGTTCTATATGTAGAGGTTTGGGTTGTATAGAAAGACATCACACATTTTGCAGAGCAGGAGACACAACTTTCCTGCAAAATACACCCTAATGCATATTTTTTTTAAATTTCTGTAGCAGTCCCAGCAATGTGAAGGGACAGTAGAGCCCATTTTCCAATGTTCTCTAAATAGATCTTTAAAAGCAGTTGTTTCCCTCCCTGAGCTTTTCTAGTGGTACATTGCCTCTGAACAATAGCTGTGCCATATCTGTTGCACATGTTTGTGTTTATTGGATATTTGCGTAGAAGAGAAAGGTATAACAGTATTCATGATGTGTGTGCACTCTTGGCTGTTGCACACTTGAGGCAAGGGTGTGGTGGTGGTTAGTTTCTGTCTTTAATAGACTTGAATATCAAGCGTTGCATGCTTGATATTCCAAAAAGCTGATTTGCAAAACCCCATATATGTGTTTCATATCCATGGAATGATGTACTGATTTTTTTAAAAGCAGATGATAATGTGCTTTGTTTTACCAGGGATGGTAGGTTGTTCATTTGTTTTTCACTTTAGTAACAAATTGCCCAGTGTGGTTTTTGACTCCCAAAAAGAAGTGTTTAACTGTGCTTTGAAGATTAGACAGAGATTAATCCCTATGGGGGGTGGGGTAGATAAACTTAAAATAATCATATGAGTAATTCACCATGAGAATTGTTAAAGAACCTTCCTGCATTCAAACCACGTTTCAAAAAAGAAAAGAAAGAAAAGAAAAATACATACATATTCATAGGTGTGTACTAGGCTAATGGCCCTGGAGCCTTCACAAGCCTAGCCCAAAAAAATTGCCCAGGCACAGTGCCACCCGATGTTAGTTCACAGTGCCCCTATCCAATGGGGCAACTGCAGTAAAACTTGCATTTTTAAAGATACAGCAAGTGATTATGACAATAATTTTTATATTAATACTGGCATTTAAACCCAGAGGAGTTCTGGCATCTAGGCTCATTTGCCACATAAGTTCCTCTGTTTCTAATCTAGTTTTCCATTACCCACTAAACTGATTATACTTTTTGTAATTGACAGAATTGAAACTAATTTTGTTAAAACCCTTATAAGACATAGCATGTTTACTGTGGGCATTTTTATTTTCACATTTTTTAATATAATTAACATGCTCATAAATCTTTAAGTCCTTTCAGTCTTTCCTGCTTAAAATTCAAAATATACTGTACAGGTAGCAATATATGTTACAGCCTTGCTTTTACAATGGAATATTCCATAAAACCAGTTGTATTTCAGACGCACAAGCATATTCCCATTAAGTGTGACACTATGACATCGACATAAAGACACTGATGACAACTTCACACGTTGTGAATGGACCGTTTAAAGCGCTAGTTGCAATTTTCATTTTCCCTTCAAAAAATGATTTTAAGCTTTTTACCCTCAACTGTAAATGAACTGGGGTTCCTGACCTAACTCACTTTGATACTGTTGAAATGTGTCAGCAATCCCCAGTTATATGCATACCCATACAGATATTTCAAGCATGGGCAATTAGTGTCCTTCTGGCCTGCCAATATACCAAAACAGTTGTTCCCTTAAATGTCCAGGCTGTTCTTAAAAATTTCTAAACTAGTACTTTAATGTAATTTGGTAGTCTGTTCCATGCATCAGCTGCTTTCTCAGAGAACCAGTTAGTACACTTCTCATTCCTAAAGAGTCTTCTGCTTTGATTGTCTGATGATTTTCTACTACTTTTTCACAGCAAACATTCCCAGAGGTAGTTGTCCATAAATGACCTATATACCTCCTCATAAATATCTGTATGAGATACTGTACAAGTTCAGATATTTTAGTCTTTCGTAATAACTTAAATTTTCATATCCATGATGCCCTTGGTATATTTCAGCTGTACTTTTTCCAGTTTATTCATGCTTGTTTTCTTATAAGGTTTTCATATTGCTATCCCATACTCAAGTTTTGGTCTAATGTAACTAACGACAACTTCATCATTTATGATTTCCTAGACTTTATAAATCTTTTTATACGACCTGTAGATGGCCTCCTATTCTCATGTTGCAGTATTGTAACATGCCTTAGGTGACCCGAAAGTCTGGCTCATATACAAAAGCTTAGATTGGCTGCTGTAAGGTGCATTGGACGTCACACCCAGGGACTGTAGACTGTGGGCCATAAATGTGACGTCCGCACGCACAGCTCTCTGATCTTCTCTGCCACCAGATAAACTTCAGCTCGCTCGTTCTGCTGCGTGCAAATGACTCCTGAAAAGATAAGTACCCCATTGGGGGATTCTTTTTCTCCTTCCTTTTGCTAAGCTGAGGTTGCTGTATTATTTTTACTTGGCTGTTTCCGTCCATGTCATCTAGGAAGGAAAAATGTAAGTGCAGTCTACAGCTTCCGCACAAAGACAGCCACAATCTGTACTTTTTCTGCTTAGGGCCTTCCCACAGCCACAAAGCGTGTTCCATTTGCCAGTCATTTGCTCCCAAAACACTGTGCAGCCCTCTCGCAGCCTTCAAGCTTTTCGAGAACCAACGTCTCAAATACCTTGCCTTAGGTATTGAATCGGAACTGGCCATCTCAGCAGAACCACCAAAAAAAGAAGGCCACGGTAACTAGGCTTGATACTGTGCCTCTGAGTATGGACGTCCCACCAGCTACTGGTTTAGGGGCTGAGGTATGTCCAGTAAGCCTGGCGACTTCAGTGGGTACTGCTTCGGAAGCCGTCCTTGCTTCTCCAGCCTGCATGTCCACGGAGATTCCAACAAAGTCCGTATCAAATGGGGGGGGACCAGGTTCGCCCGAACGGTTAGTGTTACTGCCCGTTACAGAGGAAGGTGCCTCTATTCATAAGCTGAAGTCTGACTGTAGGCCTTTGCCTACTCAGCCTACACCTAAGACCCTTCTCTAAAAAGGAAACAAAAATCTATGCACCTGTCATCTCCCTCAGAAGTAATGCCTGACTGGCAGGCATTTTCCCAGTCTCTCTTTCAGGCCTTCTTAGCCCAGAGGCCTACCTCATCACGGACTCCTGCAGCTCTTCCAACCTTAAGCCCCAGACCGCCTTCTGCTGGTCCATTGTCACAGCCACAGTCTCCTCCTCCTCTTCAGATGAGTCCCTCTCCTATACGTCACAGTTGGCTCCCCCTCGGAATACTGCTATCCTGACAAGGATTCCTTGGAAGGTGATTCCCCACCTGAGGACATCACCTTTGGGGAAACTGTTACCAGTTTGAGGGAATATTTTTAATGGGACTCCACACAGATGACAGAAGTACACAAGAGGTACTAAGCGCTTCTGCAGATGGAGTCACCCTCTCCCTCTGCTGTTCCTGCTGTAATCCCTGCATATTTGGACGCTTTTACCTCCGCTTCCAAGACTACAGAGTCTCAGCTACCTGCCCCTAAAAGACCAGACAGGTTTTACAAAGTTCCTGATGATTTCAAATTCCTCATTAAACCACCTGCGGCAGACCCAACTGTTATTGCTGTCCCATTAGACAAACAATCCAGGCAGTTACCCTCTTCCTCCCTACTGCCATCAGATAAAGACAGTAAAGTGATGGACAGGTTAGGTAAGAAAATTTATACCTCTTCCGCCCTGCCGTTTAGAGCCACCGGTTACCGAATGCATATGGTCAAATACACCTTAGATCTAGTCTCTCAGGCCATGAGTCTGCTGTCTTCCATTCCAGACTCTCCAACCAAATCTCAAGTTGCCTCTAGTCTATCTTTAGCTGCACATGTCACCAGACATTCCATAAAACGCAACTATGATGCTGCTGAAGCTTCATGCAGGTCAGCTGCATCAGTATCAGTTCTAGATGTGTACTCCTGGCTCAGGCTACTGCCAGATGATTTCAGAAATAAGATTATGGATGCTCCTCTTGACAGAAACTTCCTTTTTGGAAAGCAGTCCACAGAATTGTTTAAAAGTCTGCAGGAAAAGAGCAAGGAGCTGCAGGACCTCAAGCATCTCTTTGTCCCACCAGTACCTAAATTTCATCGAAACTACCCTGCTAAGCCAAGTTTTGTCAGGAGGGCCTCTGCACCTTCCACGTCCAAGTCCAGGAGGGGTGTCAGGAAACCTTCGTCTTCCAGACCTGCCTCTTCTTAAGCTGTTCCAAGACCACCCTTCCTGGACAAGCTTAACAATGCGTGGCGGTCTAACCCCCCCCCCCCCCCCATTCAATCTTCCCTTTCTGCTGGCCTCTCTCACTGTCTTCCCCTGTGGCAACAAATCACCTCAGATAATTCTTTTCTGTCAGTTATGAAAAAAAGTATATTTTATGACTTGGAAGGAAAAACCTGTCCCAAAAGGTATTCCCCCTTCCTCCAAAAAAAAAACCAGATCCACCTCAACCCCCAAGTGATCCAAGATCTGGTCCTACAGGGCACAATAGAAGGGGTTCCCCAGGACAGGAAGGCCAAGGCTTCTATTCCAGGCTCTCTTCATGATCCCCAGAAAGGATCGCCCATGGAGACCCATCCTGGACCTGTCTCTTCTAAACCCCTTTCTTCATGTACCCACATTTCACATGCTGTCCCTTCAAACCCTTCTTCCACTCTTGACAACTACTTCCTTCATGGCCACTTTAGACCTGAAGGAGGCATATCTTCACATCCCTATCCACCCAGCCCTTTGCAGATTTCTGCATTTTTCTGTGCCATCTTTGCATAGTTTACTGCCTTGCCCTTTGGTTTGTCTCCACCACCAAGGCTATTTACAAAATGTCTTGCCCCTGTAGTAGCCTTTTGCAGAACAAAAGGCATTCAGATCTTCCCATACTTGGACTACCTCCTGATGTAGGCGGAGGAACCAAGTACCCTGCTAAGACACCTGCAATTCACCATTACCCTCCTAGGAAGCTTGGGTTTCACAATCAACCTACATAAATCCTCATTTACTCCTTCCCAAGATCAGATTTTCTTGAGTTGCAGAGTAAGGACGGATATGATGAAGGCCTTCCTTCCCCAAAAAAAGGTCACTTCTCTGAGCAACCTCTTTCAAGATCTACTCCTAGGGAGTTGCTTATCAGCCAAGGAATTCCTTCGTCTCCTAGGTCTCCTCATGTTGCTGCTTGCCAGGCTACTCATGAGGAAGTTTCAATGGTATTTGAAGAATGTCTGGTCGCAGCACGTCCATCCACTAGACTTTAAGCTGCCATTCCTTTCCTGTCTAAAGAAAGAAATCGGGTGGTGGATTCAGCAAGTTCATCTGAATCCAGGACTCCCATTGCAGCCGCTTACTGCAGTTCAACAGATGTACACCGATGCATCAGATATGGAATGGGGTTCACTATGAATGGACTCAAGATGCAGGGCGATTGGGACCCCTGCCTTCAGAAAAAAACACATCGACATCAGGGAAATGACTGCATTTCTAGCTCTGCAGGCATTCCTTCCCCTCATACATCCAGGTTATCTCAAAATCTTTACAGACAAGACCACAGTACTGTGGTACATCAACAAACGAGGGGGGACCAGATCTTACTTTGCAGACTGGCCATCCAGACATGGGCGTTGGCTACTCGCTCCATTGTAACACTACAAGAAGTTGACATCCCATCACAGAACAGTGAGCAGGCAGATGCCCTCAGCAAATCACTCTCTCAAAATCACAAATGGGTGTTACACAGAGATGTTTTCCTGGACATAGTCCACTGGTGAGGTGCACCACAGATCTGTCTGCCTCCCCTCAGAACAGACAACTGCAGCCATTCTGAAAAGGTCCACCTTCCACAAGCCTGGAGGGTGGACGCCTTCACAATTCGCTGGAAGGCGATGTTTCTGTATGCATTCCACCTTATACAGAAAGTCCTGCTGAAGATTCAGCAGGACAAGCAAAAAATCTGGTGACTCCCTATTGGCCAAGGCAGCACTGGTTCCCTCTTCTTTTTCACTAGCCAAGGCCAGTCACCACAAGTTACCGCACAGGGTGAACCTCATCACACAACAGAAGAGATCTCTTATCCATCCACACCTACAAACTCTCAGACTTGCTCTGTGGGTGATAAACTTTTGATCCCCATTAGACACCTTTATTCAGAAACGTGCTTATCTGTCTTGCAGGAAGCCAGGAAACCCACTAACAGGACGTCCTATTTATCCAAATGGAAAAGGTTCTTCACTTGGTGTCTTCACAGGCAATTAGACACCTTTCAGGTGGATGTACCTCTAGTTTTGTCTTATTTGTGTAAGCTCCTAAAATCTGAACTTTCATACTCTTCAGTGAAAGTCCATTTATCAGCTGTTTCAGCCTTCTTACCTCTCAATCCACATTTATTATCCAGATTAGAGGTGAAGCTGTTTCCCAAGGGAGTCCTTCACATAAGACCACCAAGAAAACCTATTCCCCCACCTTGGGATTTGAATTTTATTCTGGAGAAACTCACTACTGCTCCATTTGAACCAGCAGCATCAGCCACCTTAAAGAATGTGCACCTGGAAAACTGTGCTGCTTGTAGCTCTAACTTCAGCCAGATGAATCTGAGTTGCAAGCAGTCATGGCTACCCCACCTTACCTTATCTTTCATAAGGATAGTGTGCCTACATACAAACCCCTACTTCATGCCTAAAGTGGTCAATGAACTGTCCTTGAACCAATCTATTCATTTGCCCACCTTCTTTCCTTCACAGCATGACAGTGAGAGAGTGCTCTATTCCCTTGATGTTCACAGACAACTTAGATTCTACCTGGGTAAGACTAAGGGCATCAGGAAGTCCAACCAACTGTTTGTATCCTTTCACCCCAGGGCTCTGAGGAAAGCTGTATCCAAGCAAACTATTCCGGCATGGATTTCCAAAACTATATCCTTCTGCTACTCCTTTCATGGAGGACAGTTGCCCTACAATGTGAAAACCCACTCAACCAAAGCAGTGGCCTCTTCAGGGGCATTCTTCAAAGGACTTAATACAGCCACCATTTTAGAGGCAGCTGCATGATCTTCAGTTCACACTTTCACTAAACATTATAAATTGGACTGCATCTCTAGGGCTAGGACAGGGTTTGCTAAAGCCATCCTCCATAGATTCCTGGAGACTGCATCCTTTAACTCCTCCCATAGCACAGGTTGAGCTTTGGTAGTCTCCCACGTGTTAGAATACTGCAACATGAGAATAGAAGGACATAGAATAGTTGTGTAAAATCTTACCATAACCATAGATGTCATTCTCCACCATGTTGCAGTATTCCCGTCCATCCCTCCTACCCCCTGTAAGTCCTTTTTCCTTTCTTGGATGGCATCCTTTCAGCTTACCTTAGACTACCATCCGACTGGGGCATTTAGTTCTGAGGGCTGTATATGCAGACGTCACATTTATGGCCCACGGTTTATGGTCCCTGCATGTGACCTCCAACGCACCTTACAGCAGCCAGTGTAAGCTTTTTTCTATGAGCCAGACGTTCAGGTCACCTGTGGTAGAATACTGCAACATAGAAGAGAAGAGCATCTATGGTTATTGTAAGATTTTACACAACTATTCTTTCTCTGTCATTAACCAATTGGTTGATATGATTAGGAAAACTGAAAGCTGAATCAACCCATATACCCAGGTCCATAAGTGAATATACAGTTTCAAATGTTGTGTGCTGTATTGAATATTCATCTTTCAATTTATGTCTCCCAGATCTCATATGCTTAGTTTGTGATGTGTTTATTGGCATATTATTCTCTTGTGTCCAAATGGCCAATTTAGTCAAGTTCTTTTACAGACTTCCCTATCTATAACACATGTAATCAGTTTACCCAATTTCAAGTCATCTGCATACAGACTGTAGAACACTTCAGATGAAAAAGATGGATCTGAAAGATACAATCTAAACAAGTATGGGCTTAGGACATAGCCCTGTGGGGCACCTTGACTGTAACCAAGAATTTCACCTGTCCAATTGCTGTATTGATACCTGTAATGTCCTATTTTTATGCCATGCAGTTATCCATTTTATCAAGAGTCCATCAATGCCTAGTTCTAATTTATTGATTAGTCTTTTGTGTATGACCCTATCAAATGCTGAAGTTAAATCTATATAAAGTGCATCACAGCACAAATTTTCATTCATAGCTGCTGTTATATTGTTTTAGAACAGCATACGCATGGTAATATATGGTTTCAAGTCCCAGTCTTTTCATTTCTGACAGTAACTTATCCAGTATCTCTCCTTATTTTTCCACTACATGAAAGTATAGACTTAAGGGTCTGTATGGCTGTGGGTTTGTCATACTCCCCTTTCCCTTAAAGACAGGTTTGATAAGTGCATGTCTCCAATCTTAGAACTCTCCCCATATTTATACAACATAGTAAATGATAGATACAATGGTACTGTAAATTCTTGCTGAAATGTTCTCAGGCCATTATTACTGATTCCGTCTTCTACCTGTGTTTTGTTTGGATCCAGTGTGAATCCTTCTTTTTCAGTGTAATCCATAGCTCTCAACCTTCCATCTCCAATATGAGGAACACTCGCCTTCATAATGTGGGACAAATGGGCAAAATGTGGAACACATACTAATGGCTTATTAACAACTTCAGCTAGGAAGGTCATAGGATGGTTAAAATATGCTGGTCTTACTCATAAGGAAGATCCTTTAATGAATTAATATGATTAACTTCTACTTACCATGGATTTCACTTAAAAAAATTCCTAACACTGAATGTGTGACGGACTCTTTCAATGTGGAACTTTGAGGAACATCGAGGAACATGAACTTTTTAAGACCCCAAATGAGGTACGTTCCTCGTAATGAGGTACAGTTGAGAGGTATGGTGTAATCTAATTTGATTTCAGTATCTTGAGTTACCTGGATGCCACTAGAACAACTTATCACCCCCTTTGTGAAGCTGAACTGTTTGCATATGATTTTGCAAATATATCTGTAATCTGTTGTGTCTGAGAATAAAGTTTGTATCTACACAGTTTATCAATTTATATGTCTTTACTCCTTCCAGTTCTCATGGATGGTATTCTTAACCAGCATTATTATTACTGAAATATGTCAACAAAATAGCCCTGTGAAAAGTTTTATCTTTGTTACCCAAATGTTGGGTTCAAAACTAAGGATAATGTAACTAATGCATTAAATGTCCCATCCACTACAAAGTGCAGAAGTTCATAGGTTCATAGGTGTGTACTAGGCTAATGGCCCTGGAGCCTTTACAAGCCTAGCCTATAGGATTACCCTGGCATCGTGCCACCTGACCTTAGTTCCTAGTGCCTTTGTTGAGTAGAGCCACTGGAGTGATCCCTGGGGTGAATTTTCTATTTCACATCCACTCATCAAGATTTCTCTTGAAGAGGGCCAGTGAGGTGCTCTGCTTGACATGTATGGGAAGTCTATTCCATAGCATGGGCAGTCTCTGGGTTATGAATCTGTCCCTCCAGCATGTTCTGTTGATTGTGGTAATGAGGTTGAGGTCTCTGGAACATGTGGTGCAGAGAGATTGGAATTTCTTTAGCTGTAGCAGTTCTAACAGCTGGGTCAGACATGGCTTTGTAAGTCAAGCAGAGCTCGCCTCTAAGTAAGCAATATGAGACCGAGAATAGTTGGAGTTTTTTTAGTCTGTCCATATAAGACAAAGGTTTAAGGCCTAGATCCTCTTTGTGAGGTACTTTTGTGACCTCTCCGTTTGTTGCAGGTGTCTAGTGAGGTACATGCCAAATGGGGCATTGTACTCGACTGGCCTAGATGAAGAGTAGAGGGAGACAATGACCTCTTTCTTCCTGGATGCAAAACCCTTAGTAATGAGATGTGCCACATAGAAGGACTTTCTGACCACAGTGGCAATGTGGTGGTCAAAAGAGAGGTTGCTGTCAACCTGTATTCCTAGATCTCTTATAATGCCTTCTGTGTTCAGTGGACTGCCATCGATGTGGTAATTCAAGGAAACTGGGTTTTTACGAAGGGGGATGATTACACTTTTTTTGGCATTGAGCTTAAGGCCGTGGTTCTGACACCAGTTGTTGGTCTCATTGAGGCCTTTCTGTAGGATGTCAACATCACTTGGGGAGTTACTAATAGCTCCCAAGTTGCAATTGTCTGCAAACTTTGTCAGCCAGAGTCCCTTCGTGTTGGCCTAGACTTCAGAGAAGTAGATACCAAACAGGAGAGGACCCAGGACTGAACCCTATGGGACTCCACTCGTGACTGGTCGACAGTGTGACTTGGAGTCAGCTACTTTCACACTGTGGGTTCTATCTGTGAGCAAGTTTGCAACCCACCTAGTGATATAGGGGTTGATGTCTAGCTTAGTGAGTTTTTCTGTGATTCCTGAGTGGGGAATGGTATCAAAGGCCTTGGGCCAGATCAAGGTAGGGTGTATGAACCAACTTGCCTTCACCCACAGCTCTGGTGACTGACTCAGAGAAGTCAACCAAGCTGAGCAGGCATGATCTACCCTTCACAAAACCAAACTGTGTAGGATCCAGAGTTTGGAGAGTCCCTATATCCTTGTTTATTAGGTCCATGATGATGCGTTCCTGGGATAACTGTAGCAGTGAGCCATTCAGTAAGGACAAAGCCTGAGGTGAGGCTGTGATTGAACAGGGCACACAGGTGAGGTGCCAGTTCGCTCTGTAGTTCATGTAGAACACAGCCGGGGATATTGTCAGGTCCCATGGAAGATGTATTGTTGGCCTTGGATAGTGCTGTTTTAACCTGTGCAGCAGTAATACTGGGTACCTGGCAATCTACTGGTATTGTGATTGGTCCTTTGAGGAGGGGGGAGAGGGGTGAAGTTGGTACTAAATCTGTCGACCAGTATATTGGCAATACCTGTTGGCTCTGTATAGGAGGGTACCATTGTGCAGTAGCTCAGAGCAAATCTGGGTATTGCCGTGGAGATTCTTTACATAACTATAGAAGGCATTGTGGTTGTCTTTACTATCTGCTGCAATTCTGTTTTTATAGCTAGCTTTAGAGGATTTGATGAGGGATCTCAACCTTTTGTTGAGGCTGATAAGGGAGTTTTTCCAGTCTTGGGACTTCACCTTATTCCACATCAGTTTCCTCCTTCTGTTGTAGAGTTTGTTTATGGCAGGAGACCACCAGATTGGCTTCCTTTTTATTTTTGAGGAGAGCGTCTTTGTTCTATTGGGTATGGCGAGATCCATGCATTTGTGTATGTGTTCTTACAGTGCATCGGTGTATGATTCAGCAGTCATGCAACTATTCTCCATTTGCATGGGTGCCATGAAGTTAGCCACCTCTGTTTTTAGGAGCCTAAAATTAGCTTTGGAGTAGTTTTTCATGGTGGTTACCTTTTTGGGGTGGGAGGGATGTGGTTTTCCAAGGTGATTAGTTTGTGGTAGGATCTAACCAGGGAAGAGTTGGCTATTGGTGTAGAGCAATGGTCGCCCATGTTAGTAATGACCAGGTCAAGGATGTTGCTACCTCTAGTGGGTGTAAGAATGAGCTGGTCCAGGGCATTGGAATTAATGAATTCCAGAAAGCATTGGGCAAGTGTATTGGTACATGAGTAGTTTTCCCAGTTAATGGAGGGGTAGTTGAAGTCACCCAGTATGACAGTGTTAGGTTGGACCCTAATATTCTCCAGAGTGCTTAGGAACGTGGAGCGTGAGTCTTGGGACATGGTTGGGGACCTATAGCAGGCTATGACCTGAATCTCTGTCTTACCCAATTTTAGCTGCACCTGAAGTATCTCAGATGCATTATGTTAGGCTACCAGTCTGGAGGTGTGCACATCCTTTATGAATATGGAAACATCACTGCCTTTGGAGCTTCGGCCCATGTTCTGGGGCCGAAAGGTGTGGAATGAGCCTGGTAAGTGCAAGGGTACTTTCTGCTGCCTTGAACCCAGTTTCTGTTACAGCACAAATGTCGATGTTCTCCATTTTAAGGAGTGCTTCGAGCGAGTGCATTTTGAGATTTAGACTTCTAGCGTTGAGCAGCATGACCCTCAGATTGCATTTGTTTGTAGCTGTTGCGGTGGTAATTTGGTCTTTGGAACACCATCTAAAAAAGGCATTATAGGGGTGGCAAGAGCCATGGCCAGTAAGCAGAAGCCCAGGGGTGACGAATGCAGGCCATCTGTAGCAAAGCATTGAGGTCTGTCAATCATGTCATCCCAAGCAGACAGATACTGGATCCCCTTAGAATGACACCAGAAACTTAGCAATGTTGTTATGAGGGTACCACACTTAATAGGAATTTGGGAGCGCTTTATGCCCTCTGATTCAATGAAGGCATTGTAGAATATAAAGTGCTTTAAGGAGCTAATTGTCTCTTTCTGTTGTCCTGTAAATGTAATGTGATGATCCTTTGAGTGGGACTGCTGGAGGACTCTGGGCTTTTCTCCCCCTTAGGAATCCCAGGAAGTGCGGCCATTTGGTTGTAAAGTCCTTGTTATTGAGACAGCTGACATGTTGTTTATCCCTTCCTGTTACTTAAAGCCGTCTTTGGATTTTTTACATGGAAAGTTTTTGTGGTTCATTAAGTCTTGCATGTGTTGTCATCTATTTTCCTATCTCCTTAGTTCCTTTCTAGAGTAAGGAACAGTTGGTCACTCTGGTTAAGCTAGCCTTTGCAGCCAGCTTTTGAACATGTTGACCTGGAATCTTAGAATTAATTCATTCTGCTTTTGTGGCCATCTAGAAGGTTGATATCTGGTGTAGGCCTCCACTTGAATGGATTCATATGTGGTCTTTTTGGGCTACTGGTGATTTCAGAAACCAGAGTTTTCTTCCCCATTACTTGACCGGGTGGCTTATTGTTTAGGACAAAAGATAGCAAAAACATGCGTTCCTCTTCCACATTAGGTTTATGGCCTTTAGGTTATCTCTTTCCATTATCTGGTTCTTCCTAGTAGAGTCTGTGTTTAGACAACTTGAGACTTTTTCAGAGTCTGATCTCAAAAAGGGCCTCTCTGAAGCCATTGCTGTACTTGTTCAGGTGGTCTGTCAGGTATTTCTCTGACTTTTTGATTGCTTAGTTGTTTGTGGTTAGGGATGTAGGCTTTGACATTTCCTTGAGGTCTGGCGTTGCTGATTTCTTCAGAATGCTCCCTTCAAGAAGGGAGTGTTTGGACAGATTTTGCAGGCTATGGTCAACAGCATGTTTGGGAGGAGGCTGGAATACCCCTTCACACTGAGGGGAAGGAAGCCCATTTTCTCTCCTACTGCTTCCCTAGTTTAACAACAAGAAGAGAAGGCCTCACCAGTGCTTTATGCAGGGCAAATAATCTCCTCCTCCTTGTGCCACTTCTCGGTCCATAAGGGGATATTTCTGATGGTGGCAGTCATTTACCTCCCAAACTCCTCCTCCCCAGATTCCATTGTTAAGGGGGAATGGCTGAGCCATGCCCAAATTCCACTACTACTGTGGTTGGGAAGGCTGCCTGTTTTTTCTGGATGAGTGAGGCATCCTATCATCTATCCCTTCTTGCTAGGAGAGCAGGTGCTGTTGTTTTGTTTTTCATGTTAGTGTCCCCTGAGGGATCCTTTAATTCTTGCTTCTACAGGACATCTGGGAGATGTTTTTCCCTGTAATGGCTTTTACAGTAGTGTTTATGTAAGTTTTACTGTGCTTTCTTTCATTTGCTGTGGCTGTATATCAACCGCAGTAGTACAAGTGGTCGGCCTTTGCAAGTCCTGCTGTATACAGCTGATCCAGGTGTTGTCCAAAGCCTGAAAGGAAGCAAAGCCATATGTGACAAATGCTTCTTTTTTGGTTGTTGTCTTGTATGGCCATATTTTCTTAAGCCATTTCTGTCTTCCATTCATTGGTTTCCCCCTTTTACACCTGGATCTTGAACATGCCTTGCAGTTTTCCCTTCCTTTTCAAAGGACAGATGATCCTTATGTTTAGTGTGTCAGAGTGGGTGCAGTTTAGGCCAGCTTTGGGCCTGTCTGCTGCTTTAGTTGAAAAGTGAGTGTTACTACATTCTTCAAGATGCTGTTACATGCCTGTACTTAAGTTTGCATTGGTTTGTGAGACGTTTGGGGTGACACTGCAGAATGTTTCAGACCTCAGATGTTGAGCACTGAGCTTGGGATCCTAGATAGGTGTTTTTTTCTTTCAGCTGCTTTCTCTTTGTTGTTGGCAGGAGTTACTGGGAGGTAGCTCACTCAGCTTCCTTTAAGATCCTTTGAACCTGAGGATTGTCCCGATCCTTTTGGCTATGCAGTCTAGTTTCCAGAGTATTAGCTGTGTTGGTCTGGCACATAATCTATGGTGCCGTGCCTTGTGGGGCAAGAAGCACATGGCATCCCTCCCTTTGGTGGATATGTGGTAATGTAGAGCCTTCTTTGCTCTCGGGCTTTAGTTTGTTAGTAGGTCATTACCATTTGAATGAGAAAATGCTTATAGTCATTTGAAACCACTCCTCCTATCTCATGAAGGTATAGCTCCAGAATTCCTGTCTGGACTTAGATTGGGGGGCAGGCAGTTCGAGTTTGGTCTGTCTTCCCCCTTTTTTTAGTGGTTCTTGAAATATGGACAGATGTCTGTGGTTAGGGGTCTTAGTTTTCTTGTCTTTGTGGCTTTTGTGGGGAGTCTCTTTTCTTTCTCTGGGTGCAATTCCATGTCTCCATAAATTTCATGGATACTGAGTTTTGCTCTGTATGTTCCTTGGTGACAGAGTGAGCCAGGGATGGCCTTCCAAGCATCCCATATTATTGAGATGGTACCTGACCCCCACCTTGAAGCCTGGTCCAAGACTTTTTTTGTAACTTAGCCAAACTTTGCAGGGCTACTAGAGAGCTTTCATTTGACTTTCCAGTTTGGATGGAGAGGTACCATATGCCACTGCAGTCCTTGTGTTTTTGACATGCTGCAAGCTCTGTGTACCTGTTTTTCTGTGTTTTCATTTTCCTACTAAGGTCCGTGGGCTTATTTTGCCCATTGCTCCCAGTAGAGGACAGATTTTAGGTGTGGCTCTTACTGGTTGAGTTTTTTTTCCCTTTAGGAATGTAAAATGTTCTTCAAATTGATCACTGCATGCAGTAGCCTAAGCTGTACGGGTATGCATAGGATATAGCAGCCATTCATATTCCAAAGCTTCAGAGCAACTTTCATGTGCCCAAACAATTAGTCAGCATGGCACCAAGCCCTTCAGAGTGTTCCAGCTGCCAGAGAAAGCATTTTACTTTGGAATTCAGAGGATTTTTTCTGGCTTGTGCTGTTCCATTGCTGGGCAGTTATCTTTGCGGAAAAAAACTTCCACGTTTAATTTTCAAATTTCCTTTCCTGTGTGGTCAAGTATTTTTTAGGCTAGGAGTATGTGTTTTTAAAACAGTGCAAGAAACTTCTGTGTGTGGAAATTTTCATTCCATATATTTCTAGTTAATCACTGTATATTAATCAGATCAGACAATAGTAGTAGAAGTAGCGAACGTAAACTCGTCAAGTCAAAAAGTAATAATAGAAAATATATAATTCTACAGCATTACTAAGTATTCGAAAGTAATCCAAGCAAGGCAGGCAGTCTGTTTCCAGTCGAAAATCCTTTATTAAGTACACAGACAAGCGATCCAAGTAAAACAAAAATAGAGTAATAATTTCCTCACAAGCTTTCTAAATATATATATATACTTTTTATCAGGCATGAGAGTGGTTTATTGTGCTGTAAAACAGTGTTATTGGTACACATGTTAAATTCACATCCCTTCCCCCATCAGTGTGACATTCGAGCTGGTCCTGCCCTACCTAGTAGGTGTCATAATAATATATAGCCCTAATGTACTTTAATAGTACATCTTATTTAACCAAATTATTAAGTCTGTGATTTTATACAAGGCAATATACTACATGGCTGGAAATATATCAACCTTAGTTCATTTTGCGATCAAAAATTATATATAAATATATACATATACATTTTGCATGTAAAAATCAGTTTCTATTTTCAAGTTAAACAACACAGACTACATGCAGCATATCACATGCTATTTACATTTTATTGACTATGTCTTTATTGTGTGGGAAGGTGACACCTTGCAGCTTGGAGATTTTATCACTTACCTCAATCAAACAACCCCCTTCCTGAAGTTTACCTCTTCCCATAGCTGTACTTCAACCACTTTCTTAGATTTGCAGATTTCCAAGGACACCAACAATAACAGAATCACCACTGATCTATTCAGAAAACCAACGAGGGTTAACTTATTACTCCACAGTAAAAGTCTACATCCTACAAAAACTAAGTATAATGTAGTGAAATCCCAAGGCTATAGATTAGCTCGAATTACCACAGAGATGGAACCATTTATGAGAAACCTGAACAACTTAGAGAATGATTTTCTAGTGAGAGGCTATGAAAGTCAGATGTTAAAAACATCCTGGAACCCATTATAGAACTGAAAAGGACTGAAGCACCTTCACTCAACCTCCCCAGTAGAAAAATGTTAAGTAATTCCACAGAGAATAACAAATGCAAAAATAGCTGCATCCTGACATACACTTTGGATTATCACAGTATCAAAAATATTATTGAAGAAAACTGGGACATTGTCACAGGAAACCCTTTTCTGATTAACATCTTAGGTGAAGCCCCATCATTTGTTTATAGGAAGGCCAGGAATATTAGAAGTTTTGTTGAATTTAAATCTAGACCATGTGAGAAAAGCACTAAAAGATGTGAAACTAATTGTACATTTTGTATATTTATACAGCAAGGTGATAGTTTTTATTGCCCTTATTTAAAGAAGATCATTAAAACCAGTGCAGGGGGTGACTGTAACACTAAAAAAGGTAATTTACAGGGCACAGTGCAATGAATGTGATGCATTCTATGTGGGCAAGACTGTAAATAAACTCAAGTGAAGGATTTCATGTCATCTGTCAGAAATCCGCTGTGGATGTAAAAATAATGCACTAGCCAAACACCTTTCTCTTCATAAAAGACACACAGGTTCTAAGTTCCAGATCCTGGATCGCATAGACATGGGTGATCTTCAAGGAGACATCCCGAATATTCTGGAGAAACATGAACTCATGTGGCAATTAAAGCTGAATCTAAACTACTACTGTTCATTTAAAAGTGCACTGGAACTTAGAAAATTACCACATTGTTTACATGACTAATTTTATTTTATTTTTTTCTACAAATTGGTTTTAAATACCATTTTAAATCATTTGAAATTTAAGTGTTTATTTTGTTTCCATCATCATACATATATATTTTTTTATTTTTATTTTTTTCTGGTTCTTTTTTCCACTTTATTCAAAATGATGGTAATAACAATACTAACTAATTATACAATTATATAGGATTTTAGGATTCTTGTACACAGACCTGAAGAAGTCTAGAAGGACGAAAGCGATCTTTGTTAACAATAGGTTATGAAAATAGAAACTGATTTTTACATGCAAAATGTATATGTATATATTTATATATAATTTATGATCGCAAAATGAACTAAGGTTGATATATTTCCAGCCATGTAGTATATTGCCTTGTATAAAATCACAGACTTAATAATCTACTTAATTTGGTTAAATAAGATGTACCATTAAAGTACATTAGGGCTATATATTATTATGACAGCTACTAGGTAGGGCAGGACCAGCTCGAATGTCACACTGATGGGGGAAGGGATGTGAATTTAACATGTGTACCAATAACACTTTGTTTTACAGCACAATAAACCACTCCTATGCCTGATAAAAAGTATATATATATATTTAGAAAGCTTGTGATGAAATTATTACTCTATTTTTGTTTTACTTGGATCGCTTGTCTGTGTACTTAATAAAGGATTTTCGACTGGAAACAGACTGCCTGCCTTGCTTGGATTACTTTCGAATACTTAGTAATGCTGTAGAATTATATATTTTGTATTACTTTTTGACTTGAGTTTACGTTCGCTACTTCTACTGCTATTGTCTGATCTGATTAATATACAGTGATTAACTAGAAATATATGGAATTAAAATTTTCCACACAGAGAAGTTTCTTACACTGTTTTGTTTTTAGACCCACTACACTTTAGTGGGTTGTTTTGACACTTCGGGGATACCACGGAGATTACTTGTTTTTTGAGTATGTGTTTTTACTGACTGTCACATGACTTTACTGTATTTATAAAGGTGAGTGCAATTGTGTTTTGCTGTTTAAAAGTTGATTTAAACATTCTAAATAAGTTTTTTTTTTTATGAAGAAACTGTGTTTAAATTACTTTGGAGGCTGGTGAGTGCTTTGTACTTTGCTTTTACTGGGAAAAGTGATATTTTACTACTGTTAAAAAGTTACTGGCTTCTGCTGCTTAGTTTCTCTGGGGTGAACGAAACAAGTTTGGCTTGGCCGTGGAACAAACTACCAGTCCCAAGGTTGGTCCTTCTTCCTGCCATAAAAAGAAAAGAGTCAACGTAACAGCCTTTTCCACCACAGCAAGCTAACGGTTTGCCTGTGCTGCAGGTGGGTGACTCTACTGTGGCAAAAGCTGGTTCCTCAGACCACTCATCTTTTTCCCTGGAGTTCTTTTGTGTTTGCTATACCGCCACTATGGACCCTGTGGGTAATTCATCTTCTCTGTGGCTGTTGGGCTCGTTTTAGTGGGTAAGGGAGAACCACTTTTCACAGTCCTGGGAGAAGGGGCAGGCAAGATGCCCCTGCTTAACCAGAATGTTGTACCCATCCCTGTAGAAACTATTGCTACCATTAAAAATCCTGTTTGCCCTAAATTTCCTGTCAAAAGAAATGGAAAACTAAATGTGTCAGGGTCTTGTTCAGGCTGGTGACCCTTCTTAGCAGGTGGTTTCTGGTAATAAAAAAAGTGATTCTTCTTTTCCTGGAGATATTCAAGAAAGTGAATCTGGAGATTAATATGATGGGACAGATGCAAGTGGTTTTCTGAATTTTAATTCAGACAAGGAGGAGAGCATGTTATCTGAATCTCCCTGTCAAGGATGCTCTTTCTTGGACAATTTCCAGAAAGTGCCAGTGCTTCCAGTGGGAGTTTCTCTTCCTGCAGACTAAACTCTTGTTTTCATCTGTCCTTTATCACGTCGTCCCATGGAGTGATATATAACCAGTTCTCCCTTCCCACTTGGGGAAAAAAGGTTTTATTCAAGGATGTTTTTAGTGCCAAAGAAAGAAAATGTTTGGAGACCAGTTCTGGTTCATAGGTGTTTATTAGGCTAACGACCACAAGAGCCTTTTTAAGCTTAGCCATGTATCCCAAATCTCTGACAAGTTCTGATACCCTTGATAAGTGTAAGCATGTACTTGGGAGATGAAACTTTTACAGGTTATGTCCATTAGAGACATAGGTGCCAAACCAGGGATGAATTTCCTGTTTCCCATCCAGTTGTTCAAGTTGCATTTGAATTGGGTTAGGGAGGAACTCTGCTTCACATGGATGGGGAGCCTGTTCCACAGATGGTATAGTCTCTGGGATACATACATCTCTTTCTCTCCAGCAGGTCCTGTTTACATCACAGACAAGGTTTAAGTCTTTAGAATGGGGTAATTCTGGTGGTTTTTCTTCTACGGATATGTAGGAGGTCCATCAGAGTGGGGTCTAACAATGCCCTGTATGCCAGGCATAGATCTCCCCTCAAAAGCCTGTAGGAGACAGAATAGAGGGATAAGGCCTTGAGGCAGTCGCATAGGACATATTACTTACGCCTTGTATTCTTTTAGTGGGGAACTTTGGTGGACATTCCAGATGTTCTTCGTGTTTCACTGTTGCAGTCATCACACTTGGGTTATCTGCCTGCAGGTAGCCCTCAGTCGTCCTGAATACCAGAGACTTAGTATTTCTGCGTCGGATGCTGTCTGTCCAGGACTGATGTCGGGTAATCGGGTATAAAAACAGGCAGCCAACGCCATTACATCAGTCGTTCTTGCAGAGGAGCCCGAAGCAGAAGCAGTTCGCAAGTGCCGGTCAGCCGCTACCTGAATTTTCATTTACGAATTGAATAATCCTGAAGTCTTCTGAAGCTAAGTACCCCATTGGGGATCCTTTTTTCTTGCTCTAACCAATGTCAGAAAAAGTTAACAATAGTCTTGCCTGTGGAAAGCAAATACCTCAGAGATTTTCATTCTTACTGCGTCACCTGTTTAAGCCCATACCACAACGTACCTCACTGTCGGTTTTGTGCCTTGTTTCATGCCCGAACCATTCGTCGGGCTCTCTTTGTCGCTAAATTCTTTCGCTCTCGATCTCCGTATTCTGAAATGGCTTCGGTAAGCCATGCGACTACCAATATTCCGAAAAAACATAAGGATAAAGACAGAGACAGATCGCATAGATCCAAAGCTGCCGACGATGCTTCCATTAAGCTAGTCGCCAGTCCGCCGGTACTCAGTGAGACACTTTCACAGCCCCTGATGCCCGCTTCAGTGGATGCACAGGCCTCTACCGAGACCCATTTGGAGTCAGGTATGCTGCGAGACTCTTCTTCGACTGTGGAATCTGCAGATGTGTCTACCTTGGATGGGTCCGGAGCCACTGTGCAGGCACCGGCTTCTGAGGCAGTTCTTCGTTTAACTGATGATCGACTCAAACAGACGACTTTTTTAACCAAAACTACCGAGTTTCTAAGGCCCAGAGTATTCACTACGCCTAGAAAACCGATGACCAAAGCGCATGCACCTGCTCCCATGCCACAAAAACAAATGCTTAGACTGGCCGAAGACCTTATTACGCTGATTAGGGGAAGTCAGCCTTTCCCCTGCTAAGAGAAAGAGATCAGTCCCCTACAGCTTCTACAGACCTGGAGTCCGATGACTGAGATTTCTGATTATGAAGACATGCCCTTATCTGCTTATGAGGATTCAGATGCAGAGGAATCCATTCCCTCTGCGTCCCCTCCAGAGGATTTTTCTTTTGGTGAAACCTTGCATACCTTAAGATAGCATTTTCACTGAGAATGCCAAGACTATCCTAAGTCCAAAAAGAGACTCTGAGAATTCCTAGAGTTGCCTCAGCACAGGCCTTTAGCAATACCCCCTGTTCTGGATGATGTTGTTGATGTTTTTATGGAATCCAGTCTTACTCCTGACACTACCTCCTGCCCCTAGGAAACCAGACATGTACTACAGAGTACCTGACACTCACAAATTTCTTTTCAAGAATCCTACTGCTGACCCAGAGATCATTTCCCAGGGGCCTAAAGGTATCACGGCAACTACAGCCAAGCATCCCACCCCTTCGGACAGGGATTCCAGAGCTTTGGACAGATGGGGTAAGAAGGGTATATACCTCTGCAACTCTTGCTATTAGGACATTGAATTGTCAGTTTCACATGCTGAAGTACCAGCAACATATTATGGAACTTATTAAACAAAGTGGCAACCTTTACAGCCTGTGCAGAAAATAAAGAATTGCAGGAGCTTATGCACGCTGCAAGCCAAGTCAACAAGCATACTTTGCAGTGTTGCTTTGACGCCCTAGAAGCAGCTTGCCAGGCAGCAGTCACTGCTAGTGTACTGAGAAGGCATGCTTGGCTCAAGGAGCAGACCTTGCCAGACCATGTCAAATCAAAGTTACTAGACGCTCCTTTGAACAAGGACAGTTTGTTTGGCACCAAAGCAGAAGAGATTCTTAAAAAGATTGAAGAAAAAGCTAAGTCTCTGCAGACTGTTAAAGAATTCTTACAAGTGTATCTCCCCTAGATTCAGTAGGCATTGCCCTTTCCAGCCCCCTCCAGGCCTTCTCAAACCAGACCCAAGGGAAGCAGACCACCCAGACTACAGTCTGAGTATGCAGAGATCTAAGCAATGGAGTGCCATCACCCCTAAAGCAGGGAGTGGTAAGCCACCTCCTTACGGAAAAAACTCACAATTACTTCCTTACTCCACTCCCCAGCCCTGCCCAATTGCTTGTGCCCCTAGGAGGAAAATTTGCCCTTCATACAAAAAAGTGGATGTCCGTCACACAGGACCAGTGGGTCCTCAACATTGTATCCCAGGGGTACAAATTTTATTTCCATTCACTGCCAACCCCAAGTGGGTTTCCAGGCCTTCCTCCAAACCAGTGGGCAGAGGCTTAAAGCCAAGTAGATTCCCTGGTCAATATCAGAGCTATTCATCTGGTAGAACAGAGGGGTCAAGGATTCTACTCCAGACTCTTCCTGGTACCTAGGAAAGAGGGCTCTTGGTGCCCAATCCTGGATCTTTCAATTCTCAACACCTTCCTGGTGGTACTAAAATTCAAAATGCTTTCCCTGCAACAGCTTCTTTCTATGCTAGCCAAGGATGCCTGGTTAGTCATCTTAGACTTAAAAGAAGCCTATCCGCTCTTCCCCATAAGGGAGTCATGCAGGAAGTATCTACATTTCACGGCAGGATCTCTGTATTATCAGTTCTCTAAACTTCCCTTTGGCGTATCTACTGTGCCCAGAGTTTTCACAAAATGCCTGGCTCCAGCCATTGCATACTGCAGGCAGAGAAATATCCAGATTTACCCATACTTGGACGACTGCCTGATTCAGGCGGGCAGTCAGGAATTGCTGTTGCAGCACTTGACATTGCATACTGCAGGCAGAGAAATATCCAAATGTACCCATACTTGGACGACTGCCTGATTCAGGCGGGCAGTCAGGAATTGCTGTTGCAGCACTTGACATTTGTGAAACACATTCTCACTTCCTTGGGGTACACCATCAACGAAAATAAATCAAATCTGGTACCCAGTCAAAAAATTGTATTCTTGGGAGCAAGCTTGGACACAACATCCCAGATGGCATTCCTCACTTCAGAAAAACAAGTCTGTCTGACAGCCTACTTCAAACAAATGTTCACCAGAACCCAGCTATCCACAAGAAAAATACTGCAGGCCCTAGGGTTCATGGCCTCAGGTATACTGCTAATTCCATATGCAAGACTGCATATGAGGAAACTTCAATGTTACTTAAAAATTCTTTGGTGCCAACATTCTCAGGACCCAGAAACAGTCATTCCTATCATACCCTTTCTAAGGACAGAGTTCCTTTGGTGGGCAGAAGCATGCACCCACAACAAGGGACTGCTCTTTTCTCAACCACACGCCACCCATACCATAACCACAGACTCATCAGACTATGCCTGGGGAGCACATATGGATGGCAAATGCATTCAGGGCCACTGGAACCCAAGTCAAATTCATCTGCACATCAGCCAGAAAGATGCTAGCTGTGCAGAATGCCCTGACAGCTTTCAGAGCCCTTCTCTTTCCAGGACAACTGCTAATAAAAACAGACACCACAGTTATGTGGTACATCGACAAGCAGGGAGGAACCCACTCCTTCCCACTCTGCAGGTTAGCCATGACCCTGTGGCACACGGCCTTGGACATGCAAGTCCATCTGCAAGCTCAATTCCTGCCAGGCAAACAGAACTCACTGGCAGACGACTTAAGCAGAAATCTCCTAGACCCACAGGAGTGGCAATTGGAGCCAGTACCTTCAACCTTCTGATTCAGAAATGGGGGACCCCAGAGGTGGATCTCTCTGCCTCCCCCTACAACCACCAGCTCAGCAAATTCTGCACCAGGAATCCTCACAGCAGGGGTGGAAAGTAGATGGCCTATCTTTTTCGGTGGGTAAATCTCTCAATCTATGCCTTTCCCCCTCTGCCCCTTCTCTCAAGAGTGTTACTCAAGATAAGACAGGACAGACCGAGGACAATTCTGATTGCCCTGGACTGGCCATGCCAGCACTTTTACCCACTCCTGCTCAGCCTGTCACCGGTGCCACCCTGGCACCTAAACCAGAACTCAATTCTGCTCTTTCAGCAGAAGGGACAGGTTTTGCATCTACAACTGCAAACCCTAAGTCTTGCAGCCTGGCTTATTCCTTTATTTCTCCTCCAGCAAACCTAAGCAAACAGGTGCTGGACGTCATTCTTGAAGCCATAAGACCCGGTACAAGAAAATCCTATGCTGATAAGTGCAAAAGGTTCTGCTCCTGGATTCATTCTAAAGGAGAGGACACAACTCTGCCCTCCCTGCCTCTAATCCTGGATTACTTAGTAGATCTACTCCACAAAGGACTGTCCATCTCCTCCATTAAGATACATGCCTCAGCCATTTCAGCTCATTGCAACACTGAGCCACCTCTCTTCTTGCAACCTCTTATCAAACGGTTCCTGAGAGGGGCAAACAACTTAAGGCCACCAAGGAGAGCACCCACCCCTGCTTGGGACCTTAACTTTCTACTGGAAACGCTCACGTCCCCGTCCCCCCTTTGAACCTGTTGCGTCAGCCGAGTTAAAATTCCTCACTTGGAAAACAGCCTTGCTTCTGGCCATCACTTCAGCTAGAAGAGTGTCTGAGCTACAAGCACTTATGGCTGTGGAACCCTTCATTATTTTCCATGCTGATAGGGTTTCCCTCAGGGCTAACCCAGTGTGGCTGTCGACCAATCCATTCATTTGCCAACTTTCTTCCCTAATCCTCAAAATAAAAGGGAAAGGATCCTGCACTCCATGGATGTGCAAAGACAGATCAGATTCTACCTTGAATAGGACTAAGCCCTTCAGAAAATCTGACCAGTTACTAGTCAGCTTTGCAACAGGGGCAGAGGGCAAGACCATTTCAAAACAATTTCCAAATGGATAGTACACTGCATCCAGTTCTGCTACAAGCACTGTGGGAAACCAACCCCTCAGGGGGTCAGAACACATTCTACTAGGGCAACATCTACCAGCATTTCTCAGGGGAGTCCGTACCAGGGACATCCTGGAAGCTCTGCCTGGAGTTCTGTACACACTTTCACCAAGCATTACCACATGCCTATCTTTTCCAAATCCAGGGCAGGTTTTGCAACAACAGTCCTGCAAGGCATATTAGCCAGCCCCATCTCTTCTTGTCTGCCTTCACCCTACTTCAGCTTTGGGAATCCACCCAAGTCTGATGACTGCAACAGTGAAACACGAAGAACATAGTACAGCTGTGTACACTTACCATAAATGTAGATTTTCAAGTGTTTTCACTGTTGCAGTTCTGGTTTCCCTCTCTCCAGCCCCCTGTTTTTTCTCTCTCTCTCTCTATGGCTATTGCTCACACCTTTCAGGGGTATTGTTACTGGTATTTACTTTTTACTGGTGGTGTTTTCCCCACCATAACTTATCTCCCTATTGAGGGGGTTCCTGACATTTGGGGCAAGAAAAACTGATGTAATGGCGTCGGCTGCCTGTTTTTATACCCCTGACAACCTGTCTTCAATCCCGGAGTGACAGCATCCGACGCAGAAATACTAAGTCTCTGGTATTCGGGCCGACTGAGGGCTACCTGCAGGCAGATAACCAAAGTGTGATGACTGCAATAGTGAATACACTCGAACATCTACATTTATGGTAAGTGTACACAACTGTACTTTGTTGGATATGCCTGGTTAGGTACTTACCAATGGGGGGGATTTTACTCAATGATAGGTCTGATGAATGCTGAATACAGTGGAAGAATGACTTCCTTGGACTTAAATGCCATACCTTTGTTTATAGGTTGCGCAACATAGAATGATTTCCTCACCACTGTACACACGTGATCAAAAGCCAGATTACTATCTGTGTGTGTCCCTAAGTCCGTGGCAACTAGGTCATCTCTAAGGGGTGTGTTGTCAGTATGATAGTTACCAGGGATGGATGACTTCCCAAAGGATACTGTTATGCATTTCTTGGCATTTATTTTTAGTCCATGGCTCTGACACCAGTTGTTTGTCTGTGTCAGCCCCTCCTGGAGAACATTTGTGTCAGTGTGAGATTCATTGACAGCTCCCAGTTTGCAATCATGTGCAAATTTAGTCAGCCAGAGACCACTGATATTGGCCTTGCCATCTGAGAAGTAAATGACAAAAGGAGTGGTCCAAGGATTGACCCCTGACGACCTGACATCATGGAAGAGGAGACAGCAACCGACGCAGGACCCAAGACTTTGGAATTCAGACCGACTGAGGGCAACCTGCCAAGAGATTACCCAAATGCAATGACTGTAATAGTGAATACACTCGAACATCTACATTTATGGTAAGTGTACATAACTGTAATTTCCTGAATATTCCAAGTTTAGCTGGGGGTCCAGGTTTTATTTTTACTTCAAAGGAGACCATTTTGTGATGTGACCTTACCAGGGAAGGCATTACAGTCTGGTAATCTGGGATCTGGATCTTTCTTTCCTAAACCTGATGTTCTTCGTGTTTCACTGTTGCAGTCATTACATTTGGGTTATCTGCTTGCATGTAGCCCTCAGTCAGCCTGATTAACAAAGTCTTGGGTCCTGCATCAGTTGCTGTCCCTTCTTCCATGACGTTAGCAGTATAAAACATGCAGCCGACGCCATTACATCAATCTTTCTTGCCGTGCAGTGCCCGAAGCAGAAGCGGTTCGCAAGTGCCGATCGGCCAACTCCTAAAATTTTCATTTTCGAGTTTCAGAACCGAAGTCTCCAACTAAAGCTAAGTACCCCGTTGGGGAAACTTTTTCTTGCTCCTTACCGATGTCAGTAAAAGTTAATAATTGCATTACTTATGGAAAGTAAATACCTCATAAATATTTTAATTTGTACTGTATTCCTTTCGTAGGCTCTGACCACGACGTACCTTGCTGTTGGTTTTGTGCTTTATTTAATCAGTGCACTATCCATCATCGGTATATTTTCGCCTCTAAATATTTCGGTTCTCAGTTTAATTATCCAGAAATGTCGTCGGCTAGCCATCTGACTACCAGGATTCCAAAAAACGCAAAGATAAAGACAGAGACAGGCTGCCGAGGTCCAAAACCGCCGTGGACGCTTCTCCTAAGCCAGTCGCCAGTTCGCCGGTACTCAGTGAGGTGCTTTTCACAGCCCCTGATACCTGCTACTTCTGATTCGCAGCCCTCTACTGAGACCCATTCAGAGTCCGGTATGCAGCGAGATGCTTCAGCTATGAAACCCGTGGGATGTCTCTACCTTGGATGGGTCCGGAGCCGCTATGCAGGCACCGGCTTCTGAGGGTGTATTCAGGCCTCTACAGACTTGCATATTAAACCGATGCCTCCTCCTTCACTTAGGCCTAAATCTCGAACCATGCCTAAAAAACCGACGCCCAGATCACATGCTTAGGCCTCTATGCCTAAAAAGCAAATAAGAATGGCTGAAGATTTAATAACTCTAATCAGGGGTAGCCAACCCCCCCCCCTCCCCCCCGGACTTTCTAAGAGGCCTAGGACTGAAGTTGTTTATGAATCTTCTGACCAGGATTCTGTTTTTTTCTGATTCTTCTGATTATCTGGATTTGCCCTTATCTACTTATGAGGATTCTGATGCAGAGGACTCCATTCCCTCTGCTTCCCCTCCAGAGGATTTTTCTTTTGGGGAAACCTTGCATACTTAAGGGAGCATTTCCACTGGGAAAGCCAGGATTTTTCTGATTCAGAAAAGAGGCTTAGGAATTTCTTACTCCTACCTCAGCATAGGCCTTTAGCTATTCCTCCTGTACTAGACATTGTTGATTATGCTTTTTCGGAATCTAGTTTGGCCCCTCATTCCTTGCCTTCTGCTCCCAGAAGACCTGACAGATACTACAGAGTACCAGAGTCACACAAGTTCCTTTTTAAAAATCCTATTGCGGATCCAGAGACTATTTCACAGGGGCCCAAGGGCATTAAGGCTTCTACTGCTAAAAATCCTACCCCTTCTGATAGAGACTCCAGGGCTCTGGATAGATGGGGTAAGAAGGTTTACACTTCTGCAGCTTTGGCCATTAGGGCTTTAAACTGCCAGTTTCATATGTTAAAGTATCAGCAACATGTTATTGGATTGCTTAAACAGAAAATGGTGTTGATTCCTGACTGTGTGGAAAATAAAGAATTACAGGATTTAATTCATTCTGCTGAACAAGTTGGAAAACATACTTTGCAATGTGGTTTTAATTCATTAGATGCCTCTTGCAGGGCTGCTGTTAATGGGTCTGTGCTCAGAAGGCATGCTTGGCTAAAGGAGCAATCTTTGCCTGATCATGTTAAAGCTAAATTGTTGGATGCTCCCTTAAATCAGGACCGCCTGTTTGACAACAAGGCTGAAGAAGTTCTTAAAAAGATGGAAGATAAAGCTAAATCTATGCAAACTGTTAAAGATTTCTTACAAGTTTAGCCTCCTAGATTTAGTAGGCCCTGGCCCTCTAAGAATTGGTCCTTTCCAGCCAAACCCAGACACAGCAAACGCCCAAGGTTCCAGTCCCAGGGAACACACAGGACTAAGCAGTGGAGAGCCTCCACTTCCAAATCTGGGAGTAATAAGACTCCCCCCTATGGTAAACTGTTTCAATGACTTCCGTTTAAAAACTGACTGCCCCTTTGGGAGGAAAGATTGCTCTTCATGGAAAGAACTGGGAACTCATTACCCAGGACAAATGGGTTTTAAAAAGTGTCCCAGGGATACAGATTTCACTTCCACACGTTGCCAACACCAAGTGGGTGGCCGGACCTACCCCCAAATCAGTAGGCAGAAAAGGGACAAGGTTTCTACTCATGACTTTTCGTGGTACCCAGAAAAAACAATTCATGGTGTCCTATCCTGGACCTGTCTACTCTAAACACATTTTTGGAAATTCCAAAATTCAAGAAATCACACCTGGTACCCTGATAGCAAATTATATTCCTGGGAGCAAGCTTGAATACAACTTCCCAGATGGCTTACCTCATGCCAGAGAAACAAATTCATTTGACAACCTACTTCAAACAAGTGGCCACAAAGGCTATCTGCAAGACAAATACTGCAAGCCTTGGGGTTCATGGCGTCCTTCATTCTTCTAATTCCATATGCAAGACTGCATATGAGGAAACTACAGTGGTATCTAGAAAGCCTATGGTGTCAACATTCTCAGGATCTAGAAGCAATGATTCCTATCATACCTTGCCTACGCCTAGAATTCCTTTGGTGGGCAGAGGCCTGCCACTAAAACAAGGGACTACCTTTCACACCATCCCCTGCCATCCAAACCCTAACCACAGATGCATCAGACTATGCATGGGGGGACACACCTGGCAGGGAAGTGCATTCAGGGCAAATGGAACCCACGTCAAATGCACCTGCATATCAATCAGAAAGAAATGTTAGCTGTACAGAATTGTCTGACAGCCTTCAAGGACCACATTCTTCCAGGACAACTTATGGTAAAGACTGACAACACTACTGTTATGTGGTACATAAACAAGCAGGGGGTACACATTCTTACCCCCTCTGCAGACTAGCCATGGCATTGTGGAACACAGCCTTGAGCTACCAAGTGTACCTACAAGCTCAATTCCTGCCAGGAAAATTAAATACTCTGGCAAACGTACTAAGCAGAAACCTCATGGACCCACATGAGTGGAAACTTGAACACGGATTTTCAACATTTTGACAAGCAAATGGGGGAGCCCAGATATAGACTTGTTTGCCTCTCCCCAGAACTACCAATTGGACAAATTTTGCACAAGGACTTCCCACAAGCAAGCCTGGAAAGTGGATGCTCTGTCCTTCAGCTGGAAAAACATAGCAGTCTTTGCTCCCCCCACCACTGCCCTCCAAAGAACTACTAAGAATCAAACGGGACAAACCAAGGATGATTTTGATTGCTCCAGACTGGCCACGCCAACACTGATACCCCGTCCTGCAGTGTGTCACGGTTATCCCCATGGCACCTGCCTCAGACTCCTTCCCTGTTGTCTCAGCAGGAGAACCAAATTCTGCACCCTCAGCTTCTAAACACTGAGCCTTGCAGCCTGGCTAATTACATAATCTCTCCTGTACCATCCCTCAGTAAACCTGTGATGGATATCATTTTAGAGGCAAGGAGGCCTAGTACTAGAAAATCTTATGCTGAAAAATGGAAAAGATTCTGTGCCTGGAACCAGTCTTAAGGGATGAGCACAGCAGCACCCAATTTACCTAAGATTTTACAATTCTTAACTGAGTTGCTTCACAAGGGCCTGTCTTTTTCCTCCATTAAAATCCACGCCTCAGCCATTTCAGCTCATTATAACATAGAACCTTCCCTCCTCTCTCATCCACTCAGTTTCTCAGAGGGGCCAAAAATTTGAGACCACTCAGGAGAGCTCCAACCCCAGCCTGGGACCTTAACTTTGTTTTGGAGAAACTCACTCTACCTCCTTTTGAGCCAGCTGCTACTGCAGACTTAAAATTTCTTTCTTGGAAAACAGCTTTCCTTTTAGCAATCACTTCAGCTAGAAGGGTATCTGAATTACAGGCCCTTATGGCTGTGGAGCCTTTCATCATCTTTCATGCGGACAGGGTGTCCCTCCGAACCAATCAATCCTTCATGCCCAAGGTGGTATCCAGTGCGGCTCTTAATCAGTGTAATCATTTGCCAACCTTCTTTCCCAATCAACAGAACAAATGGGAGTGGATACTGCATTCCTTAGATGTGCACAGACAACTTAGAATTTACTTGGACAGGACTAAACCTCAAAGGAAACCTGAACAACTGCTGGTGGCATTTGCTGCAGGGTCAGAGGGGAGGGCTATTTGAAAGAAAACCATTTCTAAATGGATAGGCCATTGCATTCATTTCTGCTATAAAAAAACATGGAAAACCTATCCCCCAGGGGATCATACCTCTACAGCCTTTCTCAGAGGCTTCCCTACCAGGGACATCCTAGAAGCTGCTAACTGGAGTTCTGTGCATACTTTCACCAAGCATTATCATTTGCCAAATTTCTCTAAATCCAGAGCTGGCTTTGCCACTGCAATCTTGCAGGGCCTTATAGCTGATCCTAATGCTATCTAAATTCCTTCTGCCAACCATAGCTTTGGGAATCTACACAAATGTAATGACTGCAACAGTGAAACACGAAGAACATAGTACAGTTGTGTATACTTACATAAATGTAGATGTTCGAGTGTGTTCACTGTTGCAGTCCTGGTTACCCTCCCTCCAGCCCCCTAACTTCTTTTGGCTATACCTCTCCTTTCCTTTACTATGCTTAAAAGCCTTTTAGGTGTATTTGCTTTTTTGTTGGAGGTGTATTGTTGTACTTTTATATTTATTTGCTTCCCATTAGGGGGACACTGACATCTGGGGCAAGAAAAACTTATGTAATGGCGTCGGCTGCATGTTTTATACCCCTGACAACCTGACATCATGGAAAAATGACAGCAACCGACACTAATCAGGCCGACTGAGGGCTACCTGCAAGCAGATAACCCAAATGTAATGACTGCAACAGTGAATACACTTGAACATCTACATTTATGGTAAGTGTACACAACTGTACTTTTGTGATGGTGTCCAAATTCAAAATGATTTCACTTCACAACCTGTTACTTCTTGTTCCTCTTTCAAGTTTCTTTGTAACAATAGATGTAAAAGATTGTAATCACATTCCTACTCCTCCAGAATTCAGGTTTTTTTTTGAGGATCTGTATGTTTGTGTCACATTATCAGTTCTCTGCTTTACCCTTTGGAGCATCCACTTCACCAAGAGTGTTCACAGAGAGTCTAGCTCCAGTTATAGCTCATGGCAGACTACAGTGTATCCACATTTTTTCATATTTAGATGACTTGCTTATCTTTGCAGATTCTTTTTCAAAATGTCAGGAATCTCTGTCTTGGGTGAAAGATCTCCTACATAAACTAGGATTCCAAAAGAACATTTAAAAGTCTTTCTTGACCTTTCACAGGATTGTGTTTTTGGGCAGTCAGCTAGACACTACAGTTCAAGGAGCTTTTCTTCTTTAGGAGCAAAAAAAAGATCTGTCAAGATCTATTTATAAAGTGTTCCACTCAGACTTTGGTCATTGTTAGGGAATACTTCAGAAGTTTGGGTTTTATGGCTTCTGTAATTCTCATGATACCCCTGGCAAGTCTACACATGATATTTATGCACTGGTATCTGAAGTCTTTCTGGTCCAGTCACCAACAACCCTTGTCTTTTCAGATCCCAGTGCTGAGGTTTGTCAGAAGCCCTGTTCCAAAGCAGTCACCTACCAAAGATGCCTTGAAATTTGCTTGTGAAGCAGTTTCAGGAGGGTTAAAAGTGCAGATTGTGTGGGACACCAATGACAGATGCAAGCAAATAAATATAAAAGAGGCACCTGTCCTGATCAAGGCAATCAGCTCTCTGAATTGTGTTTTGTCATTGGGACCTTTTCAGGTTAACAGACAATACCACAGTCATGTTATACATTAACAAGCAAGGGGGAACCAGGTCATACTCCCTCTGCAGACTAGCCATGTTAGCTTAGGATATTGCTTCACAGTACAATCTCACTATACATGCATCCTGCATTCAGAGCAAACGTGTGTGGCAGACAAGCTGAGCAGGGCAAAGGCAGACCCTCACAAATGGAAACTAAATCGGGGTTTTAGATTTGATCCATCTGTGGGAGTTCTCAAGTTAGATCTCTTTGGTTCTTCTCTGAGCAGTCAGCCAGTAAGACTCTGCTCCAGGACTCAATGCAAGAAGGCTTGTGGAAGATGGATGCTTCCTGACCTGAAGGGGTCAGAGCCAGGAGAACCCCCCCCCCCCAATCTGTGTTTAGCCACATTTTCTTCCGTGAGATTCCTGGAAGAACGAGATGAAGCTATGGATGGGTACTTGGACCACCATCTCTCAGTGAAGGGAGATTGGAGCCTTGAAGGAACTGAATCACTTGTAGGAAAGTATCTGACCCGAGGAAGAATCTTTGGCGCTGAAGTACTTTGATCAGAAGGTGTAGAAAACATCTTGGAGACAAACGGCTATAGATTCAATCTGGCTTTCTTGAGAGGAGATTCTGTGGAAGATGGAGTGGAAGAACCCAACTTTTTCAGGTGTTTTTAGCAACATCCTTAGATGTTTTGGGAGAGGTTGAGCCCCAGATATGGCTTCTTTAAAAGAGGTCAGAAACAAACCTTTTAATATCGATTTGTTTTGTCTGTCCATTAAAGCATGTGGATTAAAATTCTTGCATATCTCACAACCAATATTAAGATGTTCTGGGCCCAAACAGTCAACACAAAGGTCATGGGAATCAGAATAAGGCAGCTTATGGCTGCATTTTTTTACATTTCTTAAATCCTTTCTCAGACATTTTTACTAAAACGAGAAAAAAAAAAGATTTTTTTTTTTGTTAAGGAGAGGAAAAAAGAGAGAGAAAAAGACTAAAGTACTAATGATGGTACTAAAGAATATACACAAAAGTATAAAAGTGAAAGAAGGTTATACAGTTAAACGAAAAAAATTTACCAGCAATGGTAAATAAGAATACACTGTGTGTGTGTGTGTGTGTGTGTGTGTATGTGTGTATGTGTGTATATATATATATATATATATATATATATCTAGAGAGAGAGAGAAATATATAAATATATATATATATATATATATATATATATATATATATATATATATATATATATATATATTTTTTTTTTTTCTTCTTCTTTTTGAGTAAATTCGATATCTAAATATGTTCAAGAGCAAATCTGTCCACTTACAGCAAACGAGATATAAGGCATGTTAGGGGTTGGTGCATTATGGATAAGGAAGAGATCAAGAGTTACAGTTGACCATGAGCTATAGTATCGTGCAGGTCGGATCTGAATATCAGATCCAAACCTGATGGTTGAGGAATGAATGGAAATTGACGACATCAGATCAGAAGGACTTTCCTCAGCAAGTTCCCTTTTGATGGCTGTAGCAACAATAATGGCATCAACTGTGTGATCCCTGCTCCAGTGGGTATGACTTAGGTGCAATTAAGTACTTGCCTGGCTTTCTAGGAATAGGTTCGGTCATACCTGGATTCTTCCAGGCCTGACGGGAAATGAAGGCCACCATTTTGTCCACAGGGTGTACCAGTCAGGATGTAGCCAAGTCTGCTCTAAAACTCCTCCTGGTAGGGGATTCAGAAGACCCAACCACCTTTCTGTCTCAGAAGTTCAAGAATTTCTGTGATTGGGGTATCCTCATGGGGGTGAACTGGGGATCCTGCCCCTTCATCAAAATCAGTGCGTTCTGTTTAAGACTAGGAATCAGTCTGCCTGTTCCTGCGCTTCTGGGATCTTCCCGGGAACTATGATGCTTTCAGTGCCATCCCTTCCCCTGGGGGTTTTGGCATTAGGTAGCTTGGCTCCAACTTCTGCATCATGACAGGGCCATGAGTAAGTCTTGCACTTCTCCAGGCAGGCAACTTTTTCTCCTACTGAAGTGGTCCTGGGCTCAGCATCAGCTTCTGCTTTCGAGGCAGTGGAGAGAGCTTTCCACATGACTGGAGATAGAACATCCTTTCCCCTTGTGCATCTCTTCCCCTTCACAACTGTCTGCCCTTGATTGTCAATTGTCCAAACCCTCCAGACTACCCAGCATGACATTACCCTCTTTTCTGACATTTCCCCAGAACATCCCACTGAGTAAGTACCCCAGAAGAGAAAGTGCAAAAGCAGGCACTTCTGTCCCCCTCAAGAATCTGTCACAGGAGAGACAGATTTTGATGAAAGGGAAGGGTCCCATAGATCACCACCCGAAGATGTCATTTGGAGACATTCTGAAGTTCCTCAATCAATGGGGGTGGTTGGTCCTCCCAAAATCCTGCCCTGGAGGAATCAGCGTTTCTAGAGCCATTTAGATATGGCCCGTTTACTCTCCTGGGTAACTCCACCTGCTGACAAGCTCATTGATCTCTCAGCGGGCATGGAAGGAACCTGATAATGTTGAAACCATCCCCAAGAGACCAGACCAAATTCTGGCATATTTGACAGGAAGGGAGCACTGGAGCAAGGGAGTGCCTGTAGATGCCATGGTTATGGCGGCGGCCACGAAAGAAGAACTTGCAGAGCAAAGTTCCACAGTCCATCCTCATAATAGAGTCCAGGGCTTTGTACAGGTTTGAGAAGCATGTCTGTGCTTCAGCAATCTTTTCCCTTAGCTCACTGAATATCTGGCATATTTTACAAGGTTGCAAAGAGATTTGATTAAGGAATTGTCAAATGCTCTTTCAGAGTCCAGTACTGCAGAGGCTCAAGCTACAGTAGCCTCATTTTTGGCAACCCTTCAATCCATCTCTAACTCGTCCATGAGGTTCATCTCTCATACTGCTAAAGGTACCTCAAGGGCAGCAGGTTCAAGCATCTCCTTAAGGAAGACGTGCTTGGATGCGCTTGTGTAATTTTGCGGAGCCCTTCAAGTCTTCTTTTGTCAGTGCTTCATTTAACAGATCTTCTTTGTTTGGCTTGAAAGTGAAGGGCACACTCGCCAGGTGTGAGAAGGATGGAAAGACGCTCTTCTTTAGGAGTATGTTTTTTTGACACCCCCCCCCCCCCCAGGAACTTTACGAGGAACCAGCTTGAGGGACAAAATATGTGGTTCAAAAGATCTCCGAGTCCTTTTCAAGATCCACGTGAGGATGGTTCCCCCCAAGGCAGAGGGGGGGGGACACTTATGGAAGACTCCTCTCACACAGCAGTGGTAGTCTGCACAACCAAGGGTCTAGAGATTCCTTCTTTGACCGACCCTACCAGCACTTCTGAAAAGGACGCCTAATTGTCACCCTCTGGAGGTAATCAAGGTCGACCATCCCTACACCAGGGAGCCTGGGTAAACATAAAAGATACTTGGGTGCAGAGGATTATTTCCAGAGGGTATGTAATACTCTTTTCCCTTTCAACCCCAACTCTATGAAAAATTCCTGACGTTCCACCCTGTCAGAAGAAAGAAGCTACAATTTAAATACAAAAGCTGCTAGAAAAAAAGTCATCCAAAAGGTCCCACCAGACCAGATAGAATCCAGAACTTACTCAAGATTCTTTAGTGCAAAGAAAACGGGACTGGAGACCAATTTTGGATCGCAGCAAGTCAGTTCAACACTCAAAGTTTGGGAATGGTCATGGTTCGGTTCATACTGCCTTTTTTAGACAAGGATGATAGGATGTGCTCAGTAGACATTCAAGACGCACACAATCCCGTAAAAATGAACAGGCGGTCCAGAAGGTTCTTATGCTTCCAGCTGGGAGCCAGTCATTACCAGTTCAGAGGTCTACCATTTGGTCTCACCACAGCTCCCAGGGTGTTCACCAAATGCATGGCAGTGGTGGCGGCTCACTTGAGTCTGCAGGGATTCCGGTGACTGGCTGATTACTGCTCCGACCAGGCATCTACTCGTAATAGCAAGAAACGAGGTACTCCAGACTTGCTTCCTTCTGGGGATCACAATAAACTACAGCAAATCTGAGATGCATCCATCACAAACACTGG
Source organism: Protopterus annectens (assembly GCF_019279795.1). Lineage (NCBI taxonomy): Eukaryota > Metazoa > Chordata > Ceratodontiformes > Protopteridae > Protopterus > Protopterus annectens. The sequence continues at coordinate 1,467,961,255 of NC_056733.1, forward strand.
AATTTGTAGGCACAAATTTCAATAGAAGAACAAAATGACGAGGGAAAACTAATTGAATAGGAGTGAGTTCTCTTTATCACATTTGAATTATTAATATAGACTGTTACCAAAATTTCTTATGATCTTATACAAGATCCTTGTACATCACGTTGCAGTTTTATTTAAAATAAGAAATTTCAAGATGGTATTGCTTATTTAAACAAAGTTTTTTTATTGAGTTAAAGCAAAGGAAATGAGCAATATCAGCTTGAATCCTGTTTTCTTTTTTTTTAATAAGAATACAAAGTGATCTAAGATATTTGGCACCATTTTATATTAGTAATATGAATGTCATAATCAAATTATTAATATAAAATGGTGTCAAATATAATTTGAATGTCATAATCAGCCGCGGTGGTGCAGCAGTAGCGTTGTCGCCTCACAGCAAGAGGTTCGCCCATTCGATTCTCGGCTGGAGCGCCTTCTGTGTTGAGTCTGCATGTCACCCCCGCGGTCAAGTGGCGTTTGAAAGACATGCGTGAATGACCGTGCCTTAGTTGAAGGTTGGGCGTCGAGCTGGCACCTCGGCACCGTAAAAATCTACTGCCAATCATTAGCGGACCGGAGTTTCGCTGTGGCGACCCCTAACCGGGAAAAGTCGAAAGAAGAAGATGATTTGCCACAACCTCACTTCCCCTAAACAGAGTTTAGTCTTTAAGATTCCAGGTCAAGAAAATTATTTACAGCACCAAAATGTCAGCCCAGTTAATTCTTCAAGCCTTGGGATCAGTGTCAGCAGCCATAATTCTTGTTCCCCTGGCAAGATGATATATTAGAATTTTTCAGTGGATGCTAGCATCCCAGTGGTCAAGTCTTTATCAGAGGCTGTCAGTTCAAATAAGGATCACACACACATGCAACAAAGAACACACACATACACATGCAGCAAGTACCTTTGGTAGTGGATAAAGTCAGACCAGTTTCTACAAGGTCGTCCGTTCATTTTCCCTCAACCCAAAGCCTTAGTAACCATGGATGCTTCCCAGATTGGGTGGGTAGGGGAGCACTTCCTGGGGAAAACAGTCCAAGGCACTTGGTCCCCTGAAGAGGCCATTTTGCACATAAATGTCCTGGAGATGAGAGCAGTGCTTTTAGTGTTGCAAGCTTTTCAGGATGTTCTAACTCTGGGAAAAATTGTGGTCCAAACAGAAAATATGTAAGTAGTTTGGTACATCAACAAACAAGATGGAGCCAGGTCTTATCCCTTGTGCCAAGGAGCACTCAGAGTGTGGCAATGGGTGATCTCATCAAACCACTTTCTAATAGTAGTACACATTCCGGGGAAGTCCATCATGATAGCAGGTAAATTGAGCAGGTCCTTTCTTCTACCTCACGAGTGGTCTCTCAACAAAAAAAAGTGATGGAGGTGATTTTCCATCATTGGGGACAGCCTTGCTGTAATAGTTTTCCATCTCTCCTAAACAAGAAATGCAGCAGCTTCTTAGTCGTAATCCCCCAAAAAGGAAATCACAGAGGGAAGTTGTGCTCCACGATTGGACCTCCAGTGCTGATCCACCAACCCCATTGATTCCCAAATTCTTACAGAAAGCTTCATGGCTGAAGAGCAAAGTCATTTTCATTGCACCTTACTGGCTTCAACAGGTTTGGTTCCCCTTCCTATGGCTCAGAAAATAGTAGAAAACCACAGAAGAACCGACCAGCAGAATGTGAGCAATCCAAAGGACACCCAAGTTTATTGAGGTTAAGCACTTTCATCTCTATTACAGAGACTTCCTCCGAACCTTGGTGTCCTTTGGATTGCTCACATTCTGTTGGTCTGTTCCTCTTCCTTTGGCATCATGTAGTTTAACCACCTTAGATTCTGGATCCAATTCCAGACCTCCTGTCTCACCCAAAGGACATGGTTCACCCAGATATATCAAATCTAAAGCTGACAACATAGTTTTTCCTCTTCCATTAATAGCCAGAGAAGCTATGCTCTCATCCCTGTCTGTCATATATTTTTGTCTTCCCATAAAGATTCCACTAGAAAAATCTACAAGAGTAGTGGAGGAGGTTTGTCTGTTTGGCCACATCAAAAACATATCAATCCTTTTTCAGCCCCTACAGAAAGTGTACTAGAGTTTTTGGCAGAAATTTTTAATGAAACAGCTAGCTCCTCTACCATCAAATTCAACTGGCAGTCTCTAACTTTCATACAGGAGTTGCTGATTCTTCCCTAGCTTCCACTAAGATAATTCAAGGCCTTTCTATGAGGTGCTATTTTACTTAGACCACTTTATAAATATCCTTCTCCTCTATAGGATTTGAACCTTGTTCTGCAGGCCTTAATCCATTTCCACTTTGAATCAGCTGGAAAATGTGATCTTTATTTTTTGACCTGGAAGACCTTATTTCTAGTAATTATTACCTCTACTAGGAGAATTTCAGAACTCCAAGCGTTGTCCTCTAAACTTCTTTACTTGATTTTTCATAAGGATAGGGTAACATTAAGAACCCAACCCTTCCGTGCTTCCTAAGGTGGTGTTAGAACCCAACCCTTCCATCCTTCCTAAGGTAGTGTTAGAATTTAGTGTCAGTCATTCTATTAACTTGCCTGTTTTCTCCCCCAAATTCCAAAACAAAGGTGAATACATGTTGCATTTAGATGTTCATAGACCAATGAGTTTCTACTTAACACAGAACAAAAGACATTAGAAAATCTTACCAATTATTTATATCCTTTGCTGATAGCAAATTGAGCAAGTCTGTCACAAAAGTGACATTGGTGACATGGATTATGGACTGCATAGCCTTTTTCTATAGTAAATCAGGCATTCCATTACCAAAATCTTTAATGCTCACTCTACAAGAACTATGGCATCCTTGTCAGTATTTTTATCCAAGCATTCCATGGTTGATATATGTGCAGCTGCTGTTTGGGCTAATCCTCATACTCATTACAAATTGGATCTGATCTGTAGCGGACGAGCAGCCTTTGGTTCAACCATGCTCAGGAATATCCTTCCTTAGAGTCCACCTGGGATAAAAGGTAGCAGGGGACTGTGTCCCAAATGTTGAGGAATGATTGAAAATTGACATCAGATAAACAAGTTATGTACTTACCATGACATTCCATCTGTGTTGTCCATTTTCATTCTTCCTCAGCCTCCCACCCACTGACCCCCAACCTTTATCATCTTAGATTTCTGGAAGAATGAGATGGTATTAAGACACCACTCTGTCTTCTATGGAGCTCCAGATACTGGTTTCCTTTATTAGAAATGTGACGTCCCTGCACTGGCCCAGTAATCAAGGAGCCTTAATCCTCACCACTGGTAACAGTGAGGGACGTATGCAATGGGAGGATGACAAGTACACACACAGTAAAGTGCAGTTTCCCTTAAGAGCACACAGAGATTACAGTCAGTCTGGGACTAGTTGTGGTTTCTTCCTCTTTCTCCAGATACTCAGTAAGACTCCCTACTGGCACAGCTGTAGGGTTGAGATCTCAGCCGAGTGGTCAAGCCAAAACCTCCAGCATCCTCTCTGTCCAACCAGTGCTTCATGTCCCTGCCCAAGTAGCTGACACACACACTTTGGGATTTAATTTATATACAAACACACATACCTGGGAAATGCTGGCACAGGTTTACTAGCTGTGCCCCCTTCTGCCCAGACTATAAGGTAGTTATCCCTGCCACCAACCAACTCTCTATCAGTTACTCTAAGGGCCTTACCAAAGGGTGACCAATCCTACTGTGTAATGTTACAATTATTCAAATGGTAAGTGTGACCAAGAGCAAGGCTATTTAGGAGAGGCTTGTACAGTGTCACCAGTACATATGCAAGTACACTCAGAGCTTAAATATGTCTTCACAAATATCAGCCAAAAAGACAGGTTTAAGTATATTTAATAAATAATAAAAGAACAAGACAGTACTCAAACAGAACAGTAACTGCAGAGTTCAGAATCACAGGAAATATTTTAAAACAGCATTACAGGACAGTCTCAAATAAATACAGAAAACATCTAAGCTAATATTTACTATATTCCTTTCTATATCTGAGAGAGATACTGTGTCCTAAATCTGTCTTACAGCAAGTGCAGATGTAGTGCTGCTGATGAGTAGATGTTTCTAGGTCCAAGACAAGGTACAAAATGCACAGTCTTTCTCCTGAGAGAGTTCTTAAATTACTGTCAAACATTACTGCTGGGTCAGCTTGGATGACATCACTCTGTCACCTGCCTTCAGTTCCCAGGTTAACAGAAACTAATAGAATTTTAACATCTCTGTGTGAGAAATACATATCTCTGGATCTTTGCTTAGAACTGTGTAGCTGCTAGGAAGTCATAAAGCAATCACACTTTACATTTTAAACCCAGTAATTACTTTTCTTTTCAGACAAGAGAAAAACCTCTATCTCTAGACATTGCATCTGTTTCACTGAAACTGAGAGATAATCGTAAAACAATTTCAACTTATTTTGTTGGAGTTTTATAAGTTAACTCTGTGTGTTCCAGTTTCCATTATATGCACAGGTATATAGTTTATATACATTTCTGTTCTTTTCCATTAGGGTACACTGTGGGCACATCCCTGAAGCTCAGTACTGTACAAACCCTGTTCAAGACACACTTCTGCTCAGCAGTTTAATTTACACATAACACACAGTTCTCCTGCATTTGTAAGACAAGCATATGAATCATATTATTAATCATAAATGACATAGAATTATTTACAAAATTCCAGATAGCTGGACTGGCAGTGTCACAAGAAACATTATTCAGTTAGTTACTATTTATGTCACTTGGCAAACAAGATTTTTAAGGTATGTTAGGGGTTGTTGCATTATGGATAGGGAGGAGCTTGAGAATTTCAGGTGGCCACAGGCTGTAATATCAGCCGAGTTGGATCCCGAACCCAGTGGTTGAGGAAGAATGAATGTGGACAACACAGACGGAACATTATGCTAAGTAAATAACTTATTTTTCATCCCCCCCAACAGAGAGTCTAGGGCCTTGGACAGATTCAGGAAGTAAATTCTGCAGCCCCTGCCGTATGGTCTCTGAATTGTCTAGCAGATTTTACAAGGTTCCACAGGGATTTAACTAAAGTACTTCCCAAATCCCACTCAGAGTCCATGTCGGTGGAGGATAAAAAGACCATTTCTTCACAACTGGCTACCCTTCAGTTCCTGTTAAATGCCTCCATGCAGCTGATTTCCCATGCTGTGTTGGGTATTTCGAGACCGGCAAGTTAGGAATTGATATTAGGAGGCACCGCCTGGATATGCCTTTGCCGAGCCCTACAAGATGTCTTTCATCAATGCACCCTTGATAGATGTACAGTATTTTGACCCAGAGTTAGAGATGCTCTCCAGGAGTGAACAGGACCACTATTATACCCCCCAGTGGACCTTCTCAGGAAACCCAAAAGGAGATAGAATGATGCGATTCCAGACATTGCACAGCTTCTCTTAGGACTTCTATGGAGAGTGAGTACCCCTCGACAGAGGGAGGATCTCTAATGGCAGATGTCACCCCTGCAGCAGGGAGGTTTGCAAAACCAAGACTTTGGAGGCATCTTTACCTAGAACCTTTTCCCGCACCCCTGAATAGCTGCCCAACTGCTACACTCTGGAAGCAGTCAGGAGGCACTTATCTGTGCACTCAGAAGCCTGGGCATTCATCATCAAAGATGTCTATGTGCAGAGAATAATTACCAGAGGTAATTACATTACCTTATCCCTTCCCCACCCATTCATCCATGAAAAATTCCTGACGTGCCACCCCATCAGAGGAAGAAAGCAGCCTGAGAGAGAGAAAAGCTGATAAGAAAGAGAGTTATCCAAGAAGTCCCACCAGACCCAACGAGGATTTGGAACTTATTCATGTTTCCTTTAGGTGCCAAAGAAGATGGGCATCTCAGGCCAATATTGGACCTAAGCCATTTAAACCAGTTCTGAGTAATCATGGTTCAGTCCAGTTTCTCCATTTTGAGAAAGGACAGTTTGATGTGCTTGATCTCTAAGATATGCAGTATCACATAAAAATAGATAGACGATCCAGGAGACATCTTCACTTCCAGCAGAGAGCCAGTCACTTTCATTTCGGAGCTCTGCCCTTTGGTCTCACCCCAGCCCCCGCTGGGTGTTCACAAGGTGTATGGCAGTGATTGCAGCTCACCTGAGATTGCTGAAATTCCAAGTGTTTCCATACCTTGATGACTGGTTCCTCACGCCTCCCATCAAGCATATTCTGATACTCGCCAGGGACTACCTACCCCATTTATATTTACACCTGGGCATTACAGTCAACAAAGACAAATTTCACCTCCTTCCCACCCAAACCCTGGAGTTAATAGAGGCTCATCTGGATACGGTTTCTCAAGTATCTCTGCTTCCTTAGTCCAACTTTTTCAGTTTACAGCTTCAAGTGAAAACTCCACTATCTCTGAAGTCACTACCAGCCAGGCTGGTCCTTCAGCTTCTGGGATCAGTGATGGCCGCCATAAACTTTCTACACTTGGCGAGATACTTCATGAGAGTACTGCAGTGGACTGTAGCAGTCCAGCGGGCTATGAATTGACATCCCATTACATCTCTCTTTGATTTCAAAGATCTGCCAACAGCATGTGTCTTGGTGGATCGACACACTAGATGTTTCACAGGGTCACTCCTTTGTTCTTCCATTGCCCAAGGCCACAGTGAGCACCGACTCTTTCCAGTTGGGGGGGGGGGGGCATTACCTGGGTCGGACAGTCTAAGACATTTGGGTTCCCCCTTAGAGGCCAACCTTCACATCAGTGTCCTAAAGAAGAGGGCAGACCTTCTAGCATTGCAGGCATTTCAAGACATCCTTCCTCCTGATTGCTGTACAGATGGACATGTCAATAGTCTGGTAAATCAACAAACTGGGAGGAACCTACTACTCTTACCCCTTGTGTTGCAAGGCAGGAAGAGTGTGGCAGTGGGTGATCTCTTCCGGCCACCTTCTTTTAGAAATGCATATTCTGGGAAAGTCCAGCATTTTAGCAGACAGACTGAGCAGATCTATTGTTATGCCTCACAAGTGGTTTCTCAGTCCTTCAGTGGTGGAACAGATTTTTCACCAGTGAGGCCACCCATGCTGCGACCTGTTCACCTTTGTCCACAATTCCAAATGCAGGAGGATTTTTGCCTTATTCCTCCCAGAAAGGGGAGTCACCTAGGGATGCTCTGATCCATGAATGGCCCCCCAGACTCCTTTATGCTTACCTTCCCATGCATTTCATATCAGAGTAGAAAGCTCATCAATGGAAGAGCAAGGTGATCCTCATTGCCCTGTTCTGGCCTTGGCAAATGTGGTTTCCATTCCTCTGGCCTCATTTAATATACCCTCCTTTGGTTCCGGACCTGTTCCGGATCTTCTGTCTCACTCCTCTGGGCTACCTCATCCAGACATACAAGCCCTCAGGTTGACAGCATGGTTTCTCCACTTCCTGTGATTGCTAGGCAGTTCAGGCTTTCTTCTTGGGTTTTACACATCCTTCTTCTCAAAAAGTCTCCACTAGGAAGATGTACAAAAGCACATGGTAACAATTCTCTGTCTGGGCTAACAAGAGAAATCTAGACCCCTTTTCAGCACCCATTTCAACAGTTTTAGAATTTCTGGCTTCCATTTTTTTATAATGGAGAAAGTTTTTCTACAGAGAAAATACAACTGTCTGCAATTTCCAATTTTCATGTAGGCAAAGATCATTTGTCAAACAGAGAAAAAATGCAGTTATAGGCGCTGTTCTCCAGTAACAATAAAGGTTTTCCTCTTAATAAAACGTGGAAACTCAGTTTCGATAAATTCAAGGTCCAAGTCCAACAGGCCACTAGGTAAAACATTTCAAGACACCAATTTATTTGACAAAAAAAAAATAAACAGATTAAGCGCTTTCATCTCCCATATGGAGACTTCATCAGAATCTGTTACACATACAAATCTTCAGTTTAAATACATCTAAGTAAAACGCACTTAATTGATCTTGACTTCTAATAGGCTGGCCATTAATTGACACTAATTAACATTGAGGTAATGCTGAACCAAACCTTTGGTAATTTATACTTGAGTATAATACAAAGTTGTAGAGGTTCATAGGAATTCATGATCTTAACATTTCATCATTTGTCATTGGCAAGGCCTTCCTTAAAAGTAAATTTTTGCTCAGGCCACATATCAAGGACCCTACCCTTCCTTGGAACTTGGGAATACATCTCCAGGTCTTAACTCAGTTTGTTTTTTTTTTGAACTCATAGCAAAGTCTGATTTAAATTTTTTTGTCCTGGAAAACCATTTTCTAGTTGCCATTACATCTGCTACAAGAGTTTTGGGACTTCAGGATTTATCTTCCCAGCCACCGTGTATCATTTTTCATAAAGACAGAGTTTCTCTAACACCAACCCATCCTTTTCTTCTGAAGGTTGCTTCTGAATTCGCCCTTAACCAATCCATTAATTTACCAGTGTTCTTCCTGAAGTTCTCCAGTGAAGGGAAATATGTGCTTCATTTTTTGGATGTGCACAGACAGCTGAGATTTTATCGCCACAGAGCAAGAGCTTTCAGGCAATCGGATCAATTGTTTATTTCATTTTCAAAACTAAGTTGGGACGTTCTTTGTCTAAAGTTAGATTAGCACACTGGCTCACCAAATTAATTTCTTATGTTTATAAGCACAAGGCTTTGTCTTTACCAAGACCATCACAAGCTCATTCCACAAGGTCAGGCTCCACTTCTTCTGCTTTCTTATCCAGAACTTCTGTAGATGACATTTGTGCTTTCTTATCCAGGACTTCTGTAGATGACATTTGTGCTGCTGCTACTTGATCCAGTGCTCATACCTTCATAGTTCATTACAAGTTGGAAATACTTTCTCAGGAACAGGGCAGCATTTGGTTCTGCTGTACTCCGGAATACCCCTCCATGAGGTCACCCTGGGTTGATGCCAACTGGGGATTCTGTCCTAAAGGTTGAGGAATAGAAGAAAAAGGCAACATCACATACAAAATGTATGTACTCACCATAACAATGCATCTGTATGGTCTGTTTTCATCCTTCCTCAACCTACTGTCCCTCCTCCTCCTTCCACTGGAAGATGATACTCGTATGGTCTCCTGGTATGACTTGGAAATATTCCCGTTTTGTTCTCTCCCTCTCTTAGCTCCAGATACCTTTCCTGTCATGTTTTGTGGCATTTATAGAATTGTTTCCTTTGTATATGTTGATATCAAAGGAACAAACTCTGTCTGAGATAGGCTGGGGCTTGGGAGAGTATTATGGGTAAGGGGAGGAGCCTAAGCTACAGATCCAAGTCAGAGAAGTGACAAGTCAGATCCGAGGTTGAATCCGAAACCCAAAGGTTGAGGAAGGACAAAAACAGACAGCACAGGTGAATCATTATGGTGAGTACATATCTTTTGTTTCTACGTAAGAGACATCCAAAAAAAAACAGTGGCCCATCTTTGAGGTCACTGTTTTGTGCTAGAGAAGCTACCACTTGCTGTTTTTACACCAGCTAACCTGGCTGATTTGAGGTTCTTAACCTGGAAAACACTTTTACTAATTGCTCTGACCTCTGCAAGAAGGGCATCTCAGTTGGAAACTCTTTGGTGGGACAGCCGTGCCTCTTTTTCCATAGGGACAGGATTTTGTGAACTAATCTATGTTCTTCATGTTTCACTGATGCAATCTTAACTTGTGGGAAGGATTTCCTGCCAAGGAAGCCCTTGGCTGGTCCAACTACTAGAGAATAGTTTCTCTTCTGCTGTAGCTGGCAAATGCCCTATCTGATGTCACTACTCTTGGGCATAAGGATAGTTGGTTGGCACCATGATCTCACTTCTTTTCTTGCCATCGGGGCCTGAAGCAAAGTGCCAGATAGTGCATTGGTTGGTCTGCAGCAGAGAAAGAAGATTCTGGAAAACTAAATACCCTGCTGGGGGGAGCCTTTTATATATTGTTTGACTAATGTCAGAGAAAATTAATAATAGTCTCTGCTGTGGCAAACAGATACCACATTGGGACTTGCACTCTTTGTATGTGGCTTACTTAGGGCCAGAATACAATGTCCCCAACTTCATTTTTGTGCTTGCTTTAACAGCAGGACCATTAAGCATAGGGCAGAGATTTTAACAAGGTATCTTAGTGAACCATCTGGCCATTCGCATCCCATGACGTCCACCGGTCAAGCTGATGTAAACATCCCTAAGTGAAAAAGAGGTAAGGAAAAATAATCCAGGCTTAGGGCTTCAGATAACACCCAATCAGACAGTTCTACTAGACTTATCACTGATGAATGTTAGGTGCCTTCACAGCCCCCTTCCATAACTGAAATGATGGCACAGGTCTTTTTTGAGACCTGTTCAGTGTCCCATGTGCCTTCAGGTACCTCAACATCTTTTCAGGCCGTTGGATTCTGTTAATTGGTTGGGTCTGGGACTGCTGTGCAGGCTTCAGCTTATGACGACCACTGTAAGACCGATGACGGGTCTTTGCATCGCCTAGACATTGCATCAGCCTTTTGCTTGCAGGAGTTGTCCGTTCTTGGCCGGAGGTCAGTCACAGACCAAAGTCTAAGGATGCTCACAAAAAAGTGGCCCCAGCCCAGTCTCAGCCTAGGCCTACCTGCTTCCAGTCCCAGGTATGTCAACAGCATCTTATGAGGTTGGCTGAAGATCTAATCTCACTGGTTAGCTCCAAGCAGCCTCCCCTTGAGATTTCTCCATGTAAAAGAGAGAGCGACACCCCTCCAAAAGACCTCTCTAATTCCCTTGATTCAGATGAGAACTTGGACCTGGAAGATTCTATCTTTGAAGAGAGTGCTTCTGTGGTCTCATTTGGGGATTCATACTCTGAGGAGAATCTTGCATTGGTCTCCCCTCCTGAGGATATTTCTTTTGGGGAAACCCTTCACACCTTGAGAGAACACTTCCAAGTGGGAAGCACAAAACTACCCACAATCTAAGAAAAGAATTAAAGAATTTCTTAACCTCCCTGAACACAAACCCCTTGCAATTCCTCCTGTCTTAGAGTTGGTGGATGTTGTTTTCCCTGCCTCCTGACCCTAAAAAGCCAGACGGGTTTTATAGGGTTTTGGATTCACACAACATCTCTCTAAGAACCTGTGGCAGTCCCTGAGGTTGTGACCCCAGGCCCTAAGGGAGCAAAAGCTAGCTTTTCCAAAAAACCCTTCCCTTCTGACAAGGAAAGTAGGGCCTTGAATAGATTTGGCAAAAAAGTTTACACATCCTTTACCCTCACCATGCAGACCTCGAACTGCCAGTTTCATATGGTTAAATACCAAGAAACTGTTCTGGACTAAATGAAACTGATGGGCATGGAAAAAAAGGGTCACTCTAAGGAGTTATTGAACCTTTGCTACTCCTGCTGTCAAGTAGCCAAACACTCCCTGCACTGCAGCTACGGTGGTATGGAACATTTCGGGTAGGGCTGCAGCTATAGGTTCAAAAGACATGCCTGGTGAGAGAGCAGTCTTGTCAGACCATGTCAATCCAACCTCCTGGACACCCTTTTGGATAAAGATTTTCTCTTTGGTCCCAAGGCTGTTGTACTCAAGAAAATGGAAAAATGGAAAAGGCCAAGTCCATGCAGACTGTTAAGGACTTTCTTCAAGTCCATCCTTCTTGCTTCAGAAGAAACTATACCCCATCAAGCTGTGGGTCCTTTCCTTCCCAAATCAAGGCTAGGCAAAGAAAACTCCATAGGGAAAGGAGCCACTGACATCACCAGTGTCCTAAGCAGTGGCATTCAGAACCCATTAGGCCAGAGCCTCATGCATGCAGGCCACTAGCAAGGAGCAACAATGACTCAGCCATGGCACTCCATAACCCCACCCTCCTCTCATCACTCTCCCAGGCTAGAGGGGAAGCTGTCATTAATCCACAAAATCTGGGCTCACATTACTACAGACCAGTGGATCCTAAACATTACTTCAGAAGGTTACAAGCTCAAATTCAAGCAACCTTTAGTTCCTTCAGGCTTCACAGACATCCCATCAAAAAAAAAAAAAACCGAGGCATTGGCCCCAATAGAGTTACTGTGCACCTAGGGCTCTGTGGAACCAATACTAGAACGCTTACAAGAAAGAGGATTTTACCCCAGACTCTTCTTTGTACCCAGAAAAGAAAGTACATGGAGGCCAAAACTAGACCTGTCAAGGCTCAACCAATTCCTGCAGGTCCCAAAATTCAAGATGTTAACCCTTCAAAACCTTTCTACCCATGATCTCACTCAATGCTCTCATGGTCAACCCTGGATTTAAAAGTTGCATACCTTCATATTCCAATAGAAAAATAGTATAGAAACTTCTTGCGCTTCAGAGCAGGTCCCAGGCACTATCAGTTCTGTGCTTTGCCCTTTGGCTTGCCTGCTGCTCCCAGGGTCTTCACAAAATGCCAAGCCACTCTAATAACCTTCTGCAGAGCAAAGGGAATTCAAATTTACCCCTATTTGGATAATTGCCTCATCCAGGCAACCAACCCAGAAAAACTGAAATCGGACTTGCCTTTCATCAAAAACCTTTTAACCTCACTCAGTGTGGTTCACTATCAGTGCACAGAAATCTCAGACAAACTCCACATCCAGGATTATGTTCCTAGGGGTCTCACTGGATTCAACCCTCCAGAAGGCTGCCTTATCTCCAGGCAAGGTTGCTTTCTTGACTGTATATATATATAATGGTAAGGAATTACCTCACAGCCAAGGGTGTATTATAGGGTCCTGGGTTACATGGCCTCTTGCATCCGAATGATTCCCATGGCCAGACTACACGAGTAAACTTTAATGCTACTTCAGAAATTTGTTGTCCCAAGTATTCACAGCCTCTCACAGCAAAGATAAAGCTGATCCCTTTTCTCAGGAAGAAGTTTGCCTGATGGGCTGAGACATGCTCCCTCAGTCCGGGTCTCCCTTTCAGATTCATTCCCCAGGAGCAAACACTGGCAACGGATGCATCAGAAGTAGCTTGGAGAGCACACTTCAGCTGCCTCCAGGCTCAGGGAAAATGGGACTACAAATTCAGAGAGACACACAAATCTAAAAGAACTTATGGCAGTCCAAAAAGGCCTGTTAGCCTTCCAAAAGGACTGGAAGCCAGGAGTACTAGTAGTGAACAAAGACAACACTACAGTTGTGGTACATAAACAAATGGGGAAGATCCCACTCTTAACCGCCTAGCAGTGGATGTTTGGGAAACAGCTCACTCTCTGGGGTTACACCTCATGACACATGTTGGGTGTACACAACCAGCTAGCAGATCACCTCAGCAGAAGCTTGTCAGACCCCCAGAGTGGCAACTGCATTGGGAAATATTCAAACATAGCCAATAAAATGGGTCGTGCTGATGGTAGACCTTAAGAAAATGCTCACTTGAAAACGTTTTGTTCCAGGGACAAAATAGTCATCCTGGGGGACTGATGCTTTTTCTTTCACTTGGATTTGCCTTTTCCTCTAAGCTTTCCTGCAATACCTCTGCTCCCCAAGGTATTGCTTAAGAGAAGAGAGGCCAAGGGTAATGTCAATAGCCCCATACTGGCCCAGGCAACACTGGTATGCCTCTGCTAATCTGTCTGACCAGCATGGAACCATGGCAGCTGCTACAGAGAATGGACCTGTTGAAACAGGACAGGGACAAGATTGTACACCTCAGCCTGCGGACACTCATTGTCAGCATGGATGATACCTTGATTTCATGTGAGGAATCTCTCCTTGACAAGCAGGTCTTGGATATTCTAAAAGAGGTCAGACCACCTAGCACAAGGAAATCTTACTCCGCCAAATGGAAAAGATTTACCCTTTGGTACAGACAGAAAGCACAAAACCCTTGTCTAGCCAAGATTCCTTTCATCCCGTCTTATTTGGCCAGTCTTTTTGACAAAGGATTATCTTACTCCTCCATAAAAATCCATGCTTCAGCTATCTCAGCCTACCTGTCTTTTCAGCCTCCTCTCTCTTCACACCCCTTATGACACAATTTCTGAAAGGAGTTCACATTAGGCCTCCCAAAAAGCTTCCAGTTCCACCCAGGGACCTCAGTTTTGTGTTGGGGAAACTGACCCTTCAACCCTTTGAACCTGCTGCTTCCACAGAGTTAAAAATTTTGACCTGGAAGACTGCTGTCTTAATAGTAATCCCCTCAGCCAGAAGAGTTTCTGAGCTTCAGACCCTAATGGTATGGAACCCTTCATCATCTTCCACCCCGAGTCTTGCTAAGGACTGACCCTTCCTTTATGCCTAAGGTGGTAATAGAAACCTCATTCAATCAACCCATGCATTTGCCTACCTTCTTTCCCAACCCCCAGAACAAGGGGGAAAAGATCCTTCATTCATTGGATGTGCATAGGCAGCTGCATTGCTACTTAGAGCCAAGAGAATCAGGAAATCAGACCAACTGTGTGTGGCCTTCACCAGTGGCTCCAAGGGAAACCTGTCTCCAAGCAAACCATCTCCAAATGGAACTCCCACTGTATCTCCTTCTGTTACAGCCATCATGGTAAGAAACCCCTTGATGCTGTAAGGGCACATTCCACCAGGGCTGTCACTACCTCTACTGCATTTTTTAAAGGACAGCCCATTAAGTACATTTTTGAGGAAGCAACTTGGTCTTCAGTGCACACCCTTACCAAACATTACCATATTTCTGCCTTTTCCAAGTCTAGGGCAGGATTTGTCATTTCCATCTTACAGTGCATCCTCTCTTCTCCTTAATCTTCCATCCTTCCTCCCTCTCAGCTTTAGAAATCATCCCATAAATTAGAACTGCAGCAGTGAAAACAGTACAGTTGTGTGTACTTGCCATACATGCAGATGTTCAAGTGTATTCACTTATTCACTGTTTCAGTCTCTTTCCCTCCCTCCTTCCCCCTAGCCTACTGTGTAGGCTGGGACTTTCTCCTTCTCAGTCAGGTTGTAGCCCTTTTTTTTCATTCTCTCTGAATTACAGGGTCCCAGAATCTGGGCCTCAGGGACTGTCTGGGGTGCTCCTACCTTTAAGGGGCAAGATAAGTACTGAGATTATGGTGCCAGCCAACCCTACTTTTATACCCAAATGTATTGACATTGGATTGGGCATCTGCTGGCTTTAGGAGGAGGCAAACTATTCTCTGGTAGTCAGGGCAGTCAAGGGCTGCCATGGGTGGAGATCCTTCTCATAAACTAGGACTGCAACAGTGAATGCATTCAAACATCTGTATTTATGATAAGTATACACAACTGTACTTTTGTGTCTAAAGTGGTATTTGAGTTTACTTTATGCAAATAATCCAGCTCCCTGTTTTCTTTCCTGAACCCAAAAATGAGGGAGAGAGGATACTCCATACCATGGATGCCCACAGGCAACTCTGGTACGGTCTTGACCGAACTAAATATTTCAGATCTTTGAAGCGGTTAATTTCTTGTGAAGGTAAGGAAGGACAATCTGTGTCAAAAAAGACGATTTCCAAATAGTTGTCCAAGGCCATTACCTTTTGTTACACTCACCACAACAAAACTTTTCCAAGCAAGGCCCACTCTACCAGAGTGTTGGTTTCATCTGTGGCTTTTTGGAAAGGGTTGAATTCTAGAAGCTGCTACTTGGTTCTCTGTACAATCTTTTACAAAGCGCTACAAGTTTGATTCCGTCTCTGGGTCTAGATCAGGCTGTGCAAGGACTGTTCTCCAGGGGCTCCTGGACTCTTCTCCTTCCAACTCCAAAATTTAGTAAGCTAAGAAAATGTACCCATATAGCTAAGTACTTCAACAGTGATCAATATGATGAACATAGTACAGTTGTGTAAGTAAACTTACCATAACAGTAGATGTTTGAATGATCTCTGCTGCAGTACCTGATCCCTCCCATCCACTTCCCTTGTTTTTTGGTTTATTTGTTTGTGCCAGGGTGTGGTTATTTTTTGTTCTTCCCGGTATTGTCCTTTTAAGGCTTCACCTCCCTCTGTCTGTTGGTGTGAAAGTTCTGAAGGGTTTGGAGTAAAGCTTGTGTTTTTTGGTCAGCTCAGCTTGAGCTGATATTTGGGCACATGGAATGTACCCTGAAGATCTGGAAGATGGCCAGCTGTTGTATCCTATGCAGGTCATAACCCATATAGCTAAGGCTACTGCAGTAGTGGTTATTCCAACATATATGGTTTGTTTGTTTATTTATTTATTGACATTTATTGCCTGGGAAAGTCCACTGGGTCAGAAACCCATTTTCAGTGGAGGCCCAGGGAGAAAAGGTCCACAAGCGTTACAGTAAAATGAGTTTAACATAAGTAAATCAAATATTGCATGTATAAAAGGGAAAAAAAACATATACAATTCAGCTCAGATTTTACATTATTAGGCTATAGGAGTCAGTAAGTACAGGTTGAGAAGTTACATAAGTAGAACAGTAAAGATGTGCAACAATATCTCTAGTATGTGTTTACAAAAAAATTGAATAGCTAGGTAACAAAACTAAAGTTACAGAACTGGTTATTGTACATTGCACAATAGAGGTTTTGTTAAAGGACTGGTTTTAAGGTGGCCTATTTGTTTGGCAAGGCAGAAAGGATTGTTTAAGTCAGCACTAAAATCATACTACCTATATGCAGTCAATTTGAGTTATTTGGGGGGATAAGGTATATTCCATAGCTTGGCAATGCTATGGGAGTACAGACATTATCCATCTCTTTTGTTAGGTTTTGTTATGGTTAGCAGCGGTTTGCTTGAGGATCTTAGTGTTCGTGTAGGAGTGTACGTTTGTAGGATGGAGCAGAGTGCTGTGCAGTCGCTGGGTTTGAAGATTAATTTGAGGGCTAAAGTTAATTGGGTATAGTAGAGATGGTAGGGGAAACTCTAGCTAATTCAATTCTGCAATAGCTTGGCAAGATGTGAGCGGTAAGGCTTTCTGGAGGCAAATTTGGCTATTTTATAATAGCAGGATTGTAGTTTATTACTAAGAGTTGAGTTAAGGTTAGTAAAGATGGCACTACCATATAGAAGGGAGGAGATGAGAATAGGGTACTGGTATGTTTTGTTTTAGTGTGGTTGTCAAGGTCCATTTTGTGATACACAAACAAGGACCAAAAACCAGTTCATGAAATAAATGTATAAATATATCAAAATAAATACTAGTTAGGCAGATTGTGTGTTGTATTAGTTGTATTGGGATGCATGTAAGGAGAGGCACAACATCCATAGTTACTAAAATAAAATCATCCTCACAATGACTATTTGACTACTCATTCAATCTATGTAAAAAAATGTTTTGTCTCTTAAAATGGCATCAACTTTATCAAGAATGGGGTGTAGACATTTCTTCACATATATAGATAACGGCTCAGAGGCCATGCCTCTGCCTGACACTATAGGTCGCATTGGTGGATCAGTAGAGTTCTTGTGAATTTTGGAAGACCACATATCTTGGGTATAAGTGGATTTTCTACCATGAAATAATCATACAGAGATGTATTAATTGTACCCTTCATCAATAAATCATCAGTATTAGCAAGTATTCTGTAAACTCAGTAACATGAGATTTTTCACACACCATTAGTGTTACAGTCACTGAGCATTGTAACCATAGCATTGGTATATTGCAGAGTCTCCATAACAACTATTCTGCCTCTTTTATCAGCAGGATGGAAGCATATCTCATCATGTGCTACCAATTCTAGTAAAGTAGAAAACTCTACCGGACTCGTATTATTAAAACGCTTATACGTACAGTTAAAATGTTCATAGCTATCATCTTCACGTAATTCAAGAACAGCCTCTAATGGTGGATTCATAGGCGCGTACAAACTTAGCTTCTTAAAAATCAAGAGTAGTGCTACCACTATTACCAAATTGTAGCTTTAACGCTACATTACGTACAGACATCCTTAGATCGGTTAGCACTTCAGTTAGTTTAGAATTCCCAGCCAGAGTAAAAGAAAAGCCATAGTTCAGTACCTTTTATCTGTTCCTGTGTAAAAGCTTGAAAATCAAGTTTTGCGACTCTTGCTGCGAACGGCAGGTCCCAGTTCCAGCTGACCAGAAAGTTGTTCTCTCTCTCTCATAGTTCTACTCGTTGATCGACCACTTTCCTTTGGTTTCAGCAGGTCTGGTAACTGTAATTGTAAAAAAGAATATTTGGTTGGGACCAGATCATTGCCGCTAGCCAGTAGTTCTGCTACATGTAAACCATTGAATTCTGGATTGGAAGAAGCAGCACTGGGAAGTGAAGACTGGAAGACTGTCTACTCACATTAGTTTTGGCAGAGTGTATATGGCTGTTAGGCATATCAGTACATGACGTTTTTTCACAGATAGTATTCATGCTACCATTGGGCATATTCAAGTTAGATGATGTCTGAGAGTGGTCAGCAGTCCGACTTCTTGACTTATCTGACCAAGCAAAAGCGTGCCCATTTTTAAAGTCTGTGATATCCCTAAACAGTTTCTTCCTTTTAACTTCTAGTAGACACTTTTCATATGAGTCAGTCTCAGAAAACAATTTCTCAAGCTTGTATGTAAAAGATACAAAGTCAACAGATGCACTGATTTTATCTATATTCAGTGATTTCATTACGTAGCTGGATTTCATTGGGAGCAAAGTATTTTAAAAGCAAGCGAATATATCCAAAACTTATTTCCAGTTTAAAAGTTTGCCAGTCTTTTAACAGATCACGAAGTGTGTTGCCGTAAGCAGGCATTTTACAAACTCGCACGCCTCTAGGGATTACCTTATATTTCAGACATGCTTCCAGATGCAATCTCTGTCATTGTAATCTCTTATAACGATATAAATTATTTTCAATAGAGTGAAGTAATGGTTTAAATTGTTCAAAGTTGTTCATGCTTTGTATATGTCGATTTTCAGTTACATCCATATTCAGAGAAAGCAGTGGATTTTGATCAGTAGTAAGTACACTATTTAGACGTCCATTAAAAGAGGCAGCCCGATTAACATTGGGTGTATAGTCAAGCTCCTCAAACACACCTTCTGCCATGCTCTGTATGTAGAAGTACCGTTTGTTACAATAAAGTTTGCCTAATTTAAAGTGTAAACCATAAAATAAGAAAAGCTGCTCCTAGGGCGTAGGAATTCCTTAGTAACATGTCCAAAGATATAACCATAAAAATAGCAAAAGGAATACCAAGGCACGGTCTGGTCTCCACAAACTGCAAACAGTCAAATAGATTAAAACAAAGCTTTAATAAATTCAGTAAGCGCTTTCACAGTGTGTCTCATTGCTTCTTCAGACCATAGCAAGAGTAAAATATACATACTTTTAAACATCAAGCAGCCAGTCAAACCAAAGCATAAGTTAGTTAATTAACTAATTGACATACCTTCCTTGACTTCTTTATTGCATTGAGAATATATGGCTCAAAAGCGAGTTTGTCATCTATTGTTATGACTAGCAATTTAGCTGTTTTCACCATTTCATTTTCGGTACCATCCATAGAAAAGATTTTGACGTCTGTATCTGGTGATTTTGTAGAGTAAAGTAAAGGTTTAGTTTTTGGAGGGTTTAACAGGAGCTGAGCATTGTTTAGCCAGGATTCGATTGATGTAAAAGCCTTTTGAGTAACTATAAGGAGGTCTGAGAAATTGTTGGAGGTGGATATTAACGTGGAATTATCGGCGTATTGGGTGAGATTTTGTATTTTGAGAGGCTTTGTGAAGATCATTGATGAAGGTATTAGAGTAGTGGCCCTAAAATGGATCCTTGTGGGACAACTATGTTGTTTGCTTGATAGTCAGATTGGACATTATTCCATCTTACCAATTGTTCCCTGTTGTTTAGGTAGGAGGTAAACCAGTTAGATTTAGGGGAGCAGCCTAATTTTGATAGTTGGATTAATAGCTTAGTATATGATACTCTGTTGAAGGCCTTGGATAGATCCAGTAAGATTACTGAAGTAGGGTGACCAGCATCTGTGGCCTTGATAACAGTATCAGAAAATGAGAGCAGGGCTGTAATGGTGCTATGCCCTGGATGGAACCCATGTTGGGTGGAGGCTAGTAGAACATTATCAAAAAGGTGTTTAAGCAGTTGTGTGTGGACACATTTTTCTAAGATTTTTGATAGTGGAGACAGTATAGAGATAGGACGATACAGAGATCTTGAGAGTTTCCGCCTTTGTGTAGTGGTGTAGTAATGGATTTTTTCCGCAGTTGGGGGGGATATAAGATTCTGAGATAGAGCACTTTATAAGTATGCTAAAAGGATATGCAATACCACTTGCTGCTAGTTGTAGATATTCTGGGGGAAGATTGTCTGCAGAAAGTGAGCAAGGTTTGAGTTTAGGAGCTTGAAAATCAGAGAGGTGGGTACAGGCTGAATAGTAAAAGAATATACTGAGGCAGTACTTACAGCTTTGTCTACAGAAAGGGGTCTGTTATTACGTAGTAAGGAAGTAGTAGTATATAGGGAGTTTGAGTCTGGTGAAGAGTCTCTGAGTAGCTTTTGAATGGAGGAAATTAAATGGGTATTGAAGTCATGGGAAACTTGTCAAGTCTTAGCAGGTGCAGGAGTGGGTTTTGTATGGTGCCAGGATTTAGAAGGGTGGAGACAGACCTCCAGAACCTTTTTGGATTGTTATATGAGGTAGGTAGCTTAGAGGAAAAGTAGTTCTTTTTATCTTGTTTCACTAACTTTTTGGCTTTGTTACAGTGTTGTTTGTAAAGTTTATTTTGTTTAGGTTTATCTTTCAGCTATACTTTCCATGCTTTGTCTCTAAGAAAGAGACTTTGGTGGTTTTGCTAACCAAGGGGCATGATTGATTTTTGTTCACTTTGTACGTACTAGAGCTAACCAGTTTAGAGTATCCAGAAAGAGTTTATTGAAGTAGTTAACAGCCTTGTCTAAGGGGAGTGTTTTTAGTGGACCCCAGTTTTGAGCTTTTAAAATGCTTATGGATTTAATTTGGTTGAAATGGGTGAGATTCCTGGATGTTCTGTAGGAATGTGTTTTAATTGTTTGAGGGTGAGTCCGATAGGCATATGCTGGGCGGTGGTTACTTAAGAGTGTTAAGTAAGATGCCTGAGTTTGGGTAATTATGAGGGTGGGATACTAGTATCCAATCTAAGGCTGACTTGAGATACTGTAGATAGACCATGAGTAGGAGTAGTGATAAGTTGTGTGAAGCTATGCAGGTTTATACTGTTGGCTGGGGAGGGGGAAATTTGGTTTAGCCAATTAATGTTGGTGTCTCCCTGGATTATGGTTTTGTGTAAGACATTCTGGTGTATCCAGGATAGAAAATCCTCTAATATGGGGATGTGTGGCCTGGGGGAATGCAAACTACTGAAATGCATAGATTTTTGTTACTGTTAATACGAAGAGGATGTCAGTAAAAATTCTAAGTTTCTAAAAGTGGGAACTGGTTTGGGGTAGTTAGTAATATGTTGGGAGTTTTGATAGATTAATGCTAAGCCACCACCCTTTTTATGGAGTCTCTTGGTGTAAATAATGTTATATCCTGGTAGAAGAATCTCAGCGTCCGCAATATACGGTTTTAGCCATGTCTCAGTTACTGCAACTGTGTTTAGGTTGCGAGTAGTCAGCCATGCATGAAATTCAGTGATTTTATTACAAATACTACATGTGTTTATTATTATTAGATGTAGCTGTTGGTTTTTTGGATCTATGATGGGTTTTGGAGTGCATTTTGGACCAGGATTGGATGGCTGTCACCACATTGTGTTAGTAAGTAGAGAAGGTGAATTATTGTGTGTGTTATTTGGCCCTATGAGAGGGGTTTATGACGGTGTACAAGACATAATTTAAGTTTGGAGTTGGAAGAAAGTAGTTGTGTTTATGTTTTAGTTATGATACAGTAACTTACATAGCTATACTTTCTCCATTCCCATTTGAAAAAAATGGGGGGGGGGGCTTTGTTTTCCCACTTGGCAGGATTGCTTGTCCTGTATTAGACATGCATGTCCTTAGTGTTCACCTTTAGGCTGAGATCCTTTCCTAATGACTGTCACAGGTTTCCAAAGTTTCAGGCCTGTTGTTACTGAGATCTCTCTCACCGTGCTTTTGCGGTCAAGTTCCCCATCTTAATCTTAATTCTCCTTGGAAGGTGGTATTTTGTCTCTTAACCAGTTCTTTGTCATACGTGTGTATTTTTTGTGTGGCAGAAATTGGAAAAGGCACAGGGGTTGTTGTCACAACTTAGCCAGACGTTCCTGATGCATTTCTGCTGGTTGTTAGATGCATCTGTAATTCATTTCTCTGTCTCTCTAAGGAAGGCAAAGTCTACAGTTCATTTAATTTCTTAGTAGGCTGGCAGTTGTGATGTCCTTCCTTGGGGTACCGTTGCAGTATTCCTTTGTAGTTGGGTAGGTGGTAACGTGACATCTGGTCGGTGTACCACAGCCAAAAATTTTCCATATGCTTGTATATCCAATGCGTTATATAAATGGATATAGGAGCATAACATCCTTAAACCATCTTCCAACCAATCCAAACTTAGTATCTTCCCTCCTGTCGGTCTGCTCTCCATTGTTGTTGGCTGCTACCATTGCCTGCACTTATTCAAATAAGTGCTCCGTTGGGGAGCTTTCCATTTCTTTTATCTTTTGGTTAAAGATTTGTTAATGTCGGCTAAGAGTAGGATGTGGACTTTCTTATAAGGACCTCCACTGCCAGTACTTATTTTGTCAAGGGGCTGAACGCTATTACAGAAACTGTCGCATCTGTCAGTTTTGTTCCTAAAGCCCTCTGTACTCGGCTTTCTTTGTTAAACACATACTTAGAACCCCAACCTCTGAAAAGCTTTGCAGAAACTAAAATAGAAAAACCCTCAGCCTCTGACGTCCTGCTCGCATCAAAAAAATGTTCAAGAAGGCTAACCCTGACCAGTTTTCTACCTAGTCTGATTCGGACACACCTGTTGAGATGCTGCAAGAATCCATATTATGTCTGACTCATTAAGCACCCAGTACAGTGACCCCATTAGTCATCAGTTTGGTGTCTGACTCTCACATGTCTGATGAGTCTGCTTGTACTAATACAGTTAAGAAGGGAGAAACAGAGGATGATCATTTCAGAGGGAACTGGAAGGTAGTTTTCATTTCTTGTTGAGGAAGTGCCCAGAACTTTGAGGTCCACCAGGATTCCGACCCACCATTCTTTGTGAGGGTAGATGTCACCCCTAACAAAAAGGAACAGAAAACTGAAAATGTTTCTCCTGTTCAGACATCTCTGGAGAAGGAATAGGCTCTGGAGAAGGAATAGGTGAAGGTCTCACGGGGATTAAATAAGGCCATCTTGTCTCTGAGACTCCCTTCATTCCGCTGCATTACTTCATTTCTCCTTCCGCCTCAAAAGAGAACTTGAATCATTATCTGAAGAGGAAGAATGCAATTCAGATGAAGATTCCTTGGCGTATTCATCGCAAACCCATTTTCTTGGTCTACTTATTTCAGGTATTGACGAAACCTTATCCAGTGACTCTCTTATTCAGGAAATCTCCTTTGGGGAAACTATATCTGCAGTTGTGTAATACTTCAGGAATCCAAACTGGTATCAAATGTACAAAAAAAAAAATAGTACTATGACTTCCCGGAGGTAGGGGCACGTACACATTTTCCTGTCCCTCCAGTCAGAGGCTTTGCTGGATGCTTTATCGTCCACTTCTTCTGATTCCCAGCCTTCAGCACCCAAGAAGTCAGTTAGGTTTTTTAGGATACCTGGGGAACGTACATTTCTTAGCAAAAATCTTGTAGCAGATCCTTCTGCTTTTTCCATTTCTTCTGTGAAACTTAACTAAGCTTCTGTCAGTTGCTAATGCTTTGCTTATCTGACAGAGATAGTAGGGTTAAGAACAAGTATGTTAAGTTTTATACCTCTGCAACTCTTGCCTTCAGAGCTTTAAATTACCAGGCTCAAGTGGCAAAATAACCTTTTGTCAATTTTAGGGGATTTAGATAAGAACATGGTTAACCCTGAGATGACTTATACTAAGCATCTAGGTATGTCTGTGTTTGGGCAAGTCACACAAGTTGCAAGGCATTTCATTAAATGTACAGTGCAATGGAATATTTGCCCCCTTCCTGATTTCTTATTTTTTTTGCATGTTTGTCGCACTTCAATGTTTCAGATCATCAAAAAAATATAAATTTTAGACAAACATAACTCAAGTAAACACAAAATGCAGATGTTCATCGTGTTTCACTGTTGCAGTCATTACACTTGGGTTATCCTGCTGGCAGGCTGCCCACAGTCGGCCTAAATTCCAAAGTCTAGGACCGGCGTCGGTAGCTGTCGCCTCTTCCCTGACGTCAGTGCGATAGGGGTATAAAAGATGCAGCCGATGCCATTTTCTTCAGTCTTTCTTGCCGTGCGGTGCCCGAAGCAAAAGCAGTTCGCAAGTGTTGGTCGGCCAACTCCTGAGATTTTCAAAAACGAATTTCAGATCCGAAGTCTTCATTAAAGCTAAGTACCCCATTGGGGAAACTTTTTTTTCTTGCTCCAGTCAGATATCAGAAAAAGTTAACAATTGTATTTCTTGTGGGAAGCAAATACCTCATAAGGATTTTCATTCTTACTGTTTTCCTTGCTTAGGCCCTGATCATAACGTTGCTAGCTGTCGGTTTTGTGCTAGATTTAACCAACGCACTATTAAGCGTCAATTCGATTTTGCCTTTCATTACTTTGGCCGAAGATTCAATTATATAATGCCGTCGGAACAGCCGACAACCGGAGTTTATAAAAAGCGCAAGGAAAAAGAAAAGGACAGGCATCCAAGGTCCAAAACCGACGACGAGGCTTCCGCTAAGCCAGTCGCCGGTTCTCAGTGAGGTGCTTTCGCAGCCCCTGGCGCCCACTACCTCAGAGCCACAGGCCGCTGACGACTCCCACGTGGAGCCTGCTAGACCTCTGGATACTCAAGGTATTGGACACTCTGAAACTATTCCCTCAGATGGGTCCGAAGCCGCTGAGCAGGTATCGGCTTCTGGGGGTGTTTTCAGACCTACACAGTTATATGTAAAGCCTACTTCAGCTTCCAAAGCAAAGACTAAAGCAGTTCTAAAGACAAAGAAACAGGTACAGCATTCTCCTGGACAGACTACCATGCCTAAAAAACAGATGCTCAAAATGGCCGAAGACCTAATTACCTTAATCAGGGGTTCCCATCCCCCTCCTGACAAGAGGCCTAGGCAAGAGACAGAATATGGATCTTCAGATCAGGTTTCCAATTCCTCTGACTCCTCTTCTGAACAGGAATACTCTCTTCCTCCTTATGAGGATTCTGTTGCTGAAGAAATCTATCCCTTCAGCCTCACCGCCTGAGGATTATTCTTTTGGGGAAACCCTGCATACCATAAGGGAGCACTTCACTGGGAGAGCCAAGACTATTCAGAATCTAAGAAAAGACTTAGAGACTTCCTTTTACTACCTCAGCACAGGCCTTTGGCTATTCCTCCTGTGTTCGACATTGTAGATGTATTTTCAGAGTCCGGACTTTCTCCTGACCTTTTACCTCCTGCCCCTGTTAAACCAGACAGATACTACAGGGTTCCAGATTCGCATAAATTTCTTTATAAAAACCCTGCTGCTGACCCAGAAACGATTTCTCAGGGTCCCAAAGGGGTCAAGGCTTCTACTGCAAAAAACCCTATTCCCTCTGATAGAGATTCAAGGGCACTAGACAGATGGGGAAAAAAGGTTTACACTTCCACTACTTTGGCTGTGAGGGCTTTAAATTGTCAATTTCATATGCTTAAATATCAGCAATACGTAATGTCAATGCTAAAACAGAAAATGTTGTCAAATTCTGATTGTGCAGAAAATAAGGAAATGCAGGATTTATTGCATGCAACTGAACAAGTGGGAAAGCATACATTGCATTGTGGTTTTGATTCTCTGGAGGCCTCTTGCAGGGCTGCAGTTACAGGTTCTGTCATTAGGAGGCATGCTTGGTTAAAGGAACAGAATCTGCCTGATCATGTTAAAGCAAAATTATTAAATGCTCCATTACAGCATGATACCTTATTTGGTGTTAAAGCAGAGGAAGTGTTGAAGAAAATGGAGGACAAAACGAAATCTATGCAAACAGTAAAGGATTTCTTACAGGTACAGCCACCCAGATTTAGCAGGAACTGGCCTACAAAGAATTGGTCCTTTCCAGTGTCAGACAGGCCACAAAGAGGCAGATACAGACGCCCCAGAGGCAGATCCCAGCCCCAGGGCTCATACAGTCCTAAACAGTGGGGCGCTTCTACCTCCAAAAGCAGAGAAGACAAAACACAGCCATACAGGAAACAGTCCCAATGACTTTCCTCTGCCAGCCCCAAGCACTTATCTTTTGGCAGCCCCCTTGGGGGAAAACTAGCACTTTTTTCTCAAAATTGGCACATGATCACCCAGGACAAATGGGTCTTGAATATAGTGTCCCAGGGCTACAGGTTCCACTTTCACACCCTGCCAAGGCCCAAAGGTATGCCAGACCTGCCACCCAATCAATGGGCAGAGGCACAAAAACAAGTTTCATCCCTCATGGACATGAGGGCCATTCAGCAAGTACCACAGCAAGAGCAGGGACAAGGATTTTATTCAAGACTTGTCTTGGTACCCAGAAAAGACAAAGCATGGAGACCAATACTGGACCTGTGTATTCTAAATACATTCCTGGACGTTCCCAAATTCAAAATGTTGACTCTGCAGCAGCTTCTGCCCATGCTGGGCAAGAAGGCTTGGCTTGTAACTTTGGACCTAAAAGAGGCATACCTGCATATTCCAATCAGACAATCTTGCAGAAGATACCACAGATTCATAGCTGGCTCAATGCACTACCAATTCTCTGCACTGCCCTTTGGCTTATCTACTGCGCCCAGGGTCTTCACAAAATGCCTGGCACCAGTAATTGCATTTTGCAGACAGAGGAATTCAAATATATCCTTACTTGGACGATTGCCTTATTCAAGCAGAGAACAAGGACATTCTACTAAGGCATCTGGCGTTTGTAAAAAGATTACTTATTTGCCTAGGGTACACAGTAAACGAAAAGAAATCAAAACTAGTACCCTCTCAAGAGATAATATTTCTGGGTGCAAGCTTAAATACAACTACCCAGATGGCTTATCTCACGCCAGACAAAGGCAACTGACTTCTTACTTCAAAATGTTGGCAACAAAGACCCAGTTATCTGCAAGAAAAATTCTGCAGGCTTTGGGCTTCATGGCATCCTGCATTCTGCTAATTCCATATGCCAGACTGCATATGAGGAAACTACAATGGTATGTAAAAAGTGTTTGGACTCAACATTGTCACAGCCTGGAAACATTAATTACCCTCATTCCTTGCCTGCAACAGGAGTTTCGATGGTGGGCACAGGCCTGTCACCACAACAAGGGACAGCCATTCACCCTACCCACAGCCAGGCAGTCAATAACAACAGATGCTTCAGATTATGCCTGGGGAGCCCACATGGCAGGAAAATGTATTCAGGGCACATGGCCCACAAGCCAAAGGCACCTTCATATCAATCAAAAAGAGATGCTAGCTGTTCAGAATGCCCTGACAGCTTTCAAGGATCTACTCCATCCAGGACAACTACTGATAAGGACGGACAATACTACAGTCATGTGGTACATAAACAGGGAGGCACTCTTTCTACCCCCTCTGCAGACAAGCCATGACTTTGTGGGACACAGCATTGACTTATCGAGTACACCTGCAAGCATAATTCCTGCCAGGAATGAAAAATACTCTGGCAGACAAACTAAGCAGAAACCTCACGGATTCCCACGAGTGGAAACTGGATCCATAAGTCTTCAGCATGATAATAAAGAAACAGGGATGCCCAGACATAGATCTATTTGCCTCCCCTCACAACTGCCAACTACAGAGATTCTGCACAAGGACATATCACAAGCAAGCATGGAAAGTGGATGCTCTATCATTCAGCTGGAAAACCCTAACAGTATATGCTTTTCCTCCTCTGCCTCTCCTCCCCAAGGTACTCCTAAAGATCAGACAAGAGAAGCCAAAAATGATTCTGATTGCTCCAGACTGGCCCCGCCAGCACTGGTACCCAATCCTAAAGAGCTTGTCTCAAGGCCCAGCCTGGACATTGCCTCTAATTCCTCATTTACTGACCCAACGAAATCCAGATCCTGCACAGCCAACTCAGAACCCTAAATCTGGCAGCATGGCGGATAATGCAGCCATTCAGAACACACCTCTCTCTAAAGCAGTGATGGATGTTATTTTGGAGGCCAGGAGGCCCAGTACCAGAAAATCTTATGCAGAAAAATGGAAAAGATTCTGTGCTTGGAACCAGGCACAAGATTTGACACGTTTGTACCAAATATTCCTCAGATTTTACAATACCTAACTGAGATGCTGGACAAAGGCCTATCCTTTTCATCAATTAAAATCCATGCCTCTGCCATTTCAGCTCATTGCAATACGGAACCACCATTTTTTTCACATCCGTTGCTAAGACAGTACCTCAGAGGGGCCAAAAACATAAGACTTCCAAGGAGAGCAGCAATACCTGCATGGGACCTCAATTATGTCTTGGAAAAACTCACACTGCCACCTTTTGAGCCAGCCAGTACAGCTGAAATAAAGTTCTTATCTTGGAAAACAGCTCTGCTCCTAGCAATAACTTCTCCAAGAAGAGTCTCAGAGTTACAGGCACTCATGGCTGTGGAACCTTTTATTATTTTCCATCCAGACAAGGTTTCTTTGAGGACAAACCAGACATTTATGCCTAAGGTAATGTCCAGTGTGGCCCTTAACCAAACCATTCATTTGCCTACCTTTTATCCAAACCCACAGAATAAGGGTGAGACTCCTGCATTCTTTGGACATAGACAGCTACGCTTCTACTTGGACAGAACTAAAGCTTTCAGAAAGACTGAGCAACTCTTAGTAGCATATGCTGCAGGATCACAAGGAAAGGCTATCTCAAAGCAGACTATTTCAAAATGGATAGGCCACTGCATTTGTTTCTGCTATTCACAACATGGCAAATCAGTGCCTAAGGGCATTAGGCCTCACTCAACCAGAGCAGCAGCCACTTCAGCAGCCTTCCTCAGAGGACTACCAACCAAAGACATTTTAGAGGCTGCAACTTGGAGTTCAGTGCACACTTTTACCAAGCACTACGACTTACCTCTCTACCCTAAATCCAGAGCAGGCTTTGCCACTGCAGTTCTGCAGGGCCTTATAGCCTCTCCTAATCCTATTTAGACCCAGCCACCCATCCTCAGCTTTGGGATTCAACCCAAGTGTAATGACTGCAACAGTGAAACACGATGAACATAGTACAGTTGTGTACCTACCATAAATGTAGATGTTCGAGTGTATTCACTGTTGCAGTCCAGGTTACCCACCCACCATCCCCCTTTTCTTTGCTGGGACTTATCTGTACTTCTCTATCCTATACAACCTATGTGGTGTATTTGCTTGTAGATGAAGGAAATGTTTATTTTTGTGCATGCATACTTATTGGCATAATTTTCAGCCTACCAGTTTGGGGGCACCTGACATCTGGAGCAAGAAAAACTGAAGAAAATGGCGTTGGCTGCATCTTTTATACCCCGGCGCACTGACGTCAGGGAAGAGGCGACAGCAACCGACGCTGGACCTAGACTTTGGAATTCAGGCCGACTCAGGCCGACTGCGGGTAGCCTGCCAGCAGGATAACCCAAGTGTAATGACTGTAACAGTGAATACTCTCGAACATCTACATTTATGGTAGGTACACAACTGTACTTTTTTAAGTGATGATTTTATTTATTAAGGAAAACAAACTATCCAAACCTACATGGCCCTATGTGGAAAAAGTAATTGCCTCCTAAACCTAATAACTGGTTGTCCCACCCTTAGCAGCAACAACTGCAATCAAGCATTTGCAATAACTGGCAGTTAGTCTTTCACATCGCTGTTGAGGAATTTTGGCCCACTCTTGTTTGCAGAATTGTTTTAATTTAGCCATATTGGAGGGTTTCCGAGCATGGTCCACCTTTTTAAGGTCATGCCACAGCATCTCAATTGGATTCAAGTTCAGCCTTTGAGTGGGCTACTCCAAAACATTAAATTTGTTTTTTTTAAGCCATTCAAAGGTGAACTTGCTCCTGTGTTTTGGATCATTGTCCTGTTGCAGAATCCAAGTGTGCTTCAGCTTGAGGTCACAAACTGATGGCCGGACATTCTCCTTCAGGATTTTTTAGTAGAGAGCAGAATTTATGGTTCCATTAATCACAGTAAGTCCAGGTCCAGAAGCAGCAGTGCAGCCCCATACCATCACACTACCACCACCATGATTGACTGTTGGCATGATGTTCTTTTTCTGAAATGATGCGTTACTTTTACGCCAGATGTAACGGGACGCACACCTCCCAAAAAGTTCAACTTTTGTTTTGTCAGTCCACAGAATATTTTCCCAAAAGTCTTTGGGATCATCAAGATGTTTTTTGGCAAAAGTGAGACGAGCCTTTATGTTCTTTTTGGTCAACCGTGGTTTTTGTCTTGGAAGTCTGCCATACATGCCATTTTTGCCCAGTCTCTTTCTTATGGTAGAGTCATGAACACTGACCTTAACTGAGGCAAGTGAGGCCTGCAGTTCTGTAGATGCTGTTCTGGGTTCTTTTGTGACCTCTTGGATTAGTCGTCGCTGCGCTCTTGGGGTAATTTTTGTAGGCTGGCCACTCCTGGGAAGGTTTGCCACTGTTCCATGTTTTCTCCATTTGTGGATAATGGCTCTCACCATGATTTGCTTTAGTCCCAAAGCTTTAGAAATGGCTTTGTAACCTTTTCCAGACTGATAGATGTCAAATACTTTGTTTCTCATCTGTTCCGGAATTTCTTTAGATCGCTGCATGATGTCTTCCTTTTTGGGATCTTTTGGCCTACTTCACTTTGGCAGGTTCTATTTAAGTGATTTCTTGATTCAACAGGTCTGACAGTAATCGGGCCTGGGTGTGGCTAGTGAAATTGAACTCCGCTTTCCCAAAAATGTGATTAACCACAGTTACTTGATGATTTAACAAGGGGGGCAATTACTTTTTCACATAGGACCATGTAGGTATGGATATTTTTTTTCCTTAATAAATAAAATCATCACTTAAAAACTGCATTTTGTGTTTACTTGAGTTGTCTTTGTCTAATATTTAAATTTGTTTGATGATCTGAAACATTTAAGTGTGGCAAACAAGCAAAGAAATAAGAAATCAGGAAGGGGGCAAATACTTTTTCATTGCACTGTAGCTATGGTGCTGCAGAGGCATCTTCCAGAGCTGTCACTACTGTATCAGTTATTAGAAGATTTCCTTGACTTTGCCTGCAATCCCTTCCTGTGGATCTTTAGGCCAAGCTCTTGAATTCCACTTCACAGGGACCTTTTATTTGGACCCTTTGCAACAGAACTTTTCAAGACTGTGCTTGAGAAGGATAAAATGATGCACAACTTTAAGAAGATTTTTTTCACAGCAGTACCTAGGTATCAGAAATTACCCAGCTAAGTTCACTTCCTTTGTCTGCAGGGATCAGAAACCCTCTCAGGACAAGAAACGGCCCAAAGAAAAATTCATTACAGACTACTAGAGACTCCAGACATGTCAACCTGACACCTGCTATCACCTTCTTCCCTCCTCGGTCCAGGAATTCCCTCGTCAAAAATAATCTTGTCCCTTCATGCCTGAGAATTTATCACTACAGACAAATGGATAATAGCCATCATTCAACAAGGTTAAAAGATGTCTTGGAAGGAAGTTCCGTCGTTGAGAGGTATTCCTCCTCTTCCTCAAAATCAAATGCACTTATTTCTTCTGTCTTATAGGGTCTACTTGATTGCGGGCACTATAGAACTGGTGTCACACCAGCAACTAGGAAGAGGTTTTTAAGACTTTCTGTAGCCCTCCGCAAAATATGGCACTTGAAGACCTATTCTGGACTTTTGTCTTCTCAACACCTTTCTGTGGAGGTAGCATCTTTCAAGATGCTGTCCCTGGAAACTCTTCTTCCTTTCATCCTTCCTAAGGGTTTTCTGTTTTCCCTAGACTTGAAGAAAACATATCTGCATATCCCCATTCACCCCACCTGCAGAAGATTCCTCAGGTTCTCCACCTTTTCATGACACTTTAGTTCTCTGCTTTATGCTTCGGTTTATGTAGTGCTTTCAGAGTCTTCACAAAGTATCTTACCCCAGCCAATCCCTTCTGCAGAACCCAGGAAATACAAATTTTCCTAATATGAACAACTTTCTTATCCAGGCTACCTGTTAGAACACACTGTCTGCATCTCAGTTTCACAGTCTCATTTCTAGAGAAACTGGACTTCACCTTCACTCTCCAAAAGTCTTCACTCACCCCTTCCCAGGATTTGTCTTTTTTAGGTTGCTGACTGGATACTCATCAGCTGACTGCCTTTCTTCCCCAAGAGAATGTTCAGTTCCCCTCCATCTTCATCCAATCCCTTCTCCCCCTTTAGTTAACTTCTGCAAAGGAGATTCTAAGCACCCTGGGATACATGGCAGCATCCATTCCTATGGTAGTATTTGCCAAGCTGTGCATGAGAAAGATCCAGTGGTACCTGAAATCTCTTTAGTCTTTGCACCGTCATCCACTGGACTTCCAAATCCACCTCTTTCCCTTTCTGAAGAAAGAGTTACAGTCGTGGATTTCTCATATCCATGTAAATCCGGACCTGTCCACTCCCAACCAGGAACTGCACACATGCATCAGATCTGGCTTTGAGAACCGGAATAGGCTCTCCATTAGTTTAGGACCAGTGCCCCCCCTAACAGTTGACAAAAGCACATTAGTGTCAAGAAATTGAGGTCTCCTGTTTGAGCCCTTCAGGTGTTTCTCACATATGGAGCCCAGGCACTCTCATTTTCACAGACACCACCACAGTAATGTGGAATATCAACAAACAGGGTGACCAAGTCCTGCTAATTATGCATTCTGGCTCTTCTGGCATGAGATCAGACTATAAAGGCAAATCTGTCCCTACATATGGTTTGCATTCCATCTAAAGACCGTTAACTCTTAGGTTATCTAAGCAGGATTCATACAAGATCCTCTTGAATGGATGGTAAATAGGAAGGTCTTTCTGGACTTAGTCCACAGATTGGATATTCCTCAAAGTAGATCTGGTTGTTTCCACTCTGAAGAGACAACTCTGGCTGTTTTGCTCCAGGACTCCTTGTTCCCAGGCCTGTAGGACTGTGACACCATGTCTTCTTCTGAAAGGGTAGGTACTTCTATATGCCCCCTTTCTGTCTCTAATCCCAATGGCTGTACAGAAGATTCAGTGGGATAGACCGAAAAGTTTTGCTGTTGACTCCCCAAGGCAACACTGTTTTCCCTTTCTTCACTCAGCCAGAGGCCATCATTACAAGTTCAGAGGTAAATTTACCCCACAGTTACCCCACAAAGAGGATTTGCACAGAGATTTCTGCCTTATTCCATTTTACAAGCTCTCAACCTAACACTTTGGCTGATCGAATTTTAATCCCTTTCAGACACTATTTTTCTGAGGACATGTTTTAGGTGCCTCAGGAGACAAAACCTACCAGTAGACAGTCTTATGTTTCCAAGTGCAAAACCTTTTCTAATTGGTGGTGTAAAAATAATGAGAACTCTCTTGATGTGGGTTTCCCTGCAATTATGTCCTACTTGTGTGAGGTATTTAAAACAGTTGTCTGCCATTTTGGCCTTTATGCCCCTTAACCCCCCCTCCCCCTTGCACTCAAGAATCTAAATCAGGCAGTTTTTAAAGGGCTTCCTTCACTCTAGTCCACCTGGGGGGAGTTAATCACTATTCCTGTGATCTCAATTTCATTTTGGAAAAACTTAATTTGCCACATTTCACACATGTCTTCCACATCCTTAAAGATTTGTACTTGGAAAACTGTTTTACTGGATGCCCTTAATTCTGCCCATAGCCGGCCTTAGGCATAGGCCAACTAGGTGGCTGCCTAGGGCGCCTCTGTAGCAGGGGCGCTTTTCTAGTATTTATTTGGTGTAGGTAGACCAGGATGGGGGCACCAGGGGGTGTCGTGGGGGGCACCGTGAAGCCCTTTTGCTTAGGGCACCAGTTGACCTAAGGACGCTCCTGATTCTGCCAGAAGGGTTTCTGAGCTTCAAGTCCTTACGGCTGCCCCTCCCCCTTCCTTTCCATAAGGATAGTCTCTCTGTTAGGGCTAACTTCTTTCAGGCCCATGGTGGCCAGTGAATTGTTCCTCAGTCAGGCTGTTGATTTACCTACCTTCTTTACAAACCCACAGAACAGAGGCGAGAGGCTTCTGCGTCCTTTGGTGTGCACAGACAACTAAGAGATATATAAGTATCCTGTTATTTTTTCAATTATTTATACAGTTTATTGTTTCTAGCAATTTATATATAGCACTTTTATTGTAATCTGCACGGGTAACTGATTTGTTTGCAGTTAAAGCATTGTGTATCTTTACAAATCTTTATCTGTTTAAAAACTTTCATTTTGTGGCTTTCTCTAGTGCTTTGTAGGCTAATAACTCCCCACCCATCCTCCCTGTTGGTGTTTTATGTTATACTTGGTAGCTTTGCAGTTGCCCGCCCCTACTGTAAATCTGATCTGGGACACTCCTCCCAGTCTAGTGTCATTAGCTCATTCTACCTAATACAGAGAGAGCATTTGATAAGGCCTTCTGTTTCTCCTTTTTCCCTTAAAAAAAAAAAAATAAAAATAAAAAAAAAAAAATTTACCTGAATTTCCTTATGTTCTGACTGTGCTTCTCAAACATTTTGGAAATATAGAGTATATTTTAGAGCATTTATTATAACTGTAATTGCCTTAATATTGCTACAACTCAAGTGCTCTAGGTTGTACTGCATCTGAAGTGTTTGTGTGTTTTAACTGCTTTTCTGTATATATAGACTTCTCTGTATATGTAGACTAGCTACTTATTCTGCTGTATTACTGCCACTTAAATCGTTTTTCAGTTGTGCACTTGCCTTGCTTCATTTAAAAAGTTTTAAATTGCTAATTTTGTAGAGTTTTAATTGCATTTACTGTTTAGGACTACACACTCAAGTGTGTTAGACTTTTCTGTGTTTATTTACTGTATTATTGCATTGTTTAGCCTGTTTCAACAACAACAAAAAAAAAATATATATATATATATATATATATATATATATATATATATATATGTATATATATATATATATATATATATATACACACACATAATACACTACCTTGGTTGCTCGTTTCCCACCTTTTCTAGCCAGTCCATATCCCAGGCCTTACTTGTCTCAGGACTTTATTTTCTGTGCTCAGAGCTATCCAGACCTTGCTGTGGCAGAGGGAAGTCCTACTGCCTACCAGTGGGACTGGTGAGCATTGTACTACCTATCTAACGCTAGAGGAGTGGTTTCCAGCTCTGAAATTGTAATTTTATTAGCTTTTTGGGCTGATTTCTGTCCCTTTCAACTTTCTGGCATAAAAACGCGTGTGTCTGCATATTTTTCACATCGTGCAGCACTACGAGGCTACAGTTAAAGTGTTCCAGGTGCCAGAAAGTGTGCTCTTCAAATTTTCCCTTAAAACTAGCTGGTTTCTCAGTAGTAGCACTAAAATCTGAACCCCAACACCTTCTCTACAACCTGCTGTAAAGCACTAAGAAGCCTGAAACTGATACAAGCACTCAGCTCTCCTTGTCAATAAGGAGAAATTCATCATAGGCACTAAACAGACTACAATTGCAAAGTACCTTGCAAAGGTAAGGGAAAACAGCTCTTAAACCTTACAAAAAAATCACCTCAACAGGCATGTCCAAGGGTCAGTTTCCAGTGGTTTCTCCTGTCCACCTGGTGAATCTGGGCATACTGGGGCAATGTGGGAACTGCCTCATGTACACAGACAATCCTCTCCTCCTACCACCCAACACTACAACCTGCGAGAGATGCACTTACATAGCCAAACTGGAAGCAAAGCTCTCTCCGGTCAAGACTGTGCTAGACAGTCAAGAGGAGAAGGCTGACACCTGTATTACACCTCTAGCAACTCATAGCCCTTCAAAACCCACACCATCAACTCCCACACATATTAACAGTAAACCCACATATGCGGAGGCCCTTAACATTAACCTGCCCAAGCAACAACGACCTCCGAAGCCGAAACGCAAACAAACACCAGTCACAACCAAAGTGACACATAGCTCACACCACCAGTGTGCCACCCAACAACAGCCCCTAAGGCAAGACAATGTACCCAACATTTTAGTCTTAGGTTACTCTATAGTCAGGCACACTGATGTCCCACTCACCAGGCTGAACAAGGAGAAAATTACAGTCAGCTGCCTGTCTGGTGCCAGGATCCGCCACATAACGCATGCACTCAAGTCACTCCATAACAAGTACAAATACGACTCTGTCATTGTCCATGCTGGAGTAAATTACTTGAGACATACCTCCCTGGACTGCATGAAAAGAGACATGGAAGAGCTCTTGGATCATGTGACCCAGGCAGGTATGACCCTAGCCCTGAGTAGCATCCTGCCTTCGCCCAGAATGATACCACAGTATAAGGACAAAATGATTGACTTCAACAGTTGGCTAAGCTTCTGGTGTCATTCAAAGGGGATCCAGTATTTGTCTGCCTGGGAAGACATGATCGACAAACCACGATGCTTTGCCAGAGATGGTCTGCACCTGTCACCTCTGGGATTCAGGTTACTGGCTAAAACTCTTGCCACCCCTATAGTGCCTTTTTTAGGCAAGGTTCAAAGGATAAAACCACCACCGTATCAGCTACAAGCATGCAAAATCTGAAGGTAATGCTACTCAATGCTAGAAGTCTAAACCTCAAAATGCACTCTCTCGAGGCACTCCTAAAAATGGAGAACATTGATATCTGTGCAGTGACTGAGACCTGGTTCAAGGCTCCAAAGAGCACCCCTGCAATACCAGGCTACAATTCTTACCACACTTTTCAGCCACAAAACCAAGACCGAAACACTAAAGGAGGAGGAGTGTCCATATTCACCAAGGTTATTCACACCTCCAGGCTAGTTGCCCAACACAATGCATCTGAAATTCTCCAGGTGCAACTTAACACTAGGTAAGACTGCAATCCAAATTGTAGCTTGCTACAGATCCCCACCGTACCCCAAGATTCTCACTACACCTTCCTAAACATACTGGAAAATATTACGATACAACCAAACACCCTAATACTAGGTGATTTCAACTACCCTGCCATTAATTGGGAAAACTACTCGGGTACCAACTCCTTTTCCCAACGGTTCTTGGAATTCATAAATTCCAACGCCCTGGATCAACTAATCCATTGTCCCACCAGGGGCTCCAATATCTTAGACCTGGTCGTTACCAACATGGGAGATAGATGCTCCACACCAGCGGTCATCCCCTCATTGGTCAGGTCTGACCATAAGCAAATCACCCTTGACATCAACATCCCACCCCCACCCCCCCAGTAAGGAAACCTCCTTAAAAACTTCTCCAAAGCCAACTTCATGCTACTGAAGTCAGAAGTAACACCAACGCAGACGGGATCTGGAAGTTCGACTGCAGAATCCTACACTAAGGCACTGTACAAGCACATCCACTCGTGCATGAATAGTGTCATCCCAAATAGAACCAAAAAAAGGAAACCAATCTGGTGGTCCCCTGCTATAAACAAACTATACAACAGAAGGAAGAAACTGTTGCAGAAAAGAGGAAAATCCCAGGATGCAAAAACTCCCTCACCAGCCTCAGTAAGAAGGTGAGAGCCCTCATAAAATCCTCAAAAGCTAGTTACGAAAATAAAATTGCCAAAGATTCCAAAAACAACCACAAGGCATTCTATAGTTATGTCAAGAATCTAAATGGCAATGCTCAGATCTGCTCTGAGCTACAACAGAATGGCATTAAATATACTGATCCCAAGGATATTGCCAATATCCTGGCAGATCGATTTAGTGCCAACTTCTCCCCTCTCACCCCCTAAAGGGCCCATCTCAATACCAAAAGATTGCCAAATTCCGATAATCACAGCCACACAGGTAGAAACACCACTCTCCAAAGCTAGGAATACAGCATCCATAGGACCAGATGACATCCCGGGCTGTGTACTACATGAACTACAAAATGAACTGGCACCCCACCTAAGTGTCATGTTTAATCATAGCCTCACCTCAGGCTTTGTGCCCACTGAGTGGCGCACAACTACAGTTAATCCCGATCCACAAGAGAAGATCCACCTTGGATCCCGGGAACTACCGTCCCATCAGTCTGACAAGCCTGATCTGCAAGGGCATGGAACGCATTATCATGGAACTTATAAACAAAGACAT
This sequence comes from Protopterus annectens, assembly GCF_019279795.1. Lineage (NCBI taxonomy): Eukaryota > Metazoa > Chordata > Ceratodontiformes > Protopteridae > Protopterus > Protopterus annectens. Next base: position 1,467,999,536 of record NC_056733.1, read on the forward strand.
AGGCAACCTCCAGACACTGGACCCCACCCTGTTTGGGTTTGTGAAGGGCCAGTCTTGTCTCCTGAATCTGATTGACTTCTTTGAATCGGTCTCCAGAGCTGTGGACGAGGGAAAGGAGGTCCACACAGCCTATCTGGACCTTGCCAAGGCCTTCGACACCATCCCCCACTCTGGAATCATAGATAAACTTATTAAGCTGGGCATAAATCCCCTACATCACTCGATGGGTTGCCAACTGGCTTACTGACAGAACCCAGACTGTAAAAGTAGCCGACTCCAAATCCAGCTCCAGACAAGTGACAAGTGGAGTACCTCAAGGTTCAGTCCTGGGACCACTCTTGTTTGGCATCTACTTCTCTGAAGTACAGGCCAACACTAAGGGACTCTGGTTAACAAAGTTTGCAGATGACTGCAAACTGGGAGCCATTATTGAATCCCCAAATGATGTGGATATTCTACAAAAGGGCCTTACAGAAACAGATGCCTGGTGCCAGAGCCATGGGCTCAAGCTTAATGCCAAGAAATGTATAGTCATCCCCTTTGGGAAAAAAACATGTACCCATGAACTACTAGATAGGTGGCAGGACACTAAACATCAAAAGTGTGATGAGAGACTTAGGGACACAAGTGGACAGTGGTCTCACTTTCGATAACCACATCGCCACAACAGTCAGGAAATCCTTCTACGTGGCACACCTCATCACTAAGGGCTTTCATCCAGAAAAATGGAGGTCATTGTCCCACTGTACTCATCCCTCATTAGACCCATTATAGAGTATAATGCCCCATTTGGTATGTACCTCACAAGACATCTGCAGCAGTTGGAAAGGCCACAGATGGAAAGGCCACAGAAATACCTCACTAAAAGAATCACAGGCCTAAAGCAGATGCCATATGCTGACCGTCTAAAAAAAACTCTAGCTATACTCTGTGGCATATCGTCTACTCAGAGGCGATCTCTGCTTAACATACAAGGCCATGTCAAACCCTGAGTTGTTGGACATGCTCCACTTAAAGAAATCCCAATCCATCAGAGCCACACGCTCCAGGGATCTAAACCTTATCACAATGAACAAAACATGCTTGAGGGATAGGTTCCTGACCCAGAGACTTCCCATACTCTGGAATAGACTGCCCATACATGTCAAGCAGAGCACCTCATTGGCCCTCTTCAAAAGGAACCTTGATGATTGGATGGGGAGATAGGAAATTCACCCCGGGGAGCATGTCAGTTGCCCTGCTAGACAGGCGCCCAGAGAAGTAAATATTGTGGGAAAAAATTTCCAGGGAATTGTTATGGCTAGGCTTGCATATGCCTTAGGGCCAATAGCCTAGTACCAACCTATGAACCTTGATAAGACTAAAGATGTTAGGAAAGTGGAACAGCTGTTTTTTTTTTTTTTCTTTTTCTTCCAGGAAGGCAAGTTGGGCGATTCTGAAAGTAGGCAGTTTCCAATTGAATATCAAAATCCCTTTCTGTTATTCTTGTTATGGCAAGTCCTTGTCTAAATCAGAGAAAGCACACTGCACAGGAACAGTATCTTCGTCTGGAGCTTTATTCAACAACATTGACTCCAGAACAATTCTGGAAGTGGCCACCTACTCCACTGTACACACTTGCACAAAATACTACAGAGTTGAAGCCTTTTCTAGGTCAAGGACTTCATTTGCCAGATCTGTACTACTTGGATTGGTAGACATCTCTTGTATCTGGTCCCTCATCCTGTCATACTTCTAAGCTTTGGGAATCACCCAGTAGTATTGGAGTACTGCATCAGTATTTTATGAAGGACATGGTATTGTTGTGTAAGAACTTAATATAATAGTGGCTGTCCTACAGATCACTGTTGCAGTAATGCATCCTTCCCTCTTTCTCACTTGCTGTTTGTGCTTCTCTATACATCCTGTGGACCGGGGGGGGGGGGTGCAGTTCCTTCTCCTTTCCTCTCCTTTTAGTTGAACTTGCTTTTTTCTTTGCTTTGTTTACTCTGGTTTTTCCAGGGTTTCCTAGCTTTAAATGGTTTGAGAATCTTGCACTCCTATTTCCACATATGTACCCTTAACACCAATGAGATTGGATCATATGCCAAACATATGAGTGTATGGAAGGCTTTTGGCTTTGGTATGCTGGCTGGATGTCTGGTTACCTCGGTGAGATAACCAGTAGTATTGGAATACTGCAGCAGTGATCAGTAGGACATCTACTGTCATGGTAAGTTCCAGCACAGCTGTATTTTCTGCGTACCAGTGATCAGTGCTGTCTCCTCCTTTTGATGTAGTCCAGAGCCACTGCTGGCAAGGATTGCTTAGAGTGTTCTCTACCAAACTTGGTCATTTGGTCTGTAATGGTTCCCCTTCCCCGTTGGTGTCTTTTTTTTTTTTTTTTTTGGTCTTGTTCTTTTTTGGTTACCTAGATTTCATGCCATCCAAGAAGAGAATATGTCCGTGTGGGAGGTAGATTCCCCTTAAGGATCGTCACAAACAGTGTCTTTTTAGTCTGGGTGCTTCCCACAACCATGCATCCTGTAGCATTTGTAAAGCATTTGTGCTTAAGACTCTTAGAAGTCAGTTGTCTTCCCTGGCCATCTATCTCATGAACCAGAGGTTTAAACTGTTAGCCCAAGGTAGCATGGCAGAATCTTCTATCCCTGAGGTACCGTTAAGGAAGAAGAAAGTCAAGAAATCTCAGCCGGATTTTTTAGCTGTCCAGCCTCCAGATGTTTCTCTAGAAGCAGGTGATAGCTCTGTAGACCATCCAGTCTCTACGTCAGATTCCTATGCCACGACCCCATCAGAGGCTGGCATGGATCCTTCTTTCACACATCCTCTGAGGCTTTCCAGTAGTCGGACATGGATGGGAAACGGCAGTACATTGTCTTGGAGGGCCCTAGAGGGATTCTGCAAATTCTGGTCGGGGAGGAGGTTCCAGGTGATTTTACTGAATCTAGTCATGGGTCAGCACCTCAGGTGTGTGTTAGGGCTGACATTCCTACCAAGAAAAAGCAGAAAACTAACTATACTTCTGTATGCCCTAAGGATCCTCCAAGGGAATTGCAGGAGTTTACTCAGGGTGGTTAATGCCTTAATGCTCCTGAAGCCTCCCCAAAGGGTTTCTGTGCTTACTCCCCCTTGGACTTCAATTCCATCCAAATACACTAGGGAACCCAATTAATCAGATGAGGATTCAGAGTCTGATGTCTTACTCTTGCCATATGCCTTCACCTTTGGCTTATGATTCTGATGAAGAAAGAAGAGTCTGTGAGTCCATTAGTCTTGAGTCTCCTTTTGAGGAATTGTCTTTTGGTAACACTATAGCTAGAATGATGGAATACTGGTAACCTTAGAGATGTTGCTGTGATAGTTAAAGGGCAAGACAGCATAAAACGACCGTGCTTCTCCAGCGAACCATGCCAGCAGATAAGTTGTAAAATGATAAGAAATGTAAATACAATCACAGTATCTGCACACAGTAAAAAATCTCCAGGAACATAAGTGTATAAAAAGTGTATAAAACCACCCTTTAATCAATCTTGATTAAAGAGTGTTTTTATACACTTTTATCTTTGTCCTCTAAACTTTTGCCCTTTTCCAAGATTCTGCCTTCAGATAAGGATAGTAAGGCAGTAGAGACAATTGGTTAGAAGGTTTATACTGCTTCTACTTTGGCCTTTTGGGCCATCAATTTCCAGACCCACGTGACCAGATATGCTCTGACCCTGATTGCCCAGGCTTGTCGGGTTAATTCCAACCTCCCTGATTCTGAAGCAAAATCTTCTGCACTGTCTATTTTGGGTTCTGCCTCTCAGATTTCTCGTTGATAACTGTAGCTGTGGTGCTGCTGATGCTTCTTCCAAAACTGCTGTCTTTTGCATCTGTCATGAGGTGTTATTCTTGCTTCATATGCGGTCATTACTGAAAACATTAAAGCCAAGTTGCTGAATGCTCCTTTGAATAATAAGTCTTTTTGGAATACTTCTGCTGCTATGTTTGTCTGTTCAGGAAAAAGGTAAAGCTTTGCAGGACCATAAACATTTTTCCCCCTATCTCTGAGTTCCAGAGGAACTGTCCTACTAGGTCTACTTTTGCTCGCAGGCAGTCTCATCAAACAGGAAGGGTGGTAGGCGAGCTAAGTCTTTGCCAGCTCCTGTGGCTCAGAAGCTTCCTTTATCTGACAAGCCTGCTTCTCTTTGACATCCCTCCTTCACTTTGGCCAGGTTCCGTTGTCCTTTTGTCTTTCCCTCTGCCTTCCAAGGTGGCAACTCATCACCAAAGATTCTTGGATACTGTCCTCCTTCCATCAGGGTTATTTCATTGTGTGGAAGTATCTCCCTCCTTTTTCAGGGATTCCTCAACTTCCTTAAGAGTAGCTTCCTCATTTCTCAGAGGTTCACGTGTCCCTGGTGGTCCAGGGAACTATCCGGCCTGTTTTTCCTTCCCAAGTGGGAAACCGGTTTTACACCAGAATGATGTTCTTCATGTTTCACTGTTGCAGTAATCACACTTGGGTTATCCTGCCAGGGGTAGCCCTCAGCCGGCCCGAATACCAGAGGCTTAGTAATTCTGTGTCTGTTGCTGTCACTCCAGGACTGATGTCAGGTAGTCAGTGGTATAAAATCAGGCAGCCGACGCCATTACATCAGTCTTTCTTGCCGAGGAGCCCGAAGCAGAAGTAGTTCGCCCGAGTGCTGGTCAGCCGCTACCTGAGTTTTTTTTTTTTTAATTGAAGTTGAAGTCTTCTAAAGCTAAGTACCCCGTTGGGGATCCTTTCTTCCTTGCTCTAACCAATGTCAGAAAAAGTTAACAATTGTCTCGCCTGCAGAAAGCAAATACCACACTGAGATTTCCATTCTTACTGCATCACCTGTTTAGGCCCAGACCACAACGTCCCTCGCTGTCAGTTTTGTGCTTTGCTCAACGCCAGAACTATACATCACCGGGCCCTTATCGTAGCTAAATATTTTCGCTCTCGATTTCCGTATTCCGAAATGGCTTCTGTAAGCCATCCAACTACCGATCCTCCGAAAAAACGAAAGGATAAAGACAGAACGCACAGGTCCAAAACTGATGACGCTTCTGTTAAGCTAGGCGCCAGTGCCGGTACTCAGTGAGGCGCTTTCGCAGCACCTGATGCCCACTTCTGTGGATACGCAGGCTGATACCAAGACCCGTTCGGAGTCTGATATGCCGCAAGACTCTTCTTTGACTACGGAACCTGCGGATGTCTCTACCTTGGATGGGTCTAGAGCCGCTGAGCAGGCACCGGCTTCTGAAGAAGCTCTTTGCACTAACAATATTCGACACAAGCTGACGACTTCTTTTGTGTCTTCAGTTCTCTCTAAAACTACAGAGTTTCTAAGGCCCAGGGTACGATCTAAAAAAACGATGACCCAAGCTCAAGCACCTGCTTCCTTGCCTCAATCCCAGATGCTTAAAATGGTGGAAGACCTTACCATGCTGATTAGGGGAAGCCAGCCTTACCCCTTCTAAAAGAAAGAGAGACTTGTCCTTAGCAGCTTTATCTGACCAGGAGTCCGACGACTGTGAGGTTTCTGATTATGAAGACATGCCCTTGTCTGCTTATCAGGATTCAGATGCAGAGGAATCCATTCTTTCTGCCTCTCCTCCAGAGATTTTTTCTTTTGGTGAAACCCTACATACTTTGAGAGAGCATTTCCATTGGGAATGCCAGGATTATCCTCAGTCCAAAAAGAGACTCGGGGAATTTTTATTTACCACAGCACAGACCCTTAGCTATTCCTCCTGTTCTGGATGTTGTGGACAATGTTTTCATGGAATCCAGTTTAACTCCTGATACTCTACCTCCTGCTCCCAGGAAACCTGACCGGTATTAGAGTCCCTGACTCTCACAAATTTCTTTTCAAAAATCCTGCTGCTGACCTAGAAGGCATCTCCCAAGGACCTAAAGGAATAAAAGCAACCACAGCTAAGAATCCCACCCCTTCGGACAGGGATTTCCGAGCTTTAGACAGATGGTAAAAACATATACACCTCTACAACTCTTGCCATTCGAGCATTAAATGGTCAGTTCCATATGGTGAAATACCAGCAACATATAATGGAACTTCTTAAACAGAAATTATCTACCTTTCCAGCTTGTGCAGAAAATACAGAATTACAGGAGCTTATGCATTCTGCAAGCCAAGTTACTAAGCATACCCTGCAGTGTGGGTTAGATGCCATAGAAGCATCCTGCAGGGCAGCAGTCACAGGTTCTGTGCTTAGAAGGCATGCCTGGCTTAAGGAACAGACCTTGCCAGACCATGTCAAATCAAAATTATTGGACGCACTACTGAACAAAGACAATTTGTTTGGCACCAAGGCAGATTAGGTTTTAAAAAAGACTTTTTGCAAGTCTCGTCTCCAAGATTCAGTAGGCATTGCCCTTCAAAACACTGGTCCTTACCAGCCCCCTCAAGGCTGGCTCAGACTAAACCAAGGGGTAGCAGACCCCCCCCCCTCCAGACAGCAGTCCCAGGGAATGCAGAGATCTAAGCAATGGAGTACCTCCACTTCTAAAACAGGGAGTGCTAAGCCACCCCCTTATGGCAAGAATTCACAATGACTTTTCAGTTCCACCCCTTACCTCTGCCCACCTGCTTGTGCCCCTAGGGGGAAAACTTGCCTCCTATGCAAAAAACTGTGCCTCCATCACCAACGATCTATGGGTCCGCAACATAGTGTCCTGGGGTACAAATTTTATTTCCAGACACTGCCAACCCCAAAAGGGTTCCCAGATCTTCCTCCAAACCAGTTGGCAGAGACACAAAACCAAGTTCATTCCCTGCTCTCCATGAGGGCAATTCATCCTGTTCCTGCAGACCAGATAGGCCAAGGTTTCTATTCCAGACTTTTCCTGGTACCCAGAAAAGAGAGCACCTGGCACAGAATCCTAGATTTTTCCATTCTAAACACCTTCCTGGTGATACCAAAATTCAAAATGCTCACCCTCCAGCAGCTTCTTCCTGTGTTATCCAACGATGCTTGGTTAGCCACCCTAGAGCTAAAAGAAGCCTATTTGCACATCCCAATCAAAGACTCTGCAGGAAATACCTGCATTTCAGGGCAGGATCTATGCATTATCAGTTTTTTGCACTTCCCTTTGGCTTATCCACTGCTCCCAGAGTTTTCACAAAAATGCCTGGCTCCAGCCATTGCTTTTTGCAGACAAAGAAATATTCAAATTTGCCCCTACTTGGACGACTGCCTGATTCAGGCAGACAGTCAGGAAAAGCTGTTGCAGCACCTGACCTTTGTAAAGGACCTACTGACCTCACTGGGGTACACTATAAATGAAAAGAAATCCAGTTTCAAGAAAATTGTCTGGTACATAACACTAAGGTGTTTTTTTTTATGTCAAGGGCTTCATATAAACTTGCTAAGCTGGGCATAAATCCCTATGTCACTCGATGGGTTGCCAACTGGCTTACTGAGAGAATCCAGACTGTAAAAGTAGCCGACTCCAAATCCAGCTCCAGACAAGTGGAGTACCTCAGGGTTCAGTCTTGGGACCACTCTTGTTTGGCATCTAATTCTCTGAAGTACAGGCCAACACTAAGGGACTCTGGCTAACAAAGTTTGCAGATGACTGCAAACTGGGAGCCATTATTGAATCCCCAAATGATGTGGATATTCTACAAAAGGGCCTTACAGAAACAGATGTCTGGTGCCAGAGCCATGGGCTCAAGCTTCATGCCAAGAAATGTATAGTTATCCCCTTTGGAAAAAAACATGTACCCATGAATTACCACATAGCTGGCAGTACATTAAACATCGAAAGTGTGATGAGACACTTAGGGACACAAGTGGACAGTGATCTCACTTTCGATAACCACATCGTCACAACAGTCAGGAAATCCTTCTATGTGGCAGACCTCTTCACCAAGGGCTTTTCATCCAGAAAAAAAGGAGGTCATTGTCACACTGTACTCATCCCTCATTATACCCATTATAGAGTATAATGCCCCATTTGGTATGTACCTCACAAGACATCTGCAACAGCTGGAAAGGCCAGAGAAATACCTCACTAAAAGAATCACAGGCCTAAAGTAGATGCCATATGCTGTCCATCTAAAAAAAACTCCAGCTGTACTCTGTGGCATATCGTCTACTCAGAGGCGATCTCTGCTTAACAAACAAAGCCATGTCAAACCCAGAGCTGTTGGACATGCTCCACTTAAAGAAATCCCAATCCCTCAGAGCCACATGATCCAGGGATCTAAACCTTGTCATCACAATGAACAAAACATGCTGGAGGGATAGGTTCCTGACCCAGAGACTCCCCATACTCTGGAATAGACTGCCCATACACGTCAAGCAGTGCACCTCCTTGGCCCTCTTCAAAAGGAACCTTGATGATTGGATGGGAGATAGGAAATTCACCCCAGGGATCATGTCAGTTGCCCTGCTAGACAGGGGTCCAGAGAAGTAAATATTGTGGGAAGAAATATCCAGGGAATTGTTATGGCTAGGCTTGTATAGGCCCTAGGGCCGATAGCCTAGTACCAACCTATGAACCTATATGCAAATGCGTAACAGTTGCCCGAGTCTTTTTTACTAAACACTTTGTACCTGTGTAAATAGTATAACGTGCTGCTACTCTTAAACTCAATACCCTTCCTGAATTTTTGCAGTACTTCTCTCTCATTCCCCTTTCAGAGACCTTAACGTAATAATTCTTTTTGACTCCATCTTTTCATTTAGTGACCACTGTCCCTGTGAACGTGTTCTCTCTGTCCCTCAGTTGGTAAATCCTTGGCCATTGGCTGCATCTGCAGTGAAGAAACCAGCCGCAAGGACTCAAGGGCTTTAAAAAGAAATTAAGTTACTGTAGGTGTCTAGCTACGTTTCCCTCTTAGCCTGCTACTGTAGAAAGTGCCTGATCTAAAGCAGAAATAACTAGCTCTACCCACTGCTAGGAACAGCAGCTGCTCCTCCACCAGTAAACCAAGATAAGGGTCTAGGCGAAAAAAGGTAACCCAGTAGGTATACTGGAATTGCCCACTTGTAAAATTGAGGCAAAAAGGTACTTAAACTGCCACTTTTGTCTGCTTCAAACTAGGTATCTAACCAGTAAGGACGCAGCTGAAATCAGGTCTATAGATTGTTTTTCCCTACTAGATTTAAATAACTCCTCTAACAATTTGGCTATTTAGACACTTACCCTGCAATCTTTAGCCTGTGAGGTACTAGCCCACTCCGTTTGCTATGCTCACTTCGCTCCCCTCCCTGCCCCCTATTTCCACCCGCCCCAGTACCTCTACATTTATTCTTAGCCTTAACCCCACCCCTAATTACCACCAATTAGGCTAGTCACCCCCACCCCCTACATCCAACACAGTCATGCTACTACATAATATAACAATCCTAACCTGCATAGTTCTAGCTCACATTTCATCCTACCAAGGCTCCACAGTCACATGTTCCAACAACGTCCACTGTACACTCTCAGCACCCTCCCTCAAACATTTACACTATAACTACATAACCCCTGCCACCAAAAACATCCTCCCAATACACACACTCCATTACCAAACACCTAACACACACAAAAATAAAATATTCCTAAGATACCATAAGCAATTTACTTATGTATATAAAACATACTCTAAACATCCTCTAACAAACTAGCCCTCGCTGGAGACATCCATCCAACATTGGTCCTTCCCAGTCCAACACAACCACAAACCCCTAGTACAAGCAACCCCCCCCCCACAACTCAACACCTAGCCAACAAGAAAACAACAGACCTACTTATAATGTCCCTAAATATCAGAAGCATATGCAATAAAATCCAAGAACTACATGCCAGCATAAGCATATAATTCCCCAGATATTCTCTTCCTAACTGAAACCTGGCTCAAACCTCACATCAGAAGTGAGGAAATACTTCCACCTGAATACAACATCCTTCACATAGACAGATTGTCCAAAAAAGGTGGTGGTGTAGCATTGATATTTAAACACCACCTCAATATTCAACTCCTGAACTCATTTTCCCCTTATCACAACAATGAAGAAATCCTTTATGCCAATCTCAAACAAAACAATCAATATCATAGGATGCTATTTCCCACCAGGGCAAAATATTACACCCCTAGAAAATCTCCTGAGCTGGGCTACTCTATCTCAACCCCAGGAAACCATCATTCTTGGTGACTGGCTATTCTGTAATATTCTCCTAACCATTCACCTTAATCTCCATGGGTTCACTCAACTCATCCAATCCCCTAACCGAATCAACAAAAACCTTAGCAATCATACCTTACTTGACTGGATCCTAGTCAACAAAGCCCTTCACTCTTATCTAGCAGGCTGCTTACCTGACAGTCTTAATGACCACTCCCCCACTTTCCTAATTCGGTATCACACAAACAGTCTCAAGATAATTATCCACAGGCAAATACGGAACAAGTCCAACTTCAACCCCCAACTCCTTCATCTCCTTCCTGCAAAAAATTAACTGGTCACCACTAAAATACCTTTGCCTAGATGAGGCTGTCCACTTCTTCAACAGTACCTTCCTCTCCATCCTAAACACCCATGCTCCTGTAAGAAGTGCCAGTCAGATCCAGGCCTGCCCCATGGTTACAAAAGACCACCAGAACCCTAATGAAATCCAGAGATAAGGCCTGGGAGCACTGGCGACTAACAAAAAATAACTCAGGCAGTCATTCCTTGAACTTGCGCAATAAAGCCAAAAAGCATATAAAATTAGACACATCCCTCTACTATAAGTCCACCCTAAACTCTACCAACCACAACCCTAAGCAATTCTGATCCACTATTAACACTATCCTCCACCCAGGGAAGGTTGATACCCCCCAGCTGTCCATTCGTTCCTCCTCCAGCAGTATTGCTGAATCCTTCAACAAACACTTCACTGAAACTATAACCTCTCTAAACAAACAACACTTCCCTACAATAAAAATGAAATAAACGGCTTAGAGTGCAGAGAGGTGCAGAATAGCAAGACCAACTGAAAAAAGAAAGCTGCACCGAACTTACACAACCGCCACGTTTATTAGCAAAGAAATAAAAGTAAAAAAGATAACATTATCGCTTTCACGACTGCTCTTGTCGCTTCATCAGGCAAACTAAAAATCTCTCCAACTGGTTTATATCACATGTTAACTATCAGCTGATAGGAATCAAATGTTCCAATTATCTAATTAAAGCAAGCTAATGTTGTAATCAGAGAGTGCTATAGTAAGTTACATCTAAAATTGTATATTTATGGACTGGCTTTTTAAAAACCATTCTCAGGCTGCGTGATAGAATCTCTGAGCACCCAAGATGAATTAAAAGTAAAAATGAACACAAAAATGTTGTTTTTTGTTATAGATAGAATACGGAACCATGGAAGAGGGGGTGATTTTAATTCTGAGGTAGAAGCAAAGGAACTGCAATGGCAATTGAGACTAAATGCCTGCAATTCACTAGGTTAAACAGCAGCACTACCTTAATGCCCATTTTAAACTAAGGGCTAATAAGATTTAAAGGCTATGTTATGGTCAGGGTATTATTATTATGATTTGTATTTTACAATTTTTTTCCTCCTTTATCCTGTATTTTTCATGGTATTTTATTGTTTTTTATACAATAATTTTATAGGGTTTTGTGACATGATATGAAGTTGCATTACATATATGTATATATATCTTTTTTATTTTTTTTTATATCTTTTTTATTTTTTTATGTTGGTATTGGTGTTTGTTTACCTGGATGAGGTCATGAAAGTAACCACAGTTGATTGGTGTTGGTAATATGAACGGTTATTTAAACTGTGAATGTTGTTGTACCAGATGACTCCGAAGAAGCCAGACTTAGTTTCTGGCGAAAGCACTCAGTTATCTGGTATATATTAAAGTGTAGCGATTTACCTTTGTAGTCCGTTTTATTATTTTTCTCTTTACTTTTCAAACCCTGTTTCCTCTTGTACTACCCCAGGCTTTTCTGGTGTCTTATGATCAGAAGGGTGCTTATCTTTATATTCCTGTTCACCTTCTTCTCAGGAAGTTGTTACATTTCTCTGTTTCTTTCTTTCATTTTAAGTTCTCTGCTTTGCCTCCTGGCCTCTGTATTGCCTCAGTGGTATTCACAAAATGCCTAGCTACTGTGATTACCTTTTGCAGGCTCCAAGACATTCAGATTTTTCCTTATCTAGACAACCTGTTACTTCAGACACCTTCTCCCATTTGCCTTTTACAGGATTTGGAGCTCACCACATCTCTCCTCCAAAGTCTGGGGTTCACTATCAATTTTCAAAAGTCTGTACTGACTCCCTCTCAGGATCACGTGTATCTGAGTTGCAGGATTCAGACAGTGCCAATGTTGTCCTCTTTTTCACCTCCAAAAGTTCTGTTCTTGACATCTTTCTTTCATTCTCTTTTCCCTTTGCCTGCTGTTCCAGCCAAAGAATTTCTTTGAGCCCTGGGATTCATGGCCTTATCTATTCCAATGCTGCATCTTGCCAGGCTACACATGTGGAAGCTTCCGTGATATAGCAAGTCATTTTGACTTCAGCATTGCCACCCTTTGGATTTCAGTGTGCCTCTCCTTTCTTGTCTAAAGTGGAAATTCGAGTGATGGATTCAGCAACTTACTCTCAACCCAGGCCTGCCCTTTCAGCCTCTGGTTCCTTCTCAAGAACTGTTCACAGACATTTACATGTGGTAGAGAGAGCTTCGTGTGACCACCTGAAAGTTCAAGGTCTTTGCCCCACCATCAGAAATCAGACCATATCAACATCGAAGAGATGAGAGCCCTGATTCTGGCGTATGTTCTCTCACCTTCTTTGCAGGCTGGCTCTCCAGGCTTGGGATCTGGCTCTCAGTTTTCAGTTAACTCATCAGGTAGTGTATATTCTTTCAGAGCACAATCTAGTTGGCAGATGCTTTGAGCATGTCCAAAACGCAGGCTTACAAATGGATACTTCACAGAGTTGTTTCTGGACATATTCCATTGGTTGGGTATTCCTTGGGTAAATCTTTTTCTCCCCTCTGAACAGGCAACTCCTTCTTTTCTGTTCCAGAGTGCCATGCCATCTGGTATGGAAGGTGGATGCCCTTTCTTTTCTTTGGAAGGGACTGTTTCTCTATGCCTTCCCAAAAATCTTGCCATTGACTCCATTTTGGCCAGGGTAGCACTTGTCTCCCCCCCCCCCCCCCTTTTAATGCATCTGGCCAGGGACAGTCATCACAATTTACCTCACCGCTTGGACCTCCTCACACAGGACAAGGGCTCAACTCATCCAGCCTCACTTGGTTACTCTTCACCTGACACTATGGTTGATAGCATTTTGATCCCTTTTAGGCACCTGTTTTCTAAGGACATGATATGGGTTTTACAGGGGGCAAGAAAACCTGCAACTGAAACGTCTTGTATGTCCAAATGTAAGAGATTTTCTGTCTGTCGCCATGCTCATAACCAGGACCCTTTTTCAGTGGGAGTCACTTTGGTTCTGTTCTGTGAGTTTGCTTCAGTCTGGCTTGGCACATTCTTTTGTAAGGACCCATTTATCAGCTATTTCTATTTGTCTGCCCTTGAAACCTTCTTTGGCTTCTCGCTTTGAGGTCAGTTTCTTAAAGGAGGCCTGCATATTAGGCCGCCAAAGAAGCCTATTCCTTCTCCTTGGCACCTTCATTTTGTTTTAGAAAAATTGACCCAGGTTCCTTTTGAGCCTGTAGGCTCAGCTTTTCTGCAACACTTTATCTGGAAAACTGTCTTATTGCTTGCTGTTCTGCTCAGAGCATTTCTGAGCTTTAGGCCCTTATAGCCATCCCTCCTTTTTTGCTTTTTCATAGGGACAGGGTGTCCCTTCATACTAATCCTCTTTTTATACCCATGGTGGTTAATGAGTTGTCTGAATCAGGCAGCACAACTCCCTTTCTTTTTTCCTTCTCCTCAGTGAGTGGGTCCTACAGAATTTTGGATTTGCACAGACAGCTTGGATATTATTTGGATAAAACGAAGGCCATTCATAAGTCTGACCAGCTTTTTCTTTCCTTTCATCCTAGGACATTGGGTTTGGCTGTTTCTAAACAAACCATCTACTCCTGAATATCTAAGGCCATTTCCTTCTCTTATTCTTTTCATGGCAAATTTTTTAACATTTGTTTACCGGGGAAGTCTGACTGGGCTAGTTGTCCTTTTTCATTAGAGGCCTGGGGGAGAAAAGCTCCACATAAAAACATCACATACATACAAGTGTACAGTATAACAGCACAAAAGTATATTGTATAATAGCACATCATTATACAGCTCATGATAAAGCTGCAACTTACAAGTGCATAGTATTATAGCACACAATTTTACAGATCATGATAAAGCAATTTGTGTAGTGGAATACTGTACAATTATGTTTGTCATGTAACATACAATAATTTTGTTTAAAAATTATATACATTAGAATAGAAGATAGGAAGGAAGAGTTTGAGGGAAGGCTGAGGTAAGGAAATGACAAGAACGTTCAGCCAGGTGAGGAGAAAGAGCAAAACCGGTTGTTATTTAGATTAATTTTTAGTAGGTTTTTGAACTGTACTAAGTTGTTGATGTTTAGGGTATTCAGTGGGATGGAGTTCCATACTTTAGAGATGTGATTTGGCATAGAGAGAGAGTCTGCAAAGTTGTTTGTAGATTTTGTAACTTTTAACAGTAGTTTGTCCGAGGATCTTGGGGTCCTGTTGTTGAGGTGTATTTGTATTAGGTTGCGTATGGCAGGACATTTGTCAGATTGGTAGAGTGGGTTAGGGTTAGTTGGTTTAAGGATAAGAGGTTAGGTAGTTCTAGTCGTTTGAGTTGTTTTAGAACAAAGCAGTGATGGGTTCTCTGGGGTAGGTTGGCGGCAAATTTGGCTGTCTTGTGATAGCAAGTTTCAAGTTTGCTTAGGTCAGCTTTCCTTAGATTAGTCAATATAGGGGAGGCATAGAATAGGGTGGATGGTAGGTAGGTCCTGGCGATTGCTTGTCTGGAAGAGTTGGTTAGATAAGCCTCAATCCTATAAAGAGAACCTAATTTATCGTGGGCCTTAATTGCAAGTGATATGTGCTTGTCAGATTTTAAATTAACAGTGACACCTAGTAGCTTGGTTTCAGAGATCGGTTCAGTTTTTGTTTGGTTGGATGAGGTAATTTTAAAAGCCTGGTTGAGGTTTTGTTTTGTGATTGTCATCGTGGAATAACATTAGCATTGTTTTGTTGTGGTTTAGGATGAGCTGAAATTTATTTAGGAAAGATTTTATGACCATGAAGGATTTTTGAGTAACATCAAGGAGTTGTGGCAAGGAGTTGTGGCAAGGAGGGTGCAGAGCAGATGACAGTGGAGTCATCTGCATATTTGTATGATAGTAGCAAGGTTAGTTGCAGTGTAGAGGTTGTTGATGAGGACTGAGAAGAGCAGTGGGCCAAGGACTGACACTTGAACACCTACTCTTACAGGAAGCAGAGAAGAGAGATCATTTTGCCACTTGACTGCTTGTTGGTGATCTGAAAGGTAATTGTGGAACCATGTAAGGGTATTTTAGATAGGTCAAGGGATGCCAGCTGTTGTAGGAGCTGTTTGTGGGACACTGTGTCAAATGCCTTTGACATATCTAGAAATGTCAAGGAGACCTTTTGGCAGTCACTTTTTAGTTGATTTACAGTATTTATTAGTGAAGTGTAACAGGGCAGTGGTGGTACTGTGGCCTGGCCGAAATCTATATTGAGTTGGCAAGGAGCTTCTTTGTTAATAGGTGGTCCATTAGCTGGGAGTGGATGCATTTTTCTAAAATTTTTGAAAGGGGATAGTATGGATATTGGTCTGTAGTTGGTAAGTTCTAATGAAGAGGCACCTTTGTGGAGAGGAATTATGTAATAGATTTTCCACAGTTTAGGTACACACTGTCCTGAGATGAATGTATTGATCAGAACTGATATTGGGTAAACAGATGACATCGGATGATAGTTTGAGGTATTCATTTGGTAGTTTGTCAGCGGCAAGAGTTGTAGGCTTTAGCTTGCTTAATTCCTTTAATGTTAAGTTGTCAATCTCGCCTTCATTCTTGCTTGATGGGTTCGGAGCCGATCCTCGGCTCCGACTCGGCACTTGCTAAGCTCGAGAGTCACTTTTACCAGCTCGAGGCAGCCCCATATCCCATGATGCAAGGCGGTAAGTACCCATATCTCGTTTGCCGCTTCGCTTATGAGGTCCTCCTTTTACCAGCTCCTGGTAAGTGATTTGCTACTTCGCTATTTTAGCCCCTTTTAACTAAAAAACCCTTTATTGTTAGTTTTATTTTAGTTTTAAACATTTTCTGACAGAAAATTATCTGTCTCTTCTTATTTTTTTAGTCAGACTTTCTCCCATCCCATCCCCCCCCTGTTAGGGTGTGTGTGTGTTTTTTTAGTTATACCTTTTGGTATATTTAATTTAATTTCTTTGACTGGTGTGTGTGTCTGTGTTTGCACCATGTCTAAAGAAAGGGTCTCAGGCTTTAAGAAGTGTGACTCGTGCTGTCAGAAAATGTCTCTGACAGACGGTCACACTTCTTGCCTGTACTGCCTGGGGCCTCTTCACCTGCAGGACTCCTGTGCTATTTGTCATTCTTTCAGCCAGAGAGTCCTGCAGGAAAGAAGAAATAAGTTGATTTTGAGGGGCCTTCTTAAGCCGGAGGGCTCTCTGGCTAAGTCGGCTCCATCCAAGTCTTCCAAGGCCCAGGCTTCTGTGTCCAAGCCTGCGGCCTCGGCTCCGACTCGTTCTGAGTCGAGATCAGCTCCGGCTGGAGCCAATTCTGGCTTAACTAAGCCTTCGGCACCGATGGCTATCGGTGCCGATTCTGCATCGACCACTTCGGTGTCGGCTCCGATCGGTTCCGACCACCATGTGGCTCAGGCATCGGTATCGGCTCCGATCGGCTCCGACACCGTTACTTTTCTGGCTGTATCGGCTCCGGCTGGAGCCGATGCATCGAGGATACCTGTCGGCTCCGATAAGTTGTCGGCTCCGACAGGTTCAATAGTTTCATCGGTTCCGATGGTCCTTCGAGGAAGAGGTCTAGGTCTCCTTCCTTGGAGCCGATACTTTCGGCTCCGGCTTCACCTCTCCTCTCGGAACGGAGCCATCGGAGCCGATCTTCAAGGTCATCCAGGCTTTCTGACCATGATTTAGAGAGTGGTCAGTAGATTACTTAAGTCACAGGCACTGGCCCAAATGTTACATAGTCCGTCTCAACAGACGGCTATTGGTCCACACCCCGTTGCAGTTCCTCCTTCAACTCTACCCCAGAGCTTGGAGTTGGAGTCTTCGGGAATGGTTACTGCTACGGCTGAGGGACAGATACCCCTTTCTGTTCCTTCAGCCTCTACTCTTATCTCCTCTTCGAGACCTTCCTTAGAGGGATTCGGTGGCCGGGCTTCCATGGTCTCCTCTGAGGGGTGAGTGGCATCGGACCCTTGTCGAACCCGCTCTTCCCTTGGAGCCTCGGCCTTGGTGAGCTCGGCTCCGACATCTGCCTCGGAGACTTCCCTTTCGGTGGTCCCTGGAGTTCCTAGCTCTTCGGAACGGGTTCTCTCGGACCTGCCTGGGAGGGGAGCATTCGAGGTGATGAAGAGTGTGCTGGCCACTGGTATCAGCCAGCAGTCTGTTCCCTTAGCTCCTCCCTCTGTAGTGCCTGTTGACATCTCTGCCACTTCTCTTGCTACAGGACCCAGAGATCCTCCGCCTCAGGTTTCCCCATTGGGAATATCCCCCTCTTCCGAGGATTCTCCTGATGTTTCGGGAGATCCTCCTAGAAAGAGGACTTGTAAGAGGAAACATATAGTCTCCCGAGTCTATCACTTCAGATACTGACTTAGATGAGTCAGAGGGATCCCCAAGATCCCCTCTGAGGATGTCTCCTTCTCAGACATCCTAGAACTCCTTAAACAGAGGGGAAACTGGCCCACCAATAATCCCTCTGAGGATGAGTCGGTATACCTAGAGGCGTTTGGATCTCGGCCCTCCACCTCCTGGGTGTCTCCGCCTTCGACCCCTTATGCAAGTTATTGCCCGAAAGGCGTGGGCTGCTCCTGACTCTGTAGAGCCAGTCCCTAGGAGGCCTTCAAAATTTATTACTGCCCCGTGTGATAAGCAATTCCTCACTAAGGGTGTCCCCGCTGATGCCATGGTGGTGGCTGCTGCCACCAAGAAGGAACTCGCAGATCCTTCCGTACCCGTCCATCCTCCTAATAAGGACTCTAGGACCATGGATAGGTACGGTAAGCGGATGTTTTCCTCAGCGACCTTTGCTATGCGTTCGCTGAATTATCTATGTCACTTCACCAGACTCCAAAGGGATATCCTTAAGGAGCTAGGTGATGTTGTACAGGATCCTACAGCTGCAGGAGCTCAGGAAAAAATTGCTTCGCAGCTAGGAACCCTTAATTCCATTGCAAACTCCACCATGCGGCTAATATCATATGCTGCTGATGGAGCGAGTAGGGCCGCAGGTACAGGTGTGGCCCTTAGACGCCAAGCCTGGATGCGGCTATGTGACTTTGCAGATCCCTTTAAGGCGTCCTTCACAAATTCTCCCTTTGATGGGTCAGCTTTGTTTGGCCCTCAAGTGAAGGAAACTTTGACCAGGTGTGAGCAGGACGGCAAGACTCTTTCTGCCGTAGGAGTCCGTTTTTCCACCCCTTCTAGACCTTACCCCAAAGGACAGAAGGGTGGCAAAATGTGGTTCCGCAAATCCCAAAGAGTCACGCCGGATTCACGTGGTCAGTTTACCCCTAGAGGCAGAGGGGGTAACAACAACAGACGCCGCTCTAGAGGCAGAGGGGGTCCAAAAAACCAGGTAAACAGAGAGCCTCTCTCTGACAAGCCCTTTCAGCATCCCTGAGGTGTTGCCCGGCTGTCCATCCTTGGAGGCAGTCGGGGGAAGACTATCGCTGTACCCAGAAGCCTGGCGTTCCCTCACTCAAAACAGATGGGTACAGTCGATCATATCCGAGGGTTACAAAATTCCTTTCGAGGAAAGTCCTTTCTATCACTCAAATTCCCTTCCAGATGTACCACCCGGTCTAAGGGAAATTGCAGAGTTAGAAGTCTTAAAACTTCTGCAAAAAGAGCCATTCAGCCAGTTACGACAGATCATTCAGAGCCGGAATCTACTCAAGGTTCTTTTGGTCCCCAAAAGACGGGAGACTGGAGACCAATATTGGATCTCAGCAGACTCAACAAGTCTGTGAGGAAGACAAGATTCCGAATGGTCACTCTTCAGTCAATTCTGCCCTTCTTACAGAAGGACAACTGGATGTGCTCAATAGATCTTCAGGATGCGTACTATCACATCAAAATCCACAGACGCTCCAAGAGATTTCTCCGCTTTCGGCTGGGGTCCAGTCATTTCCAGTTCAGAGCCCTGCCCTTTGGTCTCACTACAGCCCCCAGAGTGTTCACCAAATGCATGGCAGTGGTCACGGCTCACCTGAGACGTCAAGGATTCCAGGTGTTTCCGTATCTCGACGACTGGCTCCTTTCAGCCACCACCAGGCATCAGCTTATTCAAGCCAGGGATTACACAATAAAGCTTTGTACTCTTTTGGGCATCTCGATAAACTTAGAAAAGTCATCCTTATCGCCCTGCCAGTCTATTACTTTCATAGGCGCAAACTTAAACACTGTTCGGATGTCAGCTACCCTTACAGATCAAAGAGTTTCAGACATTCAAAGTCATGTCAGGATCATTCTAGCCAACAAGAAAGTACAGGCCAGAATGGTTCTAAAGGTATTAGGCCTCATGGCTGCGGCCATTACTCTTCTTCACCTGGCTCGCTTCTACATGCGCCTTCTTCAGTGGATGCTGTTCACACAGTGGTCGTACCAACAACTTCCAATGCGTCACCAGATTCTGGTGACACAGACTTGCAAAGATCATCTTGCTTGGTGGATCACATCTCCCCAGGTTCACCAAGGCAGACCCTTTGTACCCCATCCCGGTAGCCACTGTCACCACGGATGCCTCCCTGATCGGGTGGGGGAGGTCATTATCAGGGCAGGATGGTTCATGGGGCGTGGCAGCCGTTCGAATACCACCTGCACATAAATGTCCTGGAGATGAGAGCAGTGCTTTTAACGTTGCAAGCCCTCAACGACTTTCTTCCCGTAGGGACAATTGCAGTCCACACAGACAACATGTCTGTAGTTTGGTATATCAACAAACAGGGCGGAACCAAGTCCTACCCCTTGTGTCGAGAAGCGCTCAGACTATGGCAATGGGCAATCTCCTCTCATCGGTTTCTGGTAGCAACGCATATCCCTGGGAAAACCAACATTGTAGCGGACAGATTGAGCAGAGCTATTCTCATGCCTCACGAGTGGTCTCTCAAGCAATCTATAGCGGAAGAGATTTTTCTGGAATGGGGTCGTCCATGTTGCGATCTTTTGCTACTCCCCAAAACAGCAAATGCCCAGACTTCTTCTCTCTCTTCCCTCTTCCAGGCCATCCCCAGAGACGCTCTGACCCAGGATTGGCCCCAGGGACTTCTTTATGCCTTCCTCCATTTCCTCTGATCCCTCAAGTTATCCAGAAGGCAACCGTTTTGAGAGCCAAATTGATTCTCATTGCCCCTTACTGGCCTCGACAAGTTTGGTTCCCGTTCCTCCATCGTCACCTTTTGGTGCAGCCGTGGCATCTGGACCCAGTGCCAGATCTTCTGATTCACCAATCCGGTCAGCTGCACGGTCTACCCCTTCTCTCAACCTCACAGCATGGTTGCTCCACTTCCTTCCTTAGCCAGGCTTCCTTTGATCTCTAACCCAGTTAGAGACATCATAGTAGCTTCTTTAAAATCCTCTACCAGGAGGATTTATGCAAGCAAATGGAAACGTTTCTCTTATTGGGCTAAGGCCAAGAGTATTGATCCTTTCACTGCCCTGTTCAGGCAGTCCTGGACTTCTTAGCAGAGATTTTTCATGCAGGCTCCTCTTCTTCCACAGTCAGAGTTCAATTGGCTGCTATCTCGAACTTTCATGTCGGGATCGCAGATCACAATATTATGTCCCATAGGCTCTGCAGGGCCTTCTTGAAAGGAATTTTCCTGCTAAAGCCTCCAATCAGGAATCCTCCTCCTCAGTGGGATCTAAATTTAGTGCTGACATCCTTGATTCTTCCCCCCTTCGAGCCAGCTGTTTCTTGTTCCCTGAAATTTCTTTCTTGGAAAACTTTATTCCTAGTGGCTATTACATCGGCCAGGAGGGTGTCTGAACTTCATGCTCTATCGGTTCGACCCCCCTATTTGGTTTTTCACAAAGACAGAGTATCATTGAGAACTAATCTGACCTTTTTGCCTAAGGTCGCCTCAAAGACCAATTTGAATCAATCCATTGATCTCCCTGTATTTTTCCCAAACTATTCAGACAGAGCCGAACAAAAACTACATTATCTTGATGTCCACCGTCAACTCAGATATTATTTGGACAGAACAAAAAAATTTAGGAAATCTGATCAACTTTTTGTTTCCTATGCGAATAATAAGAAGGGCCTTCCTGTTTCTAAAGTGACCTTGTCTAGATGGCTTTCTTCGGTCATCTCTGAAATTTATCTGCTCAGGGGAAAACAGCTGTGCTCAAAACCTAAAGCACATTCAACTAGGAGCTTAGCTACTTCTACAGCCTTTCAAGCTAGACTTCCTTTAGACACTATTTGTGCAGCGGCCACTTGGGCCACTCCTCATACTTTTGTTTCCCACTACAAATTGGACTTGGCCTCCAGGGACAGAGCCAGTTTTGGCTCTACAGTCCTCAAGAGTCTGTTCCATTGAGCCACCCAGGATAGAGGTGCTAGGGACGCAGTCCCATCAAGCAAGAATGAAGGCGAGATTGACAACTTAACATTAAGAAGTTATGTACCTACCATAACGTTCCATGTTAGTTGTCTTCTCTCGCCTTCTTTCTTGCGACCCTCCCTCCTTCCCCCAGGCCTGGACAGACCTTTCTATAAGAAATTATTGTGCTGAAGACCATTCAGACCTGATCCTTCTTCCATCCTGTAAGTTTTCTTTCTTCCTTTTGGAAGTGTTTTATGCTTGGTGCTATTGCCCTTTGTCATCAAACGAGATCTGGGTACTTACCGCCTTGCATCATGGGATATGGGGCTGCCTCGAGCTGGTAAAAGTGACTCTCGAGCTTAGCAAGTGCCGAGTCGGAGCCGAGGATCGGCTCCGAACCCATCAAGCAAGAAAGAAGGCGAGAGAAGACAACTAACATGGAACGTTATGGTAGGTACATAACTTCTTATTTTGTCTACTTGGATGGGTTTGATGGAAAGTGAAGTAGGGGTGTCTTTGATTACAGGTCGAATGATTTGTAGGGAACTGTTTATTTTGTATGAGTGAGAATACAAAGATCTGATGATGTTACTCTTCATTCATTCCTTACTGATTAGATATCGGTTCCATCCTAGGAACTGAGTCAGCCGTTATAACAAGCTTGCACCAGCCAAAAAACTCTCAAGCTAAGCTTACCCACAGTGCCGCTTTCTGTATCACCTCAGATCTCATTTGATGCGTCTAGTATTAAGACGTGTCAGGCCAGCTCTCAAGCTAAGTCATTTAAAAATGTATTCTTCCTTAAAATGTTTCTTTGTTTACCTTGTGAAATTTCTAATTCTTAAAAGTTGTTTAGAGTTTGCTACCCTTGCTCAACTGTTTGAGCACTTCTTTCTTATTTCTTTACCAAGGTTTTGGTATTCTTCGTACCTTTGCTGCTGGTACAGACCTTCCTTTACCTCTGAGGTAACTTTCAGTTCCATTGTTGGTGTCCCCCCCCCCCCTCTCCTTTCTCTATTTCTTTACCCGTTGGGTACTTCTCTTTTTTACCATTGCTGGTAACAAAAAAAAAAAAAATCTCCTTCCTTTTCCTTGACTGCATGAGTGTGTATTTTGCTGATTGCTTTGGACATATTGTTGTCGGACATGTTTTTTGCTTTATTATTGATGGCTAATAAGAAAAGGAACAACAGGCTTTAAGCAGTGTGATCAGTGTAGCAGGAAAATGCCGAATTCAGGTAGTCATTTGCCTTGCATTTACTGTCTTGGGGTACCGCATCTGAAAGATCAAACCCCATGCAACATACGTAAAGGCTTTAGTGCCCATACCTTGACGGAAAGAAAAAATAAATTGATCCTCAAAGGTCTCCTAAAAACTCCTTTCTCAGAGGCTATATCTGAGACAGAAGGCTCAACCCCTCCCAAAAAGGAGCACAAAAAGAGGAGCCAATCTCTACCTTCCTCTCCACATATTAGTGACTCAGAATCCGTTAAATCTTCGGAACCAAAGGCAAAACTTCCTAAATTGACACTAGCAATCTCGGCACCAGGACCTCAAACCCCTTCTATGGTGCCATCCTTGGTACCAGGGCCTCAACCTTCAACTACTGTACCATCCTTGGCACCAATGCCTCAAGCAGCTACTATGGTATCGGTCATAGTTACGGAACCACCCAAAACGCCATGTTCTGCCACTTCTGTTACAGTATTGATGCCCCTTTTGGCACCAAAAATAGTTTTCCCAACTCTGGTCACTACCCCCCATATAACTTTGACCACAGTGCTGAAAGGTGATATATTACCTTGGACCCGATACTCCCCATCGGTAGATACCTTTTTTGGACAACAGTGCAGTCCTTTTCTAGAACACCCTGATTCTCCATCGGGGATGTCAACCCACTCCTCCAGGAGCCTTTCAGAATTCAACGTAGTGAGACTAGTGGATCAGCTCCTGGTGGCCAGAGGAATCCCAACTCCTTCCAAATCCTCCCTCCCACCCAGAGCCAAGGAATTTTCTCCACAGACTCCAACATATATTCCTCCTTTGACCTCCTTGGAGGTGTCAGAACCCTCAACACCAACTACTTTCCCAGTACCAGTTTCTTCAGTTCCATTGGTAGAACTTACCATGGCTCCAGAGTCTTACCCTATGGCCATCGAATCACTCAGAGACGAGCCATCCTCAGGATCGAGACTGGTCTGCCGGCACTGAGATACTTAGTAAGGTGCCAATTTTTTCTACAACGCCATCTACTACAGTTTTGGCTGTCTTGGTGGCACCAAGTCTTCTCGTGGCTCCTTCCCTGGGGGTGGGCTCGTCAGAGTGGGATGTGACCCCGGTCCCGGGCTCCCATCCCTCTTCAGGCAGGCCTGCTTTCCAGGTGATGGAGAAGGCACTTGCCTCTGGAGGTTCACAGCTGGTCCCTTCTGCACCGAAGACCCATATATATCTGTCCCCTGAACCACAGCTGACACAGTCCACTACTCTGGGACATCGAGCACAGAAACCTCAAGATACCCTTCCACAAGGTACCCACTCTTCAGAGTCCTTCTCCAAATGTCCCCGCTGAGGAGGTACACCCAGTAAGAGATTGCGCAAGAGGAAGCATGTGGATTCCCCCGAGGAATCCTTTACCGAAGATACAGACTATGATGAAGGGGTAAGGGTCCCCATGGTTTCCCCTTGAGGATATCTCGTTTGGAGCCGTACTGGAAATTTTAAAGCAGCAGGGAGACTGGAAGCCCACCAACCCTTCCTATGAGGAGTCTGTATTCTTGCAGGCTTTCCGTGCTCAACCCTCTACTTCCTGGGTGACCCTGCCTACAGATGACTTAGTTCAGCTTATCGTGCAGCGTACTTGGAGGAATCCTGACACCGTTGAACCTATTCCCTGGAGACGAGACAAAATTCTATCTCCACCAGAGGACAGCTCACACTGGTCCAAAGGCCTACCAGTAGACGCTATGGTGGTAGTGGCCGCCACTAAGAAAGAGCTCACCGAGGAGAGCCGTACTGTCCATCCCCCAAACAAGTAGTCTCTGGTGATAGACAAGTTAAGGAAGTGGGTGTATTCTTCATCAACCTTTGTCATTCGGTCCTTGAATTACTTGGCACATTTTATCCGGCGCCAGAGAGACCTGATCTCTGAGCTCTTTGTAACCTTTCTGATGAGGTACACGACAAAGTTTCCTCACAGCTTGCCACCCTGGAGTCTGTATCTAACTCATCAATGCGATTCATTTCTCATACTGACGAAGGGGTGGCTAGAGCAGCGGGTGCAGGCATTGTCATGAAACATCACACCTGGATGCACCTATGTGATTTTGCTGACCCTTTTAAGTCTTCCTTTTTCAAAGTTCCCGTGGAGGCCTTTTCCTTTTTTGGCCCTAACGTAAAAGACTGTTTAGACAGGTGCGAAAAGGACAGTAAGACCCTGTCTGCTGTGGGCATGTATTTTTCCACCCCCCAACGATCCTACTCTAGGATTCAGATTAGTGGAAAGATGTTATACAGGAAATCCCAGGGTCCTTTCCATGACACACATGGTGAGTTTACTCCACGGGACAGAGGGGGAAACTCATCTGGAATTTGCCCCTTCAGAGACAGAGGAGGTCCGTGTAATCAGGGATCCAGAGATTCTTTCTCTGGACAACCCTATCAGCACTCCTGACAGCAGTCTGGGGACGATTTTCTCTGCACCACCTTGCCTGACAATCCATAACCACAGATTACTGGGTGCAGATGATAATTACCAGAGGTTATCACATACTTTTCAGTTTTTACCCAAGGCTGCTAAGGCATATTCCTGATGTTCCACCCAGTCAATGGGAAGCAGTAGCTCAAGAAATACAAAAGCTGCTTCTAAAAAGAGTCATCCAGACAGTCCCACCAGACCACATAGGATCTGGATTTTAGTCAAGGTTCTTTTTAGTGCCAAAAAAGAAAGGGGACTGGAGGCCAATCTTGGACCTCAGCATCCTAAACAAATTTGTCAGACAAATACAATTCTGGATGGTCACGGTTCAGGCTGTCCTACCGTTTGTAGAGAAGGACGATTGGATGTGCTCGGTAGATCTTCAGGATGCAAATTACCACATAAAAATGGACAAATGCTCCAGAAGATTCGTCCTCTCCTGGCGGAGAGCCAATCACTACCAATTCTGAGCGTTGCCTTTGATCTCTTGTAGGCCCCCAGAGTGTTCACCAAATGCATAGCAGTGGTAACAACTCACTTGAGACTGCAAGGATTCCGGGTGTTTCTATATTTAGATGATTGGTTCCTTACCGCCCCCACCAAGCATCTACTGGTTACAGCCTTGCATTACACCCTAAAGCTAGCAAAATCCTTAGGGATCTCACTAAACAAAGAGAAATGCAAGTTGACTCCTCAAAATCTGGAATTCATAGGGTCAGCTTTCAATACTCAGTCTTGTCTAGTCTCCCTCCCACTTCACAGATTAGAAAGATTATGGTCTCAACTACAGGTGATACTCTGTCTCAGGACAAAGTTTCAGCTCAGGCAGTCCAACTACTAGAATCCGTGGCAGCATCAATTACAATAGTTCCCCTGGCAAGACTACACATGAGGCTTCTACAGTGGCTTTTACTTACACAGTAGTCCCCTTTGACTCATCCTATGTCCTTTCAGAACCGCATAACATATTGATGCAAACAAGATTTATTTTGGTGGATGAAGCCAAAAAAGACCTATGGAGTCGTCCTTTCTTTCCCACTTACCCCAAGGCCATAGTGACCATGAACGCTTCCCTGATGGGGTGGGGGGAGGCATTTCCAGGGAAAGACCGTCCAAGGCTCTTGGTCACCCATGGAGGCCAACCTGCATATCAATGTTCTAGAACTGAGGGCAGTGCTTCTAGCGTTGCAAGCATTCCATTTTGTCCTCCCATCAGGGACAATTACTGTCCAGTCCAACAACATGTCAGTAGTCTGGTATATCAACAAACAAGGGGGAGCAAAGTCCTACCCCTTGTGTCAGGAGGCCGTGAGAATTTGGCAGTGGGCGATAGCTTCCAACCGCTTCCAATAGCAACGCACATTCCCGGGGATTCCAAAGTAATTGCAGACAAACTGAGCAGATACATTCTCCTGCCTCACGAGTGGTCCCTCAACCCTATCATAGCGGCGAAGATCTTCAGTCGCTGGGGCCAGCCTTGCTGCGATCTATTCACATTCCCCGCAAACCGCAAATGCAGCAGCTACTTTGCCCTAATGCCCCTGCAGGGATGCTCTAGTACATTATTGGCCCAGAGGACTTCTTTATGCTTTCCCTCCCCTTCCTTTGATCCCACAATTTCTAAAAAAGGCTCTTCGGTTGAGAAACAGAGTAATCCTCATTGCACCTTATTGGCCCTGACAGGTTTGGTTTCCCTTTCTTTGGCCTCACCTAGTACATCAACCATGGATTCTGCATCCAAACTCCAGAATTACTGTTGCACCCACAAGGGTTGATACATACAGACATATCGAGCCTCAAGCTGACAGCTTGTTTCCTCCACTTCCAGTAATTGCCAGGCAAAATAACCTATCCTCTCCTGTATGTCACATTCTTCTGGTTTTCCATAAACCATCCACCAGGAAACTTTATCTCAGCAAGTGGAAAGGATTCATAACTTGGTCTCGAGAGAAGGGACTAGACCCATTTTCAGCTCTGCTTACTTTGGTACTGGACTGTTTATCAGACTGCCTACATTCAGGAGTGGCAGCTTCAGCTA
Source organism: Protopterus annectens (assembly GCF_019279795.1). Lineage (NCBI taxonomy): Eukaryota > Metazoa > Chordata > Ceratodontiformes > Protopteridae > Protopterus > Protopterus annectens. The sequence continues at coordinate 1,468,027,075 of NC_056733.1, forward strand.
TTTGAGTACACCTGGCGGCTGTCTCTAACTTACACAATGACTTCCAGGACTCATCCTTGATTTCTCACTGTCTTTGTAAAACCTTTTTGAAAGGTGTCACGCACATTAGGCCACCCTTCAAAGAGCCAATCGGGCCCTGGAATTTGACACAAGTTCTACAGTCCTTGACTCGTCCTCATTTCGAACCTGCTGCCACTTGTGATATAAAATATTTATCCTGGAAAACTTTATTCTTGGTAGCTATTACCTCAGCAAGACGAATATCTGAACTACAAGCCTTGTGCATAAAACGTCTGTATACGGTTTTACATAAAGACAGACTCCAGAATAATCCCACCTTCTTACCCAAAGTTATTTCTGATTTGACTGCTAATCAAACAATTGATTTGCCAGTTTTCTTTCCAAATTTTTCTAACAAAAGAGAATATTCACTACATTTACTTTGTGCATAAACAGTTGCGAATGTTTTTCTTATTCCAGTGTTGCAGTATTCACTAGTGGGTTTACCCTTCTTCCCATCAGCTTACTTGGCCAGGTTTCCAAAGCTTTGTTCAGTCCCTCTTGGTGCGTCAGATGTCTGACGTGTAGACTGGTACGTGGGCCATGAGAGTGACGTCTGCGCGCACTAGTCCTCAGAACTTTTCAGCCGCCAGCTCTGCGCCAGGTGTTCCTGCTACTTGTGGACATTGCATCAGTTTCTCATTAAGATAAGTACCATGTTGGGGATTTTCTTCAGTCCTTTTGTAATTGATGTAGTCTGTTAATATACGGTAAGAGCAAGTGCAACTGTGGTCACCAGATTCCCCACAAAGACCCCCACGACCAGTGTGTTTTTTTTTGTTTGAGTAGGGAACACAATTATAAAAGCTGCATCATTTGTAAGTTGTTCATCCCCAAGACCCTTCATCACCGACTTCAGGCCCTTGACCTATACTTCAAGGGCCATGGCTTCCTCTGGAGCCTTCTTTAAAGGTCTAGATACTAAATCCATTCTGGAAGCTGCTACTTGGTCATCTGTGCACACCTTCATCAGACACTACAAGCTGGACCACATCTCCAGGACCAGAGCAGGACTTGCCAGGGCTATCTTGCATGGGTTCTTGGAGTCTTCATCCAAACCACCACCCAGCCAGCAATGAGCTTTTGTACTCACCCACTAGTGAATACTGCAACATTGGAATAGAAGGACATAGGAAAGTTGTGTAAAATCTTAGCATAACCATAGATGTCCTTCTCTTCCATGTTGCAGTATTCCTTCCCTCCCTCCATCCCCCTGTTCTCCTTGCAATTGCTCTCCTCGGCTCCTACACACCCTATGCTGTCAGGACTGGCTCCATCTGGGGCTTCTTGGTTCTGAGGACTGGTGCGCGCAGACGTCACTTTTATGGCCCACGTACCAGCCTACACGTCAGATGTCCGACGCGCCAACAGGGACTGAAAAAAGCTTTGGAAACCTGGCCAAACAAGCTAATGGGAAGAAGGGTAAACCCACTAGTGAATTCTGCAACATGGATGAGAAGGACATCTATGGCTATGGTAAGATTTTACACAGCTTTCCTTTCTAACAGGACTAAATCACTACGAAAATCTGACCAATTATTGGTATTATTCTCAGAACCAAAATTGGGAAGATCTGCTTCCAAAGTGACTCTATCTAAATGGTTGAGAGATTGCATTATCTATCAACAAAACCAAGCTCTTCTACTATCTAAGGTCAAAGCGCACGCAACCATATCAATCATAACATCTGTTGCCTTCCATGCAAGAGTTTCTATGAATGACATTTGTGCAGCCGCAACATGGGCCATCCCTCTTGCCTTTATTACGTATTACAAATTGGATTTTGTGTCCAGGGGGGGTGAGCTTCCTTTGGTTCAGTGGTGCTCAGGAATATCCTTCCATAGGGCCTCCCAGGAAATAAAGTAGCTAGGGACTGTGTTCTATCTATCAGTAAGGAATGAATGAAGATTAACATCAGATAAAGAAGAAATATTCTTGCCATAACATTCCATCTGTGTTGTTGATCTTCATTCATTCATTACAGCCCACCACCATCCCCCTCCCAACCGAAAGACTTCTGGAGGTTCGGATTTGGTCCTACCTTATGATAGGGAAGTTGTTCAGATATAGCCTCCGCTTTCTCTCCTTTTCTTACAGGCAAACTCAATCTGAGGTGATAGAGAGGGGGGCACTATGAGTAAGCTTAGCTCGAGTGTTTTTTGGCTGGCACGAACTTGTCATAACGGCCGACTCTGTTCCAAGGACGGAACCGATACCCATCAGTAATGAATGAATGAAGATCAACAACACAAATGGAATGTTATGGTAAGAATATAGCTTCTTTTTTATGAAAAAGGAGTTAAACTGAGATGCTGTACTCTCTTCTGAGTTATGGGTATTTGGAGGTGGGGTGGAAGTATGACTTGGATGTACAAGTTTGATTATACCCCAAAATTTTGTGGGTTATTTTTGATGCTTGTATTGCATTGTTGAGTAGTACTGTTTTGTTTTTGCAACTATTTCTTAAGTGACGGCAGCTATCAAGGGAGGCTTTAGTTTTGTTGGCCTGATGTTGGTACCAGCATTTGTCTCTGTTTTAGTAGTTGTCTGGTTTTCTTTGTGAGCTATGGACAGTAATTTATTTTGGTTCTAATGTGTCTAGTAGGGACCAGCGTATTTAGTGCATCAAAAAATGTATTGTTAAAGTATTGGACTGCTGCATCTAATGGGAGGTATTTTAGTGGGAACCAGTTGCAATTTTGGAGCAGCTGGTTAAAAGTATTTGTGGAGAAGTGTTTTGTATTACATACTTGTTATGTGATATAGTTTTTGAGAGAGTGTTGCAGTGCCTTAAGAAATAGTTTAGTAGGTGGTCAATAAGGCTGAGTGGAAGACAACTGATAAATGATAAATAAGTAAAGGTTTGTTAGGGTCCGGACAATAATTGATTGATTGTTGCTGTTTTTGTCTACCCTGGTGGGTGTTTGTATCATTTGGGTGAAACCATGTAAATTTATGTAGTTTGAGTGGTTTTCAGAGTAATAGGTTTGCCAGTCAGTATTGAAATCTCCAACTGTAATGGTTTCTTTGCTAAATGTGGTGAATGCCCATGAGAGTAGGTTTTCTATAATAGATGGGTTATTGTTGGGTGGGATGTAAACTGCTTATTGTTGATGTTTAGGCTTGAGGCTATTAGTTCAGTGTTATTTAGGTCTGGAGGGTTTACTTGTAGTTGTTCAAAGTTGATAGTCCTTCTATATTATTGCTACACCTCCGCCTTGCTTTTTTATTCTATCTTGTCTAAGGATGTTATAGCTGACGAGATATGATTTTGTTGTTTATGTAGGGTTTGAGCCAAATTTCCATTAGTACAGCAATATCGGGTGTAGTGGGAGTGGGTAGCATGGAATTCATGTATTTTGTTTAACAGGCTTCTGTGACTTATGTTAATATGAAGGATGTTGGATCTATTTTCGGGTATATTGTTGAATGACAGGGTGTTAGGCTTTATTGTTTGGGGATTCATTTGTGTAATGGGTAAGTTTTTTTGGGTGGAATTTGGGCCCGAGTTTGGGTGCATGTCTCCACGTACTTGGTTTGATTTTTTTGTGAGATGTAGAACAAAAATATTTAGTAGATGTTTAGGGCTGTTTCAGTGATATTTGTGGAGAAGTAGGTGTATTTAAATATCTATGAGAGAATAGTTCAGTTGTGGTGGGTTTATAGATCTGGGGTATTATTGTGAAGTTTGTATGTATTTTGTGCTGCATTTGTGGATGGAAAGGTGGGAGATTTTAAGTAGATAATGGGAAGGTTGTGAGATGAGGTAAGATTGAGGGCAGTTAGTAGTACAAGGATGTCTGTCTACTTTAAGCTCACTCCACTAGACCTTTTGCTTCATGTGGTGCTTTCTTCAAGGAGTTGGACACATTCATCCCTGAAGCTGCTGCTTGGTCTTCATTTCATACCTTTACTAAGCATTGAAAATTGGATATGGTTTCTAGCACCAGAACCAGTTTTGCTAGAGCCGTTCTGCATCGGTTTGTTGAGGGTTCTTCCAGCCTTCCATCTCCCAGTCCTTTTCTTGAGCTTTTGTATTCTCTCCCTGCAGTGAAAAGTACTGCAACAGTGATACTGAAGGACATAATGTAGTTGTCAAATCTTATAACAGTAGATGTCCATCTCTTCAAAATTGCAGTATTTGCTCCCCCCCAGCACCCCCTTTTGTCTTTTGGGATTTGTTTTAGTTTCTGTCCTGGCCAAGGGTCTCCCTTTTCTAGTTACATTTTCTCCTTTTGGATGTAAGTGGTTTATTTTGCTTTGTGGAGACTGTTCTCTTCTTGGGGAATTTAGTTCTGGATAACTGCATTCAAGCATCATCTTTATGCGCTATATGCTGAACAGGGAGCATATGTGTGACACACAGTGCATGCAAGATCTAAAGGCTTTGGTATACTGACCGGATGTTGGGCTACTCTTGGCAGGAGATCCCTATGGTGAAGAATACTGCAACAGGGAAGAGAAGGATATCTACTGTTATGATAAGATTTTAAATAACTGTACTTTGTCCAATTGAGGCCCATCAGGGTGGCTCATATTAGATGCAACACATTCTTTCCATGGCCATTGGTCTAAAAAAAGGATCCTCCTTACTTCTTCCCATGAGTAGGTAGTTCCTTCATCAGCCTTTCTCTTTGAAGTTCAGGGTGACATGACTGAGACACTTTCCTTGAGGACTGGCTTTGCTGTTTTTTCAAGAAGTTTTCTTAAGGAAGGGAGTGTTCATTGGACAGGCCCTGTAGACTATGGTCAGTAGCCTCTTTGTTGCTTCTCTGATGATGTAGAGACTATACTATGTCCTTGACAAAGAAATATCTTTAGTAATTATCTTTCTGGCCTCTGGAATTAGAAGCCCAAAAGACTGAGCAAGCCTATGCGGTAGTACTTGTTTGGAATTAGGTATGACAGATGTGTTTTTTCCTGAATTTGCAGGAAGGTGCTTGGCAGTGGGAAGGTGTGAGCTGCCAGGATGTCCTATTCATCTGTGTCAGTATTCATAACATGAGGGAGTTCCCTGCCGTAGGCGACCCAAAGTTGGCCAGTAACTATGGTAGGGTGCATGGAAAGTCGCATGATGGCCATAAAAGTGACGTGCCTGCACACTATCCTCTGAACTTCTCTGCTGCCAGATCCAAACACCAGATTCCAATGTACAGTCTGACTCCAAGTCATTTGCAGTTCTTCATATTTCAGATTAGTGCTCCATTGGAGAATTTTTTTTACTTTTGCTTTTGTCTTTGGTTAGTTTTCGTGTCATCCAAGAGAGACGAGTGCCAATGTGGATGACAAATTCCACACAAGGATAACCACCTCCAGTGCTTGTTCTGCATATGCCCAAACCACAACCACAGAAACGGCTCTATTTGTCAGGTATTTATCTCAAAGACTTTAAGGAGTAGATTATCTTCTTTAATGTCTATATTGAGAATCAGCGCTTAAAGCTGCTAGCAAAAAGTGCTATGGAGGGATCCTCTGGGGCTGAAGCAGAGTCTGTTTTGAAGAAGGCCAAAAAGCAAAGGCCTGAATCTTCTGCTGCACCTCTGGATACCGATATCTATCTTGAGGCAGAGGACAGCCAGGAGATATGCCTGTTTCACAGCTCAGATCTGCAGGCCAAGCCTGATGTCCAAGCCACCTTTGATCCCGAGCAGTAGCAGGTCCACAGAGGCCAAACATGCATCCATTTTGGATGTCCGAGGAGAACCACTGCCTATGATTGTGAAAGGCCTTAAAGGAATTCCACAAATCCTTGTTATAGGGTGGTGGTAGATTCCGACCTGATTGAATGTTGGCCTACATATGTCCTCCTACCCTACATGAAGCAGACATGCATAGGGAAAAGAAACAAAAAAAAAAAAAACAAGCAATGTGAAGTTGTTCTATCTCGCCTTCATTCTCACCAGTGGGTTTGGAGCCGATCCTCGGCTCCAACTCAGCCAAATGCAAAAGCTCAAGGTCTTCAACCAGCTTGTGGCCTACTCCTTATCCCATGATGCACTGGTGCTTCCCTCAGATCTTGTTTGCCGCTTCACAGATCAGGCGTTACACCAGCTCTGGCCAGTGAATGTAAGTATTTTTCAAGTTTAATACATTTTTTTCCCTTAAAAATTTCATCTTCCATATAGTTGTTAGTGGTTAGTTTAGAGAATTATAGATGGTATATCTTTATCTTTCTCTCCTTTGTGGCCATTTTTATTAGGCCTAATTTTAACTCCCTCTTCCCTTTCTTCTAAACGTTGAGGGTTATTAGCTTACAATATATGTAAATATCTGTGTGTGGTGTGTTTGTTAGATTTAGTATTATAAGAAGGCTTAAGTTTTTTTTGTAAGCCCGTTTTTTATTTAGGGCTATTTCTTCTTTAATATTATAGCCTGTTTAATTTAAAGGCTTTAATAATTGTTCATAGTATTTCTAGGGTGGATATTGTTTTTGTAGAATTGTTGACATGTCTCAAAAAAAATCTAAATCAGGTTTCAAAAAATGCCCTAAGTAGGGACAGAAGATATCTATCACCAATGGGCACTCTGACTGCGTTTAGGTTCATCTCCAAGAAAATTGTTCCATATGCCACTGAGTCAGTATTTGGGTGCTGCATGAAAGAAAAAGTAAGCTGATTGCTAGAGGACTGGTTAAGTCCTTCTTGCAGGACTCATTAGATAAGGACAATACCCAAGACAGGCATTCCAAATCTTCAAAGACTACTACTGGATCGGAGCCGAAGAAAAACTCATAGACTCCAAAAAAAAAAATCAGACAGACTGTCTACCTCTGCATCACAAGTTTTGGAGCAGACGGTTGCGCTTGTTGTTAGGAGCCGGTCCCCGGTCCTGGAGCCAGTATCTCCTACACTGAAGTCACCTATTTTACAATTAGTGGCTTTTTCCATAGTTTTTTCTCGGTTCTCAAGACTCTCTGATAAGGATGTGGATCATGTGGTGCAGAGGCTTCTGCAGACACCAGCACTAGCAAAGATTTTATCGGGCCTGACTCAAACCCAGTCCACTACTTCCTTTCCTCCTCCAATCCTACTCGAGGTTTCAGAGCCGGAGTGTTCGGAGCTGATGATCATGGAACAGCTGGTGCCGACATCTTCTCCAGGCCTGTTGGCTCCGACTACTCTGACTTCCTTGGTGCCGACCTTGGAGTCTAGGAGCCAACACTCGCTGGTCGGGTCCGGGGTGGATAGTCAAACCGACCTCTCTGTTCCAACTTTACCTCTTGAGGCTTTGGGGCGGCTGAGCTTGGCTCCTACCTCGGACTTGGATCCCACCACTTCGGCGCCAGGGAGATCACCTGCTTCTTTGGATCCAGGGGTTTCCTCTCATCTGAGCCGGGGGGCTTTTGATGCCATGAGGAAAGTATTTTACCCTCGGGCACCCACATCATCATAACCAGCAGCCTCCTTCCCCAAAGTGCCTGTGTCTACCTCTGCTTCACTGGTCCCTCAAAAGCGTATAGCTCTAGAGCTTAAGGTCACCCCCATTGGGTGAGCCCTGCTCTTCTGAGACCTCACCAGAACCTCCCACCGAGGAGGTTCCCAGGAAGAGACTTTGCAAGAGGAAGCATCTGGACTCCCCACAGGAATCTGTCCTGTCAGATACTGACTTAGATAAGTCAGAAGGGTCCCCACTGACCCCCTCTTGACAATATCTCTTTCGGAGATATCATGGAAATTCTCAGAGGGGCTGCTGGAAGCCCATTAACCCTACTGATGATGAGTCAGGTCTCTGAAGGCTTTTGGGGCATAACCCTCCACCTCTTGGGTGTCTCCACCTTTTGATGAGCTGATGGAACTCATTCTCGAAAGGCGTGGGAGTCCCCGGATACCATGGAACCTGTCCCTCGGAGGCCTAACAAATTTATGACTTCCCCCCAGTACAAGGCTTTCCTGACCAAAGGAGTACCCGTTGATGCTATGGTGGTGGCGGCGGCAGCCACCAAGAAGGAGTTGTCAGAGACCTCTACATCTGTTCATCCTCCTGTAGGATCATGGACAGATATGGTAAGCATGTTTATTTCAGCGACCTTTGCGCTTCGATCCCTGAACTATCTCACACATTTTACTAGACTGCACAGAGATCTCCTTAAAGAGCTGGGAGATGCTCTGCAGGGTGCAGGAGTTTCAGATGAAATAACTTCCAAGCTTGCTACCCTAAATTCCCTTGTAAACTCTTCCATGTGCCTGATTTCATACACAGCTGATGGAACGAGCAGGCAGAGGGTACAGGAATTGCTCTTAGGAGACATTCCTGGATGCGCTTATGTTCCTGTGCGGAGCCCTTTAAGTCATCCTTTGTGAACACCCCTTTCGATGCCTCATCCCTTTTTGAACCCAAAATGAAGGAAATGCTTACCAGGAGTGAGCAGGAAGGAAAGACGCTGTCTGCTGTCTGAGTCCATTTTTCCATCCCTATCGGACCTTTCCCCAAAGGTCAGAAGGGAGGGAAGATGTGGTTCCGTAAAACTCAAGGAGCTTTCCAGGACACTCGTGGTGAATCCCCCCTCTAGGAGCAGAGGAGGGGGGTAATGGAAGATGCAGTCCACACAGCAGAGGGGGGTCAGCAGAATCAGGGCGACAGAGATCAGTTCTTTGGAAAGCCCTAACAGCGCCCCTGATAGAAGGCCCGCCTGTCCATCTCTGGAGGCAGTTGGGGGGGGGGGTGCTTATCTTTGTACCCAGATGCCTGACAAAAATAGCAAAAGAGCACTGGGTACAAAGCGTCATTTCCAGAGGATACTCCATTCCCTTTGCCACCCCACTACCTCTTATAAGGAAAATCCCAGACATCCCAGCCACAGGGAACAAGCAACCATAGAGATTCAAAGGTTGCTAAAAGTGTCATCCAACCAGTCCAGGCAGATCAGACCGGATATGGAACTTACACAAGGTTCTTTTTAGTTCCAAAGAAAACAGGGGACTGGATACCCATTTTGGATCTCAGCAGACTAAAGAAATCTGTCAAAAGAACAAAGTTTCGGATGGTCACTCTGCAGTCGATACTTCCCTTTCTCGGGAAAGACAACTGGATGTGCTGGATAGATCTTCAGGATGCGTACTACCACATCAGAATGGCCAGACCATCCAGAGATCATCTGTGCTTTCAGCTGGGAGCCAGTCACTACCAGTTTTGAGCTCTGCCCTTTGATCTCACTACAGCCCCTAGAGTGTTCACCAAATGCATGGCAGTAGTCACGGCTCACCTAAGATGTTTAGATTCCAGGTGTTTCCATACGTAGACAACTGGCTCCTTACCGCCACCACGCATCAACTCATACAAACAAGGGACTCAACCTTAAACCTCTGCAGTCAGTTGGGGATTACCATAAACTCAGAAAAATCTGCCTTATCGCCATCCAAACGTACCGTTTTTATAGGAGCAGATATAGATACCATTTCCATGACTGTAAAACTTCCACCAGAAAGGGTTTGTGTTCTACGAAAACAGGTCCTGAATCTTTTATCAAAAGAAAAAAGCCCCAGCTTCAGTGGTGCTCAAATTATTGGGGACAGTGGCAGCAGCACTCATTGCAATTCCTTTAGGTCGAATGCATATGCGTATACTGCAATGGCTTCTGTTCACACAATGGTCCTTTCAGGAACTTCCAATGTCTCATCAAATTTTGATAATGAACTCATGCAAGAAAGACCTTCACTGGTGGCTGACATCTCAACAAGTAACAATAGGTCTCCCATTTGTTCTACCCACTCCTATTGCCACTGACCACGGACGCCTCCCTGATAGGGTGGGGAGCATTATCAGGGAAGAACAGCCCAAGACATGTGGAAACAACATGAGGCTCACCTGCATATCAGTTCCCTAGAGGCGAGAGTGGTACATCTAGCATTGCAGTCCTTTCAAGACTCCCTTCTTCTAGGGACTTTTGCAATTCAGATGGACAACATCAGTGGTCTGGTACTTAAACAAGGAGGAACCAGATCTTGCCCCCTATGTCGAGAGGCCCTGAGAGTATGGCAATGGGCAACTTCCACCCAGCACTTTCTGATAGCAACACACATCGCGAGGAAGTCCAATGTGATAGCAGACAAATTGAGCAGAGCAATTATATTGCCTCATGAGTGGTCCCTGAAACAAGAAGTGGCGGAAAAGATATTCTGCAGATGGGGCCAGCCTTGCTCTGACCTCTTTGCAATCCCAACGAACACGAAATGCAGCAGCTATTTTGCCCTAATCCCCCTTACAGGGGATTCCCCAAGGGGCGCGCTTGTACACAGTTGGCCCCTGGGTCTCCTTTATGCCTTTCTACCTTTTCCACTGATACTCAAAGTTTTACAGAAAGCAAAGACTCTGGAAAGGACCATTATTCTAATAGCCCCTTACTGGCCTCGTCAGATTTGGTTCTCCTTTTTTCAGCCTTATCTATTGGAAGAACCTTGGATCCTGGACCCAATTCCAGATCTTCTGACTCATTCATCAGGGGCTCTTCATCCCACACTTCACACTGTCAAGTTGACAGCTTGGCTGCTCCAATCCCAAGAATAGCCAGGTTTCAAAATCTCTCAGCTGAAGCTCAGCACATTATAATATCCTCCCATAAATTATCTACCAGGAAGTTATACCTTAGTAAAAGTAAAAGATTTTCTATATGAGCATCTCAAAACAATATTGACCCATATCTAGCCTCAGTTTCATCCATTTTAGAGGTTTTGACCAAACTTTTCAGTGAAGGAGCAGCTGCTGCAACCATTAGGGTTAGCAGCAATCTTTAATTTTCACCTTGGTGATCAGGGGTCTAATATGTCCCACAGACTCTCCAAAGCTTTTCTTAAGGGCACCGCTCATTTGAGACCCCCTATTCGGTCTCCAGTTACACCATGGAGTTTAAATTTTGTTTTTTCTTGTATCATTTTACCCCCATTCAAACCGGCCTCATCCTGTGACCTGAAATATCTAACATGGAAAACCATTTTTCTAGTAGCTATTACTTCAGCTCGGAGGGTTTCAGAGTTACACGCCTTGTCCATTAAACCTCCATATGTAATATTTCATAATGACAGAGTTTCACTTAGGACAAGTCCATCTGTTTTACCTAAGGTTTGTTCAGAGACCAATCTCAGACTATGGAATTACCTGTTTTTTTTTTCCCTAATTATACTAATAAGATGGAACATATGCTGCACAAGCTTGACGTCCACAGGCAGCTTTGATTCTACTTACACAGGACTAAGGACTTTAGAAAACCAGAGCAGGTCTTTGTTTCTGTTTCAGATTCAAAGAAAGGTGCTCCAGTGGTAAAAACCACCTTGTCAAAATGGTTATCAGATTGCATCTCTTTTACATACACTTCTGTCCATTCACCATTACATAAAAAAATAAAGGCCCATTCAACTAGAGCTGTTTCCATGTCTTCGGCCTTTCTGACCAAACTACCAATAGATTTCATTTGTGCAGCAGCCACATGGTCTAGACCTCATACCTTTATCAGTCATTACAAATTGGGCAAGGCCTGCAGGGACAGGGCCTCCTTTGGTTCCACTGTCCTGAGGAATATACTCCCTTTGAGCGAGAAAGACGGTGCTTGGGACGCTAACCCATCAGTGAGAATGAAGGCAAGTTAGAACAACAGCACATAAAGAAGTTATGTACTCACCATAACGTTCCATGTGAATTGTTCATCTCGCCTTCCTTCTTACATGCCACCCTCCAACCCCCTACCAGTGTCTTGTGGACCGAGAAGTTGAAGCAAGTCTGGTTTGTCTTTAGTCCTTAACTAGTGTATCCTTGGATACTACTTTTTTGGGGGAACTTATCTAGTCAGCTTAGTTGGCAGCAAACAAGATCTGAGGGAAGCACCAGTGCATCATGGGATAGGGAGTAGGCCATGAGCTGGTTGAAGACCTTGAGCTTTTGCATTTGGCCGAGTCGGAGCCGAGGATTGGCTCCGAACCCATCAGTGAGAATGAAGGCGAGATGAACAACTCACATGGAACGTTATGGTTAGTACATAGCTTCTTTTTTGTCTCCACAAAAAGAACCTGCTAGCAATTGCCAGCAATTCACTCATGGCCTCTTAAGTGCCCTTATGTCACTTAGGCCTCTTCCAGGTTTTTCAGCCCCTCACTCCCACCCATTATTGTCTCTCCACTTAAAAGAACTAAGGAAGAGGATACATTTGAGGAAGAGGCATCTTCAGGGGATGAATCACTGGTCTACTCCTCTAAGATCCCTTCCTGTCCTAGATTATGCCTCCCCAGAAGAGAAATCAAATCGTACAGACTCACCAATGGAAGACATGTCCTTTGGAGAGACCTTAGCTAAGATGAGAGACCATTTTAAATAGGATAGCACCCAAGTATCTGAAGTCCAAAAAATATACTATGAGTTACTACACATGGAATCACCTAGCCCATCAGCTATACCTCCTGCCTTGCCCGCCTTTCTTGATGCTTTTGCCTCAGCTTCACAGGCACCCGATTCCCAGCCACCTGCCCCCAAAAAAACAAACTGCTTCTACAAGGTCCCAGAGGACTGCACGTTTCTCTTCAGGTGTCCTTCTGTAGACCCTTCTGTAATTGGCTTCTGGCAAGCCATCCAAATTGCTGCCCTCCTCTACCCTCTTACCGTCTGATAAGGATAGCAGGAGCTTGGATAGACTAGATAAAAAAGTGTACACTTCTGCCACACTAGTATTCAGAGCCATAAATTACCAAACACATATGACCAAATTTGTTTCAGAACTTATGTCCCAACTTTCACAGGTAATTGCAGGCTTTACCTGATTCATAAAACAAAACCTTGGCTACATCTTTGCTTGGTGCTTCTTCTCAAGCAACATGTCACTCTGTAAAATGCAACAATGAGGCCTCCACCAGAGCAGCTGCATCTGGATCAATATTAAGATTCTGTTGGCTAAAACTTCAGACCTTACCCGAGGACATAAAAACAAAACTTATGGATGCCCCTCTGGACAGTTCTGCATTGTTTGCAGCTTCTAACCTGTTGAAATCATTGCAGGAAAAGGGGAAAGGAACTACAGGAACTGAAATATATGTTTTTGTTTCCCCAGTACCCAAGTTCCAAAGAAATTTCCCTGCAAAGCCTGTATTTGTGCTTAGACATTCACGTCACACACAACCCAAAACAAAGAAAGAGTGACAGGAGACCAAAACAGCCTAGGACCCCACCAGCTATTCCGCCATGTAAGCGGTCCTTTCCAAACATGCCATCCTGTCTTTGACTGCTTCCCCTCTCACCTACATCCCCTTTCCCAGCGCCTTCCCCTATCCCCTACCAGCCTGGGAAAGCATAACCAAAGATGCCTGGGTCCTCTCCGTTGTTTAAAAAGGGTACTTCATGGTGTGGGATCAGCTACCCTTCTTCAAGGGCATTCCTCAACCTCCCAAGGGTCAACTTGACTTTTTCCCCAGAGGTTCTGGCAGAATTATTGAATCAAGGGACCATCCAGAGTGTCCCCAAAAAACAAATAGGTAAAGGATTTTATTCCAGATTGTTCCTGATGCCCAGGAAGGAAGGTCCCTGGAGACCCACCCTTAGCCTGTCCCATCTCAGTACCTTTCTAAGAGTGCCCACTTTCTGCATACTGAGCCTCCAAACTCTGTTCCCACTCATTCTGCCTCAAGCTTCCATGATTACTCTGGACATCAGAGATGCATGTCTGCATATTCCCTTCTATCCCAACTACAGGACGTTTTTACACATCCCTGTATCGTCATTGCATTTGCAATTCTGTGCCTTGTCATTTGGGTTTTCTATTGCGCCAAGGGTGGTATTATGCTTTGCTTCCGTGATTGCCCACTGCATACTCCAGGGAATACATATATTTTCATATCTGTACGACCTTCTCCTTCTAGCTACCTCCACAGAGGAGTTAAAATGGGATATTGCCTTCACCATCAATCTTCTGCAAAACCTAGAGTTCACCATAAACTTAAAATCAGTTCTAACCCCTTCACAGGATCAAATTTTCCTGGTGTGAAGGATACAAACAACTCTTATGAATGTCTCCCTTCCCCCACAAAAGGTACAGGACCTCATCTCTTACTTCCAAAACATTTTATTTTTTTACAGCCAGAGAGTTCCTCAGGATCTTGGTCCTTATGGCGTCCACCATTCCTTGCTCCCCTTAGGCAGTCTCCACATGAGGAAATGGCAATGGTACTAAAATCAGTTTGGATGGAACACCAGCAGCCCTAAGAATTCTCCATTCCCCTCATTCCCTGTCTGAAGAGGGAACTTTGGTGAGTGCATCATGTCACTCAGCCCAGGACTACCCTTACACCCTCCTGTTCCTCGTCAAGAGATCCACACAGTTGCCTAAGACAAGAGTTGAGGAGCAACCTTTGGCCACCTGAAAGTACAAGGGATCTGGTCTCCCTCTCAATTGAAGGAACACGGTGTAAGGGAGATGAGTGCTGCTATTGGCTATGCAGGCCTTCCACCCCTTATTCCAACAAGGACCTCTAAAGCTGTTCACATACAGTATGACAGTCCTCTGGTATGTAAACAGATGGGTTGGAGGACAAGTCCTGTCTTATTATGCAGGCTAGCTGTTCAGGTTTGGGAGCTGGCAGCAAAATTCCAGGTAACCCTTCAGGCAGTGTACATTGCCTCCTGTCAAAATTGTATTGCAGATTACCTGAGGCTGTCTCGGACACTATCCCACAAATGGATGCTTCAAAGGGATGTGTGTTTAGACATTGTCCACCAGTGGGGTATGCCGCAAACTGACTTTTTTGCGTCCCCCATGAATAGACAACTTCTACAGTTTTGCGCCAGAGAGCCTCATCCACTGGTCTGGAAAGTGGGTGCCCTTTCTTTCTCTTGGAAGGGGATATTTCTATATGCATTCTCCCACCCCTTCCCCTCATCCCATAAGTCTTGTCCAAAATTCAGCAGGACAAACCAAAAATCCTGCTGAGGACTCCCTTCTGGCCAAGACAGCACTGGTTCCGTCTCCTCCTGTGTTTTGTCAAGGGCAGTCCCCACAAGTTGCCTCACAAAGTAGACCTCCTCACACAAGACAAAGGGACCCTCATCCATCCCCATCTGGTGACTCTTCAGTTGACCCTGTGTGTTATAGGGTACTAATCCCTTTCAGACACTTATTCTCTGGGGACATGCTTACAATCCTGCAAGAGGCCATGAAACCAAATACCAGAAAATCTTACTTAGCAAAATGGAAGAGATTTTCAATCTGGTGTCTGGACCGAAATAAGGACCCATTAGCAATGGAAATTTCCCAGACTTTGACAACTTTGTGTGAATTGCTCAATGCTGGTTTGGCTTACTCTTCAGTAAAAGCCTATATGTCAGCCTTATATGCCTGTCTGCCTCTATCTCCCCCCTTAGCTAGCAGAACAGTTTCTTAAAGGTGTCCTAACATTAGACCTCCTAGGAAATTTGTTTCTCTTCCCTGGGACCTTAACTTTGTTTTGGAAAAGCTGACACACTCACCCTTTGAGCCAGCTTCTCTTCAGCACTGTTCATGGAAAACCATGTTGCTTCTAGCCTTAATGTCAACCAGATGAGTTTCTGAGCTACAGGCCCTTATGGTATCTCTACCCTTTCTGGTCTTCCACAAAGACTGTCTCTCCCTATGCACAAACCCCTAATGTATGCCTAAGATAGTCAATGACCTATCTCTAAATCAGTCCATTAACTTAAGTGTGAGGGTCCTCCATACTTTAGATATCCACAAGCAACTTAGGTTTTATTTAGTTAGGACCACAGCTGTTAGAAAGTCATAGCAGCATTTTGTTTCTTACCACCCCAGGGCTCCTGGGTGGGCTTTGTCCAAGCAGACTGTTTCCTCTTGGATTTCCAAACATATTTCCTTCTGCTACACTCACCATGGTAAGACTCTCCATTTCCCTGTTAGGGCTCATTCCACCAAGGCTGTTGCCTCATCTGGGGCCTTTTTCAAAGGATTAGACACTAATTAAATTCTTGAAGCAGCTACATGGACCTCAGCCCATACCTTCACCAAACAATATAAATTAGATGTAATTTCTAAATCTAGAGCAGGGTTTGCTACAGACATATTGCAGGGCATCCTAGAAAGCTCCTCTGCTGCACCCTCCTCCCTTACTTCTTGGGCTTTGGTATTCTCCCTTGTGTTATGAGTACTACAGTAGACGAATAGAAGGACGTAGAATAGTTGTATAAAATCTTACCATAACGAGTCTTTTTCTTCACTGTTGCAGTATTTCTATCCTTCTCTCTTTCCCCTGGCTTTGCTTCTTCTTGGATGATTCTTACCCTACTTCTTTAGGCTGGCATTTCTCCTGGGGCAGTCAGTTCTGAGGATGGTGCGCTAGTATGTCACTTTTATGGCTGACGTCTGATCACAGTCTACGTGCTATATACTCTGCACTCTACAGTAGTAAACGTCTTTTGTATACTGGCCGAAGGCAGGGAACTCCCTCATGTTATGAATACTGCAACAGAGGATCGAAGAACCTCTGTCGTTATGGTAAGATTTTACACAACTATTCTTTCAGCTGTTTAGTATGCTTACATAGTTGATGCTTAATGTTACAGCCTGCATCATTGCAGGTGATTTTCCATCCTAGATGCTGAAAGCTGGGGAAAATCTATGTCAGATGATTGACAGCATAAATCGAGACCTACCTAATGGGTTTTGTCATAATACATCTGTTACTTCATGCATCACTTTTTCAAGGCACTCTTTCCATGTAGGTTTTTCTGCTCACCTTTTGGTAGGGTTATATGCATAGAATTAGGTTATCTTAAATGTTAGGACTGTTTTCATCCTTGAATTATGCATTGTTTAATTCCTTTACTCAAACTTTGTCAGAGGTATATATGTGTGTATAATATATATGATGAAAGATGAGATCTGAACAAAAACTAAAATGCTTATATTTTTCTCTGTTAGGAAAAAGAAAAAAGTCATGCAGAAATGGATGATTCCAAATGTGATGATAGTAGTAGTCTTTCGCTGAAACATGGGGAGCCCCAGGCAGGAGGAAAACTTCTAGACTGGCCACAGCTTGAGTTAGAACGTGTGAATAACTTTCTAACAAGTAGACTGGAGGAAATCAAAAACACCATTAAAGATTCTATTCGGGCAAGCTTCAGCATGTATGACCTCAATCTAGATGTAAATGACTTCCCTAAGAAAGCAGCTACACTTGAACAGAAAAACTTACTCTCGCACCTAAATGGCTCCTCAGACATGCAGCCTATTGACCTAGATCTGTCACCGTTAACACTAGGCACATTGAAAAATCATGCGGTGAACAGTGGTGGGCTGTCAGTCAAATCAGCTGATGTCAAGCACTCTGGACTTTTAACAGCAGTGGAAAATAGTGATATCAAGAGACTAAACACTACCCCTAGCCTGTCTAGGTTAGTGTGTGTTGAGTCACCGGAACGAACGAGCTCTAGTGATGATAGTTCTGTACAGAGTCAGGGTGACAACTTGGTGAAAGAAGGGTTAGACCTGAAAGAGCAGGCAGCAGGAATCAACAAACAGAAGAAAACAAAGAAGCAGAATTCTCAGGGTAGGAAGAATGATGTTAACAGAGCATCACTCAGCCAGCAAAAAGCAGAGGTCCATGGAACAAAGCCTTCGGCGCTGGGAGCCAAAATAGGACTTAAACAGACAGTAGCAAGCCAGTCATCAGAATCCCAAAAAGGAAGTACTGTTAAAAAATGCGAGGAACCCAGGGGGGTCCGGCAGGCTTCAAATGGAGCTCCTGGCAGTGCCAGGGCCGAGAAAAAGAACTTGCGAGATGGTATCAGGGCTGATCTGGAGCAGGAATCTGGCACCCTGTCTGCAACTGGAGAAAAAAATGTTGCTAATGTTGGAGCACCAGGCAGTTGTTCATCCCCAAAGGGCAGGGGCAGAAAGGGTCGAGGCAAAGGTGACAAATCCAGCACCACTCTTGGTAAGTTAGCATGGAAGCTGACTTTCTGGTGTCTTGTTAGTCTTTGGATCTATGCATTCCTCTTTACATGTAGACTGGTGAGGGAATGTGAAGTATTTCACAATTTGCCATTTAATACATTTCAGTTCATGATGCATTTCTGTTTTGAGACTGCAGAGTTCTTTAACTACACAATACATTTATTGATGCATTTTATTGGTATTTACTATTTATTTTGTGTTTGTCGACTGGATTACTGGGCTGATGTAATATGACCCCTTATCAGCCCTAATTTCTGTTAGCCATCATGGTGTACAAGAATGTCTTATTTAATATTGTTAAACAAGGAATGGGTAGGTTAAATATGTTAAGGTATTTTATAAATGATTAAGGGTTTATGCATAAATTCATAGGTGAATACTAGGCTAACTGCCCTGATGGCCATTTTAAGCCTAGCCAATAACCCAAGGTTAGAATCAAACCCTGCACCTTATGCTTATGAAGTGAAGATTTGAACCACTTTGCCAAACCCGTATGCGCATAGTAAAATTGTAAATGTTAATTTATAAAGGTCATCAGTAAAAGAACTAGCCCTCCTCTGATGAGGAGCAGAGGTTAAATACTGTGGTGGTGGTGGTGGTGGGGGGGGTGTTGGGTGTGCAGATCCGACCGCACCTATTGCAGATTTTTTTAAGCAAAAAAAAAAAAAAAATTTAATTAATTATTTCAATAACATTGATTCCATGAGTTCTGAGATGGTAAGAAGGAAGACTGTTTACTGTGCTGAACACAGTTATCCCAGCAAATGAGACTTTGATATAGCACCTTCCCGAAGCAGCCTGTTTTAATTAAATTGACTTTGTTGTAAAGCTTATCAGTAAACCCTTTGCACCCCCAGGTGGCATGAACTGTGACAAATGACGCATGAAGGAAGACACCAGCAATAACTATTAAAGGTAAGGAATCGAATTCCTGAAGAAAGAAAAGAGGGACAAGCACAAAATAAGAGTTCATGTCGGATTCTGTTGTGTAGTCCATGGACTGTTCTGTTTTATTTTACATTTGTTTATTGGACTGGCACATTGATCACAACTGACCATTTGTAGGTACTGCCCAGGTGAAATAATTTACAAAGAAGAAAAAAAGAGTGGCAGTAAGCTCCGCATAGCAAAAACAGAATGGGGACAGGAGGGAGTTGGTGCACATAAAGAAATTGGTGAAGTGAGAACAGAAGGTGTTTAAGAAAGGAAAGGGGGAAAAGTACTGAAGCAGTAAAATATAAAAGGTTACTGCTGTAAAATTGGCTGTGTGTGGGGATAGAGAGATGGTGATATAGCAAAACATTGAGGTAAAAATGGCATTGTGGCACTGATGGGATGCCCTGCTGTGAAAGCCTGTATGTCATCTTGGATTTATAGTTTCCTCTTCCAGAGTGTTGTGCACAGACACACATTTTTTGTTGATAGTGTGGGCATGCTGGAATAACTGATATGGAACATAACTCAGTAAAGAGAGACTCATCTCTTAAGAAAAGGCTCAAATGAAGAGTAAGGTTAGGAGAAAGTTTCTGTCTTAAAGCAGTTGAACTGAACTGATTCATGCTCACGACTGGCAGTGACATGACATGATTAGTGTTAAAGGATCCTGTTGGGTCTCTTAAATGCAGCAGTAATACCTCAGGCTTTTCCAGTCCAGCAGAGAATGGTTGTCATAGTGGAAAATTTTGATGTTCTTCGCGTTTCACTGTTGCAGTCATCACACTTGAGTTACCTGCCTGCAGATAGCCCTCAAGTCAGCCTGAATACCAGAGTCTTAGTATTTCTGCGTCTGATGCTGTCGCTTCTTCCATGACATCAGGTCATCAGTGGTATAAAATAGGCAGCCGACGCCATTACATCAGTCTGTCTGGCCGAGGAGGAGCCCGAAGCAGAAGCAGTTTGCAAGTGTCGGTTGGCTGCTACCTGAAATTTTCATTTTCGAGTTTGTAATCCTGAAGTCTTCTAAAGCTAAGTAGCCCGTTGGGGATCCTTTTTTCTTGCTCTTAACCGATGGCAGAAAAAGTTAACAATTGTTTTGCCTGTGGAAAGCAAATACCTCACAGTGATTTTCATTCTTACTTCATCACCTGTTTAGGCCCAGACCACGACGTCCCTCGCTGTTGGTTTTGTGCCTTGTTTAACGCCCGAACTGTTAGTCTTCAGGCTATCTTTGTTGCTAAATTCTTTCGCTTTCAATGTTCTTCGTGTTTCACTGTTGCAGTCATTACATTTGGGTAATCTGTTGGCAGGTTGATCTCAGTCGGCCTGAATAACAAAGTCTTGGATCCTGCGTAGGTTGCTGTCTCCTCTTCCATGACGTCGGGTCGTCAGGGGTATAAAACATGCAGCTGATGCCATTTTATTCAGTCTTTCTTGCTGTGCGGTGCCCAAAGCAGAAGCAGTTCGCAAGTGCCGGTCGACCGACTCCTGAAATTTTCGCATTCGAGTTTCAGAACCGAAGTCTTCAACTAAAGCCAAGTACCCTGTTGGAGAAAGTTTTTCTTGCTCCTTACCGATGTCAGTAAAAGTTAATAATTGCATTACTTGTGAGAAGCAAATACCTCATAAGGATTTTCATTTGTAGTGTATTCCTTGCCTAGGCCCAGATCATAATGTGCCTTGCTGTCGGTTTTGTGCTAGATTTAACCAATGCAATATTAAGCGTCTGTATATTTTTGCTTCAAAATATTTTGGATCCAGATTTAATTACCCAGAAATGTTGTCGGTTAGCAATCCGACTACCGGAGTTCACAAAAAACGCAGAGAAAAAGACTGAGAGAGACCGTCGAGGTCCAAAATCGACGAAGCTTCTCCTAAGCCAGTCACCGGTTCACCGGTATTCAGTGAGGTGCTTTCACAGCCCCTGATACCCGCTACTTTTGAGTTGCAGGCCTCTACTGAGACCCATGCGGAGTCCGGTATGCTGCGGGATTCTCAGAGTATTGAACCCGCGGATGTCTCTCCCTTGGATGGGTCCATAGCCGCTGAGCAGGCACCGGCTTCTGAGGGCGTTTTCAGGCCTCAACATTTTTATATAAAACCGACGCCAGCTTCAAAAACAAGATCAAAAACATCTTCTAACTCTAAAAAAAAAAACAACGCATGAGCCATGTGCTCAGGCCCCAATGCCTAAAAAACAGATGATCAAAATGGCTGAGGACTTAATTACCTTGATCAGGCCCCCCCCCCCCGCTAAGAGACCTAGGCAAAGACACTGATTATGAATCTTCAGATCAGGTTTCCATTTTTTCTGATTCCTCTTCTGATCAGGAATTTTCTATTCCACCCTATGAGGATTCAGATGCAGAAGAATCCATCCCATCTGCATCTCCTCCTGTGGATTATTCTTTTGGTGAAACCTTGCATACTTTAAGGGAGCATTTTCATTGAGAGTCAGGATTTCTCTGAATCAAAAAAGAGGCTTAGGGATTTCCTCCTTCTTCCTCAGCATAGGCCTTTAGCTATACCTCCTGTATTAGACATTGTTGGTGATGTGTTTTTGGAATCAAGCATGGCTCCTTATTCCCTACCTCCGGTTCCTAGTAAGCCAGACAGATGTTACAGGGTTCCTGACTCCCACTAATTTCTATTCAAAAATCCTACTGCTGATCCTGAGACTGTCTCACAGGGTCCCAAAGGTGTAAAGGCCTGTACAGCCAATAATCCTACCCCCTCTGATAGAGATTCCAGGGCGCTGGATAAATGGGGAAAGGAGGTTTATACGTCTGCAACCTTGGCTATTAGGGCCTTAAACTGCCAGTTTCATATGCTTAAATGTCAGCAGCATGTTATGGGTTTATTGAAACAGAAAATGCTGTTGATTTCTGATTGTGTGGAAAATAAAGAATTACAGGAATTATTGCATGCAGCAGAACAGGTTGGAAAGCATACTTTGCAATGTGGTTTTGATTCATTGGAGGCCTCTTGCAGGGCCGCAGTTACTGGATCTGTGATTAGAAGGCATGCCTGGCTCAAGGAGTAAAATCTGCCTGATCATGTTAAAGCTAAACTGTTGGATGCCCCTTTATAGCATGATACTCTGTTTGGTAATAAGGCAGAAGAAGTTTTAAAGAAAATGGAAGACAAAGCTAAATCTATGCAAACTGTAAAAGATTTCTTACAAGTGCAGCCACCCAGGTTCAGTAGGCACTGGCCTACTAAAAATTGGTCCTTTCCTGTGTCCAACAGAGCCTCTCAAGGCAAATCCAGGCACTCAAAAGTCTCTAGATACCAATCACAGAGTTCTTACAGGTCAAAGCAATGGGGTGCCTCCACCTCCAAATCTGGAGAAAACAAAGCACAACCCTACAGTAAGCAGTCTCACTGACTTCATCTACCTTCACCAAGCACTTATCTTTTGTCAGCCCCCTTGGGGGGGAAATTAGCACTTCATGCTCAAAATTGGCAGTTAATTACCTAGGACAAGTGGGTATTAAACGTAGTATCCCAGGGGTACATATTTCATTTCCATGCTTTGCCATTTCCAAACGGTTGGCCAGATCTGCCACAAAATCAATGGGCAGAGGCTCAGAAACGAGTTACGTCCTTCATGGATATGGGGGCTCTTCAACCAGTACCAGAACAGGAAAAAGGACAAGGTTTTTATTCAAGACTGTTCCTAGTACCCAGAAAACACAATGCCTGGCGTCCAATACTGGACTTACCAATTTTGAACACGTTCTTGGACATTCCAAAATTTAAAATGCTGACTTTACAACAGCTACTGCCTATGCTGGGCAGGAACGCTTGGTTAGTGACTCTAGACTTAAGAGGCATACCTGCATATCCCAATAAGGGAATCGTGCAGAGGATACCTTCGCTTCCAGGCAGGTTTTTTGCATTACCAATTCTCTGCACTGCCCTTTGGCTTATCTACTGCGCCCAGTGTCTTTATAAAGTGCCTGGCACCAGTAATTGCATTTTGCAGACAAAGAAGCATACATATTTATCTTTACCTGGATGACTGTCTCATTCAAGCAGAGAACAAGAACATTCTTCTTCACCATCTGGCATTTGTAAAAAGGCTTCTAACATGCATAGAGTACACAATAAACGAAAAAAAATCACAACTGGTACCCTTTCAAATAATTACATTCCTGGGTGCAAGCTTGAATACAACTGCCCAGATGGCTTACCTTACGCCAGCCAAACAAAGGCAACTGACAACATACTTCAAACAGATGGCAACAAAAACCCAGGTATCTGCAAGACAAATTCTGCAGGCTTTGGAGTTCATGGCATCCTGCATTCTATTAATTCCATATGCAAGACTGCATATGAGGAAACTTCAATGGTACCTAAAAAGTTTATGGAGTCAACATTGTCACAGTCTGGAAACAATGATTCCTCTCATTCCCTGCCTACAACAGGAGTTTCTTTGGTGGGCAGAGACATGTCACCAAAACAAGGGACTGTCATTCACTCCACCCCCTGCCACCCAAACCCTAAGTACAGACGCAATAGACTATGCTTGGGGGGGGCCCACCTGGTGGGGAGATGCATTCAGGGCATATGGAGCCAAAAACAAATGCATCTGCATATCAACCAGAAAGAGATGCTAGCTGTTCAGAGTGCTCTGACAGCCTTCAAGGACTTACTTCATCCAGGACAACTACTGATAAAGACGGACAACACCACGGTTATGTGGTACATAGACAAGCAGGGGGGTACACATTCCTACCCCCTTTGCAGACTAGCCATGGCATTGTGGAACACAGCCTTAGCTTACCAAGTACATCTTCAAGCTCAATTCCTGTCAGGAAAACAAAATACTCTGGCAGACGACCTAAGTAGAAATCGTATGGACCCACACAAGTGGAAACTGGATCCACAAATCTTCAGCATGGTAACACAGAAATGGGGGAGCCCAGACATAGATCTATTTGCCTCTCTCCAAAATTATCAGCTGGACAAATTCTGCACAAGGACTTATCACAGACAAGCATGGAAAGTGGATGCCCTATCCTTCAGTTGGAACAACCTATCAGTCTATGCCTTTCCCCCTCTGCCTCTTCTCTCCAAGGTCTTACTAAAGGTCAGACAGGAAAAAACAAAAATGATCCTAATTGCTCTAGACTGGCCTTGCCAGCACTGGTACCCAATTCTAAGGAATATATATCAACTCCCTCCTTGGTACTTGCCTCAAATACCTCATCTACTGTCTCAGCAGAACAATCAAATTCTGCACACTCGGCTCCAAACTCTGAACCTTGCAGCATGGCTGATCATTTAATTATTCAAACAACACCTCTCAGTAAATCTGTGATGGATGTCATTTTTCGAAGTCAGAAGGCCTAGTACTAGAAAATCTTATGCTGATAAATGGAAGAGATTCTGTGCTTGGAACCAAGCACAAGGAACAGACACAGCAAAACCAAATATCCCTCAGATTTTGCAATACTTGACTGAGATGCTTGATAAGGGCCTATCTTTTTCTGCAATAAAAATCCATGCCTGTGCCATCTCAGCTCATTACTACATGTTGCCTCCCATCTTTTCTCATCCTCTGCTAAAACAGTATCTTAGAGGGGCCAACAATTTAAGGCCTCCCAGAAGATCACCAACTCCTGCATGGGACCTCAATTTTGTGCTGGAAAAACTCACTCTGCCTCCTTTTGAACCAGCAGCTACTGCGGATATAAAATTTTTATCTTGGAAAACAGCTTTCCTTTTGGCAATCACTTCAGCAAGAAGGGTTTCAGAACTACAGGCTTTCATGGCAGTGGAGCCTTTTATTACATTTTACCCGGACAGGGTGTCCCTCAGGACCAATCCTTCCTTTATGCCTAAGGTAGTATCCAGTGTGGCTCTTAACCAAACTATTCACCTGCCAGCATTTTACCCAAATCCGCAGAACAAGGGGGAGCGGATTCTGCATTCATTGGACGTACACAGACAACTAAGATTCTACTTAAACAGGACCAAATCTCTAAGAAAGTCTGAGCAACTACTGGTGGCATTTGCTTCAGGATCAGAGGGGAAGGCTATATCAAAGCAGACTATTTTTAAGTGGATAAGCCACTGCATTCGTTTCTGCTACTTGCACCATGGTAAACCTGTGCCCAAGGGAATCGGGTCACATTCCACCAGGGCTGCCTCTACCTCAGCAGCCTTTCTCAGAGGAGTTCCAACCAAAGACATTCTAGAAGCTGCTACTCATTTGCCTCTCTTCTCCAAATCCAGGGCAGGCTTTGCCACTGCAGTTCTGCAGGGCCTTATAGCTGCTCCTAATGCTATTTAGTTCCATCCTTCCATCCTTAGCTTTGGGATTGTACCCAAATGTAATGACTACAACAGTGAAACACAAAGAACATAGTACAGTTGTATATACTTAACATAAATATAGATGTTCGAGTGTATTCACTGTTGCAGTCCGGGTTACCCACCTGCTATCCCCCTTTTTTATAACTTCTCTTTCTTTCACTATATTCTAAAGCCTTTGTGGTGTATTTGCTTTTAGATGAAGGTAAAGTTTATGTTGCTAAAAGTGCATTTACATATATTGCTGTTTATTTATATATATATATTTTTCCCCATTTGGGGGGGCACCTGACATCTGGGGCAAAAAAACTGAATAAAATGGTGTCGGCTGCATGTTTTATACCCCTGACGACCTGACGTCATGGAAGAGGAGACAGCAACTGACGCAGGACCCAAGACTTTATTATTCAGGCCGACTGAGGGCAACCTGCCAGCAGATTACCCAAATGTAATGGCTGCAACAGTGAATACACTTGAACATCTACATTTACGGTAAATGTACACAACTGTACTTTCTCCGTATTTCGAAATGGCTTTGATAAGCCATCCGACTACCGATCTTCCGAAAAAATGTAAAGATAAAGACAGACCGCATAGGTCCAAAACTGCCGACGATGCTTCCATTAAGCTAGTCGCCAGTCCACCAGTACTCAGTGAGGCTCCTTTGCAGCCCCTGATGCCCGCTTCTGTGGATTCACAGGCCTCTGCTGAAACCCATTCGGAGTCGGGTATGCCGCGAGATGCTTCTTCGACTATGGAACCTGCGGATGTCTCTACCTTGGATGGGTCTGGAGCCACTTATCTGGCTTCTCTGGTTGTTTTATTTAATTTTGTATTGTAGTGTTGCATTTATATTATGTCTTTGAAGGTGAAGCCTTTCCAGCTTTTTTTTGGACAAATGTTACCCTGTGCAATTTCTCCTTCTCGGACTTTGTGAGGGAGCGAGAAGTGAAATATATGAATGTGGATCCTTGGTGATGTCCTTCTATTCCAGTGTTGCAGTATTCTACATGTGGGTTTTACCCTTCATCCTTTCACGTACGTCTGACCAGTATTACAAAGTTTTTCAGTCCCTCGGAGTGCATCGGATGTCTGATGTGGCAGCAGGAGTTTCTGCCATAAAAGTGGCGTCTGTACACACCAGCCCTCTGAACTTTTCAGCCACCAGTCATACACCAGGTGTTCCCGCTACCCGCGGATGTCGGTTTTGAAAAAATCAGTTAAGTATCCCATTGGGGAACCTTTCAGTCCTTCTTTATTTTAATTATAGTCTGTTCATGTCATCCGGAAGGGGCAAGTGTAAGTGTGGCTGGCAGATTCCCCACAAGGACACTCACGATCAGTACCTTTTTTGTTTGGGCAAAGAACACGACCTCGAGTCCTGCCCTGTCTGTCAGGCATTCGTCCCTAAGACCCTTCATCACCAATTGCAGGCTCTAAACCTTTATCTTGAGAACCAGTGGATAAAGCAGTTTGCGTTGGGGATGGAAGGCGCTTCTGATGCCCCAGTAGAGCCGACGAAGAAGAGGCCCAAGTCCATGTGGCCTACCTCTCCGCTGCGCCTCTAATGACCGTACCTCAGCCTGTGGCCGACATCGGCCTGGCAGAGGAATTGGCTTCTGCCATACAAGATAAAGTGGATACCTACGAGGAAGCCACACAATCTCGAGCGGATGGCACATCCATAGAGGCACTACCGGCATCTGTTTCAGATGCCAGGGGGATTCAGATTTCTCAGTGGGCCCGTTGGATTCCGTCGATTCCATCCACCCCTTTGACCAAAGGCCTTCTCTTACCTGGATGCCAGCTAGGCTGCTAAAGAAAATACAAAAGACAAAACATCTTTCTCCACCACCTGAAAGCACGCCTGATTGGTAAGCCTTCAGCCAGTGTCTCTTCAATGCTTTTATGGCCCTAAGCCCGACTTCGGTGGGAAGCCCTACCATTGTTCCTCCACTCCTGAGCCCTAGGCCCCTGACCTCGGACACTACCAGGAGCGACGAAGGGGAACTTTGACTCCTCCTCAGAGGACTCACTCTCCTACACTTCTCAGATCTCCTTTCCACTGGTTCTCAAGATAAAGGTTTAGAGCCTGCAATCGGCGATGAAGGGTCTTGGGGACGAGAGACTGTTAAAAATGAAAGACCATTTCAAGTGGGAATGAACTGTCATGACTGAAGTACAGAAGAGGTTCTACGACTTCATACAGATGGACACTCCCAGCCTATCTGGATGCCTTTTCTGCAGCATCCCTCAACCTTGACTCACCGCCTCCAGCCCCACGCAGGGTTGATAGACTGTACAAAGTTCCAGAAACAGAGAAGTTTCTGATAGTGCCCTCCAGCTGACCCTGCCACTGTCTCCACCTCCACTGATAGGGCTACCAAACTGTTATGCACTACTGCTATTCTCCCAGCTGACAAGGACAGCAAGGCAATGGAGTGTCTAGGCAATACGATTTACACTTCTGCCACTCTGGCCTTCAGGGCCACCAACTGCCAAACTCACATGGTCAAATATTCCTTATCCCTGCTGGAAAAAGCCTCCAAGGACTTGGCCAACATCCCAGATTGTGCAACCAATGCCTCTCTGTCCTCCCTCCTAGCTCTCACCTCTCAGGTGAACAGACAACTCCATAAGGTGTGGTTATGATGCAGCTGAAGCCTCAGCTAGGTCAGCTGCATCAGCTTCTGCCTTAAGGAAATATTCTTGGCTATGCCTTCAGCCTCTCCCCTGATGATTTCATGGCTAAATTGACTGATTCCCCCTTAGATCACTCCGCCTTATTTGGCTTTAATGTAGCTGACCTCTTCAAGTCCCTGCAACAAAAAGGCAAGAAAATGCAGGACCTAAAACACCTGCTAGTCTCACCCATTCCTAAGTTCTACAGGAACTACCCTGCCAAGATTCAATTCATAAGAAAGCAGTCTCGACCTATGGCTCCCACTAGGACCAGGAGACCTCCAAGAAAGCAGGCCCCTCTGGCTAGAGCTTCTCCAGCCCCCAGCCAGAGGCCTCCCTTGCAAGACAGGGCAGATGGTGTTCGACTACCTGCCAGTCTTACCACCCCCTCCCTCTCTACTCTTGTCTGCCCGCCTCTCTCACTGTCTTCCTATGTGGTCACACATCATCTTAGATAATTGGGTCCTTTCCATCATTCAGAACGGATACTTCATGTCCTGTATCTCTCCCTATACAAAAAGGCATTCCTCAGCCACCCACCAGTCAGCTTCACCTTCTGCAGCCTGTATTGCACTGCTGACTCAAGGCACCATAGAACCAATGCCTCTGGAAGGAAAAGGAAGAAGTTTTTACTCAAGAATTTTTCTGGTGCCAAGGAAGGAAGGACCTTGGAGACTTATACTAGATCTCTTACTTCTCAACCCTTTTCTAAAGGTCCCCTCCTTCAGAATGCTCACTCTCCCCAACCTCTTCCCCCTGCTCCTGCTCCAAGAGTTCTTGGCAACCCTAGACATAAAAGATGCTTAATTGCAAATCCCAGTAAAGCCCACATTCAGGAAATACCTGAGATTTTTAGTGGGCTCATCCCAGTTTCAATTTTCTGCCTTGCCCTTTGGACTTTCCACTGCACCCAGGGTCTTCACAAAATGTCTGGCTCCAGTCGTCGCCTTCTGCAGGATATAGGAGATCCATATTTTCCCCTACTTGGATGACCTGCTATTTCAGGCAGACAATCAGAAGACCTTAACTGTTCATACTCTGTTTCTTCTGACCTTATTGCAGTCTCTAGGATTTCAGATAAATTAACAAATATCTCACCTGGATCCCTCTCAGGACATGGTCTTCCTGGGGTACAGGATTCGCACAGACCTCATGAAGGCTTTTCTGCCACCAGACAAGGTAGGTTCCTACACAGACCACCTGTGCTGCATCTTCCAAGCATCAGAACTGAAGTATCTGAGACTCCAGGGTTTGCATGGCAGCCACCATTCCCATGCTTCCCCTAGCAAGACTATACATGAGAAAGCTACAGTGGTACCTTCGGTCAGTCTAGACCGAACATTCTCACCCCTTGGAATTCAGGATCCCCTCCTACCCTGCTTGAAACAAGAAATTCAGTGGTGGCTGGTACAAGTGGCCCATCAACCCAGGACTGCCTCTCCAGCCACCCCACCCACTCAGATGATGCATACAGATGCTTCAGATCTAGGTTGGAGAGCCACATTGGGCAACAGGCATGTGCAAGGGGTGTGGCCAATCTCACACTCACTAGATCAATGTCTTGAGGGCTATCCTTCCAGCTCTAAGCATTCCTACCTTACCCTCCATCCAGGGCCACTAAAGATTTTCACAGACAATACCACTGTCCTGTGGTATCTCAACAAACCGGGAGGGACCAAGTCCTCCTTTGAACACTAGCTCTATTTGTTTGGGAGCTGGCCTCTTCACAGTCAATTACCTTGCAGGCAGTTTACATCCCCTCCCTCCACAACATCCAGGCAGACTATCTCAGCAGAACCATCACAAACAACCACGAAAGGATGCTTCTCATTGAGGTCTTCCTGGATCTGGTCCACAGGTGGGATACACCTCAAATAGACCTGTTTGCCTCCTCCACCAACAGGCAACTACCTGGCTTTTGCACCAGGACACCAGAACACCAGACCCCAAGGCACTGACAACAGATGCCTTCTCAATTCCTTGGAAGGGGAAATTTCTGTACACCTTCCCTCTGATTCAAAAGGCGCTGCTGAAAATACAGCAGGACAAACCGAAAATCTTGCTGGTGACTCCCTGCTAGCCAAGATAGCACTGATTCCCCCATCTCCATTTGTCCAAGGGCAGTTACCACAAGTTACCCCCCTCAGTGAACCTGATCAAACAGCACAAGGGATCTCGGATACATCCACAGTGGCAGTCTCTATACCTCACCCTGTGGCTGATAGGATTCTGATCCCCTTCAGACAGCTGTACAATGAGGATGTGCTCAGTGTCCTGCAGGAGGCCAGGAAACCCAACACACGAAAATCTTACCTATCTAAGTCGAAAAGGTTTTCCATATGGTGTCACAAAAGACAGTTGGACCCACTGACAAGTGACATGCCATGCCCCCTAATCCTGTCTTACCTGTGTGAACTACTGCAGACAGGTTTGGCCTACACCTCCATAAAATCACACTTGTCTGCAATTTCAGCCTGCCTCCCTTTGGATCCATCCCTTGCATGCAAATTACCTACAAAACTCTTCTTCAAAGGGGAGCTTCACCTAAGACCCCCAGGAAACCGTCTTCTCCTCCCTGGGATCTTAACTATGTCCTGGAGAAACTTGCCCTAGCTCCCTTTGAGCTAGCAGACAAAGCCCCCTTAAAGCTTTGCACATGGAAAACTGTTCTATTGGTGGCTCTGACCACGGCCTGGAGGGTCTCAGAACTGCAAGCTCTGATGGTTAACCCACCATTCCTAGTTTTCCACCTTGACAGGGTTACTCTCAGAACTAACCCCTCCTTCATGCCCAAGGTGGTCAGTGACCTATCCTTGAACCAGGCCATTCACCTACCAACCTTTTTCTCTAACCACGAGGGACAGTGAGAGAGAGCACTCCATTCCCTAGATGTTCACAGACCGCTTAGATTTTACCTCCATAAAACCAAGTCCATTAGAAAGTCTGACCAACTGTTTGTCTCCTTCCACCCCAGAGCCCTGGGAAAGCGGTGACCTAACAGACCATTTTGGCCTGGATATCCAGGGCCATCTCCTTTTGTTACGCATTCCATGGGAAGACTTTGCAGGGCAATATTAAAGCCCACTCCACCAGAGCTATGGCCTCCTCAGGAGCCTTCTTTAAGGGGCTAGACACCAACACAGTACTGGAAGCTGCCACTTGGTCCTCAGTGCACAAGTTCACCAAGCATTACAAGCTGGACCACATCACAGATTCCTAGAAACTTCTACCAGACCACCGCCCCATTCACAGTGAGCTTTGGCACTCCCCCACGTGTAGAATACTGCAGCATTGGAATAGAAGGACATAGAAAAGTTGTGTAAAATCTTACCATAACCATAGAGGTCCTTCTCTTCCATGTTGCAGTATTCTTTTCCAACCTCCTTCCCCTCCTGTCAGGTTCCTCTTGACTGTCTTGGTGACAGTGGGTGGGCTATGGCCTCCTAGGACCGGCTCCGACTGGAGCTTTCTGTTCTGAGGGCTGGTGCGTACA
This sequence comes from Protopterus annectens, assembly GCF_019279795.1. NCBI lineage: Eukaryota > Metazoa > Chordata > Ceratodontiformes > Protopteridae > Protopterus > Protopterus annectens. The sequence continues at coordinate 1,468,058,481 of NC_056733.1, forward strand.
GACGTCACTTTTATGGCCCATGCTCCTGCTGCCACGTCTGACGCACTCTGAGGGACTGAAAAACTTTAGAATACTGGCCGGACGTACGTGAAAGGATGAAGGGTAAACCCTCATGTAGAATACTGCAACATGGAAGAGAAGGACATCTATGGTTATGGTAAGATTTTACGCAACTTGGTTCTGCCCATTTTGAGCAGCTTGAGTGATCGTTGTCCAAAGAACTTAGCCTGTTCTATGATACTAAATTGCTGGAAAAATATTTTAGCCTAAATATTACACCACGAGGGCTCAAAGTGGATCACCTGCCAGCTGGGGAATTTGGGGATGATGAGAGCAAGATCTGTGTGAAGAATGGAAACAGGTTCATAGGTAAGTACTAGGCTATCTGCCCATGGACATTTATAAGCCTAGCCACAGAATGATGGCTTTCGCCTCCCCATTAGATTACTAACCTGGGCCTCTGTCAACAGGGCTCCTGAAGTGATCCCAGGGTAGAACTTACGATTACCCATCCACTCATCAAGATTTCTCTTGAAGAGGGACAGAAAGGAGCTCTGCCGAATATGGATTGGGATTCTATTCCAGAGTGAGGGGAGTCGCTGGGACAGGAATCTATCCCTCCAGCATGTCCTGTTTATTGTTGTACATAGGTTCAAGTCGCTAGAACGAGTGGTTCTGAGGGATCTTGTTTTTTTGAGGTGAAACATGTCCATTTAGTTCAGGGTTTGACATGGCCCTATAGGTCAGGCATAGGTCACCTCTGAGCAGACGGTAAGCGACTGAGAAAAGCTGGAGCTTTTTTAGTCGTACTTCATAGGGTAATTGTTTAAGGTCCTTAATCCTCTTAGTGAGGTACGTCTGTGGTCTTTCTAGTTGTTGCAGGTGTCTAGTGAGGTACATCCCAAATGGGGCATTGTACTCTTATGGGCCTAATTAGTGAGGAGTAAAGGGGCACAATCACCTCCTTGGGTCTGGATGAGAAATCCTTTGTGATCAGGTGTGCCACATAGAAGGATTTCCTGACCGTTTTGGCTATGTGGTTATCAAAGGAGAGCATGCTGTCTACTTGGGTACCCAGGTCCCTAATTACTTCTTCTGTATTTAGTGGATTCCCATCTATGTGGTAATTTGTAGGTACTTTGTTTTTCCCAAATGGGATTACTATGCATTTTTTGGCATTTAATTTGAGGCTGTGACTTTGACACCAGGTGTTTGTCTCTGTGAGACCCTTTTGCAGGAAGTCTGTGCCAGCTGGAGAGTCATTTATTGCACCCAATTTACAGTCATCTGCGAACTTGGTTAGCCGCAGTCCCTCCGCCTTTGCCTGTACTTCAGAGAAATATATACCGAACAGGAGGTGTCCCAGGACTGAGCCCTGTGGGACTCCGCTTGTGACTGGTTTAGAGTCAGACATGGCGCCTGCCACTCTTACCGTGTGGGTTCTGTCTGAGAGCCAATTGGCAACCCATCTCATAACATGGGGGTTGATATTTAAGCTGGTGAGTTTGTCTATGATTCCTGAGTGTGAGATGGTGTTGAACGCCTTAGCGAGGTCCAGATATGCTGTGCGGACCACCTTCCCTTCATCTATGGCCTTGGTGACTGTTTCGAAGAAGTTGACCAAGTTCAGGAGGCAAGATCTGCCTTTAACAAAGCCGAACCGGATGGGGTCCAGTGTCTGGAGGTTCCCAATGTCCCTGATGTTCATCGTGCATACAGCTGCAGTCATAACAGATGGGTTCTCCTGCCGTCAGGCGAGTCCTCGGTCGGCCGAATTCCAAAGTCTAGGTCCGGCGTCGGTTGTCGTCGCTTCTTCCCTGACGTCAGTGCGACAGGGGTATAAAAGAAACAGCCAACGCCATTTTCTCCAGTCTTTCTTGCCGCGCGGTGACCGAAGCAGAAGCAGTTCGCAAGTGCCGGTCGGCCAGCTCCTGAGAGTGTCTGGAGGTTCCCAATGTCCCTGTTAATGAGCTCCATTATAATGCGTTCCATGGCTTTGCAGACCAAGCTAGTCAAGCTTATAGGGCGATAGTTCCTAGGGTCAGTTGTGGCACCACCTTTGTGGAGTGGTACGACTGTTGCTGTACGCCATTCTTTGGGTACATAGCCTGTAGAGAGGCTGAGTTTGAATAGTGATTTGAGATGGGGGTTAGTTCATTTTGAAGCTCGTGTAAGACACAACCTGGGATAGCATCTGGTCCCATTGATGCTGTGTTTTTGGCCTTTGCAAGGGCTGTCTTTACTTGTTTGTCTGAGATATCTGGAGTGCCACATTCTTCTGGGATGGGTGCTAGCCCCTTTGGTGGAGAGGGGGGGTGAAGTTTGCACTGAACTTGTCAGCCAGGATGTTGGCAGTGTCGGTTGGTTCAGTGTATTTATGGCCATTATGCACTAGCTCGGAGCATATCTGAGAGTTTGCCCTTAGACTCTTGACATAGTTAAAGAAGGCCTTATGGTTATCCTTAGAGTCATTGGCTATTTTTTTTTCGAAGTTGGCCTTGGATGATTTAATGAGGGAGCGCAGTTTTTTTTACTTATGTTAATCAGAGATGCCTTCTTATTTTGGGATTTTGTTCTATCTTGCAGGAGTTTCCTCCTTCTGTTGTAAAGTTTATTTATGGCCCAGGTCCACCAGACTGGCTTTCTCTTTTTTGAGGAGCTGGTCTTGGTTTTACTTGGGATGGCTTGGTCCATGCATTCTTGAAGGTGTTCATAGAATGCACTTGTAAAGGATTCTGCTGATGGGTCATCATTTTCCATTTGAATGGGAGCTTTGAAACTTCCCACCTCAGTCTTGAGGAGTGTGAAGTTGGCTTTAGAGAAGTTTTTTACCTTGATTTCCATGACTGGGGGGGGGGGGGGTCGGGATGTGGATGTCCAGTGTGATTAGTTTGTGATCTGATCTTACCAATGACGAGATTACCTCAGGTGTGGAACATAGGTTCCCCATGTTGGTGATGACCAGGTCCAGTATGTTGTCACCTCTTGTCGGAGTGGTGACCAGCTGTTCAAGGGCGTTTGAGTTTATAAACTCAAGGAAGCATTGGGCTAGGGCGTTTGAGCTTGAGTAGTTTTCCCAGTCAATGTTTGGATAGTTGAAGTCACCCAGTAGCATGGTGTTGGGTAGAATCTTCATACTTTCTAATGTTCTCAGGAATGCTGTGTGAGGGTCCTGAGACAAGGTGGGAGATCTGTAGCAAGCTATGTCAATTTACCCGCTGTCAATTGCACTTGGATGGTGTCAGATTCCACGTGCTGTGCTACTAACATGGAAATGTGGGTGTTCTTGATGAATATAGACACACCCCCTCCTTTTGTGTTCCGGTCCTGGTTTTGGGACCTAAAGGTATGGTAGGAGTTATAGCCTGGTAGTGCTGGGGTGCTCTCTGGAGCCTTGAACCAGGTTTCTGTCGCTGCACATACGTCGATTTCTTCCATACTAAGGAGAGCCTAGAGTGCGTGCATTTTGAGGTTAAGATTTCTGGCGAGCAGCATTACCCTCAGTTTTTGTTTATTATTGTTGTTTATGGAGGCGGGTTTGTCTTTTGAGCCTTGCCTAAAAAAGGCAGTATTGGGGTGGCAAGAGTCTTTGCCAGTATTCGAAAGCCCAGGGGCGACATGTGCATGCCGTCTCTGACAAAGCAACGTGGCTTGTCAAGCATGCCGTCCCAGGCTGACAAGTACTGGATCTCCTTTGAATGACACCAGTAGTTTAACCAGTTGTTGAAACTGATCATTTTTTTTTCATATGCTGGCATCATTTTGGGTGAGGGCAGGATGCTACTCAGAGTCAGAGTCATACCAGCCTGGGCTACATGGTCAGAGAGCTCCTCCATGTCTCTCTTCATGTAGTCCAGGGAGGTACATCTCAGGTCATTTACGCTAACATGTACAATGACAGTCATATTTGTACTTGTTGTGGAGTGACCTGAGTGCATGTGTTATGTGGCGGATTCTGGCACCCGACAGGCAGCTTATGGTAACCTTCTCCTTGTTCAGTCTAGTGAGTGGGACGGCTGTGTGCCTGATGATAGAATCACCGATTACTAGTGTGTCAGGTGTGTTATTTAGCCTTAGGGGCTGTTTTTGCTTGGCACACTGACGTTGTGACATACGTGTTACCTGGTTTCTGTTGTGGGGTGGGGTTGCTTGGGTGTATGCTTAGGAGGTCTCTGTTTAGGCAGGTTCTTATTTAGAGCCTCCGAGTATGTTTTTGCGTGTTTCTGAGACTTGTTTTCTGGTGCAGCTATGGCTGGTCTATGCAAGTCTGGTAATGTGGTGCTAGTGTTGCCCTTCTCCTTGTGACTGGTTGATCCAGTTGTGGGTTGAGAGAGCTTAGCCTCCAGTTTGGCAGTGTAGCTGCATCTTTCACATATGTTTGTGTTGGTTGGGAGGAGGGGGGGTTGTCTGTGTACATGAGGCAATTGTAACATTGCCTCAGGATGCCCAGATTCACCAGCTGGACCGGATAGCACACCTGAAGCTGTCCCTTGAACATGCCTGAATAGATGGTTGGGACTGTATTGCTGATTGGATGAGTAAAGAGCCTTATACTTCCTGAGTATAGGGCTGAAGTGCAAGCTGTAAGCTAGTGCTAGTTTTAGTAAGTGCCGGTCTTAAATTGTCTTATTTCTAGTGCTGGGTTGAAGTGTTTAAAGTTTCAAGAGAAAAACTGAAGTGCAGGCTTTGTGGAGCCTGGAATAGTTTAACTGCAGGTAAACGGCGCTGCGTGGTGCGCAAACCCGCGCTAAGCGGTTTTTATACCAGGGAGATCAAAAAGGATAGAAATTAGCCCAAAATGGCCAATGAGCTACAAGTTGCTGGGCTGGGACCACTTCTACAGGGACAGATAGGCTGCTCAGAGTTCCCTCTTTCACAGTGAACAAGGAAGCCACCTAATTATCCAAGTATGATATGGGCAGCACAGGAACCTTTACCACAGTCCTGGATTCAGCAAAGCCTGAAAACTGGACTAGACTAGTTTAGAAAGGTGGGAAAACGAGGAATTTTTTTTTTTCAGAAACAACAGAAATGCAGACCTTAAATTGCTTTAAATACACAGAGGAGGCTAGTGCACTTGAGTGTGTAGCCTGCGACTGTGTTACAGGTAACTTAAATGCAAAAACAACAAACAGCAACTTTTTTTCAAGTCCAGCAATAAGTACAGTAAGCAATGCAGATATCACTAGGGATCCACAGAAGCGCTGAAAAGCCGCATTTTAGGAGGAATTAGCATTTCAGGGAAACAACAAGCAAAAGCAATACTTAAGTCCAAAGTCTCTCTCCTGTCTCTCGGCCACTTGTAGGACTCTGCAGGGCGCTACGAGGAGCTTGCTGAGCTGTATACAAGCGTAAAACTGCACTAAGCGGTTTTTATACCAGGGAGATCAAAAAGGATAGAAATTAGCCCAAAATGGCCAATGAGCTACAAGTTGCTGGGCTGGGACCACTCCTACAGGGACAGATAGGCTGCTCAGAGTTCCCTGTCTCACAGTGAACAAGGAAGCCACCTAACTATCCAAGTATGATATGGGCAACACAGGAACCTTTACCACAGTCGTGGATTCAGCAAAGCCTGAAAACTGGACTAGACTAGTTCAGAAAGGCGGGAAAACAAGGAATTTTTTTTTTTTTTTTTTTTTTTTTTAGAAACAGAAATGCAGAGCTTAAATTACTTTAAATACACAGAGGAGGCTAGCGCACTTGAGTGTGTAGCCTGCGACTGTGTTACAGGTAACTTAAATGCAAAAACGACAAACAGTAACTTTTTTTCAAGTGAAACAAGGAAATAAGTACAGTAAGCAATGCAGATATCACTAGGGATCCACAGAAGTGCTGAAAAGCCGCATTTTAGGTGGAATTAGCATTTTAGGAAAATAACAAGCAAACAAACAACAAGCATACAAACAAAGCTAGATTCAGCAGGCCTGGATCTAGTCTATGCTACAGCAAACAAGGTGTACCAATTTCATTAAGAAACAGTTCAGATATGCAGGCACTATAAGCCTTTTACCAGAAATTCCCAGCTCAGAAGGGCAGATTCCAGCCTCTCCTCCCACAAGAGTGCAGACCACAAACCTTCTTAATGTAAAATAACTGGCCTGAAGCCCAAGTGCTTAAACTAAAACTAATACACTTTCAGAATAACAGACACTGAGCCCTCAATCAGCAGTTTCCAACTTAGAAGGATGTAAGCTACCTGTCCTGCCACCACAGTGCAGGCCACAAACCTTCCTAATGTAAAACCTGGTCTGAAGCCCAAGTGCTTAATCCAAAAGACTTAGAATGATAGCTACACTTTAATCAAGTTACTACCAAGCAGTAATAAATACAGTTGAATATTTTAAAGAATGCCTGGATTAGTGCTCAAATTATACAAACAAAGCTAGATTCAGCAGGCCTGGATCTAGTCTGTGCTACAGTAAACAAGGTGTACCAATTTCAGTAAGAAGCAGTTCAAATATGCAGGCACTGTAAGCCTTTAACCAGAAATTCCCAGCTCAGAAGGGCAGAGTCCAGCCTCTCCTCCCACAAGAGTGCAGACCACAAACCCTCTTAATGTAAAATAACTGGCCTGAAGCCCAAGTGCTTAAACCAGAACTAATACACTTTTAGAATAACAGACACTGAGCCCTCAATCAGCAGTTCCCAACTTAGAAGGATGTAAGCTACCTGTTCTGCCACTACAGTGCAGACCACAAACCTTAATGTAAAACAACTGGTCTGAAGCACAAGTGCTTAAACTAAAAGGCTTAGAATGAGTTACACCAAGCAGTAATAAATACAATTGAGTACTTTTAAGATGACACAAAAGCAAAATAAAGTAGGAAGAAACACAAATATAGTAAAAGCAGATAAAAGAAGAACAATTTTTTTTTTTTTTTTTGAGTGAGTGAGCAAATGAGATGGGCCCAGGAGGAGTATCCAAGTGCAAATTTACAAGAGGGGCGGGCAGTTTCAAAGCCACCAAGATTAACACCAAAACAAAAACAGGGAAGGTGGGTGGGGACCTACTGAAAAAACAGTCACAACTTCCAGCTAGATATTGCTCAATGAAACAGAAATTAATTTAAATTGTGTATTATTTGAAAAAAGTGCAGATAAAGATTTACTTAACTTCACTTATACATTCAGTTGATTGCATGCAGGTCTTAGCTGGCCAAAACTTACAGTTTAAGCCTACTTTAAGCCTTTCTTCCCACACTATTTACTTCCCTGGTTGGTACTAGGCTATCTGCCCTAGGTCCTGTACAAGCCTAGCCATAACAATTCCCTGGCTATTTCTTCCCACACTATTTACTTCCCTGGACCCCTGTCTAGCAGGGCGACTGACGTGATCCCAAGGGTGAATTTCCTTTCTCCCATCCAATCATCAAGGTTCCTTTTGAAGAGGGCCAAAGAGGCGCTCTGCTTGACATGTATGGGCAGTCTATTCCAGAGTCTGGGGAGATGTTCATCGTGCATACAGCTGCAGTAATCACAGATGGGTTCTCTGCCGTCAGGCGGTCCCTCGGTCGGCCGAATTCCAAAGTCTTGGTCCGGCGTCGGTGGTTGTCGCTTTCTCTCCTGACGTCAGTGAGGCCAGAGTATATAAGACACAGCCGACGCCATGTTCTTCAGTCTTCTTTGCCGAGCAGTGCCCGAAGCAGAAGCAGTTCGCAAGTGCCGGTCGGCCAGCTCCTGAATTACGGAAATATTGGAAACCGAAGTCTTCATTAAAGCTAAGTACCCCGTTGGGGAAACTTTTCTTGCCTCAGACCGATGTCAGAAAAAGTTAATAATTGTATTTCTTGTGGGAAGCAAATACCGCATAAGGATTTCCATTCCCTCTGCATACCTTGTTTAGGCCCAGACCACGACGTCTCGGGCTGTCGCTTTTGCTCTACTTTCAATAAACGCACTATTAAGCATCGGGCGGAGTTTGCCCAACACTATTTTGGTAAAGCCTTTGATTATAAAATGTCGTCGGATACTCCGACTACCGTTTTGTCCAAAAAACACAAGGACAAGGACCGACACGCGAGGTCCGCGGTCCCCGCCGACACCACGCCAAAACAGGCTACACGTGGTCCGGTTCTCAGCGAGACGCCTACCGACGACACTCCTTTGGCGGTGTCCTCTGTACCCGAGACCGCTGGTACCTCGGCCCTTTCCCAGACTACAACCACCGAAGCCTTTGCTAATGTTGAGCCTACTAATGTGGACAGGTCCACTTCCACCCATGGTGTCTTCAGACCTTCATCTTCTTTTTCTATTAAGGCCTTTACTAAATCCAAAGCAGCCAGGCATCCCAAGAGGCCTGTTGCACAGGGCCCATCTCCAGGCCCCATGCCTAAAAAACAGATGCTTAAAATGGCTGAGGATTTAATTACTCTTATCGGGTTCTCAACCTCCTCCAGACAAGAGACCCAGAGTGGCGGAAGATTCTCCCTCTTCTGATCAGGGATCCATTTTATCAGAACATTCTGATGTAGAAGGAACACTCTTACTCCCCTTTTGAGGATTCGGATGCAGAGCAGTCCATTCCTTCTGTATCTCCTCCTGAGGATTTTTCCTTTGGGGAAACCTTGCACACTTTGAGGGAACACTTCCATTGGGAAGGCCAAGACTTTTCAGATTCCAAGAAAAGACTTAGGGAATTTCTTTTGTTACCTCAACACAGACCTCTGGCGATACCTCCTGTTTTGGACATACTTGATGATGTTTATTCGGAGGCTTGCCTTAACCCAGATTCTCTGCCTCCTGCACCAGTCAAACCTGATAGGTACTACAGAGTACCTAACTCTCACCAATTTCTCTTCAAAAGCCATAATGCTGACCCTGAAACCATTTCTCAAGGCCCCAAGGGATTGAAGGCCTCCACTGCCAAGAATCCACTTCCTGCAGAAAGAGAGTCAAGATCTTTAGAAAGGTGGGGAAAAAAGGTATATACCTCGGCCACCCTAGCCATGAGGGCCTTAAATTGTCAGTTTCATATGCTTAAATATCAACAGTTCCTGTTATCACAATTAAGGAATAAAATGTCTCAACCTGAACAACCAGATTTGAAGGAGTTACAGGATATGATTCATAGTGCAGAGCAAGTGGGTAAACACGCCTTACAATGTGGTTATGATGCCCTAGAGGCCTCAAGTAGAGCAGCTGCTACAGGATCAGTCATTTGCAGACATGCCTGGCTTAGGGAACAAAACTTGCCTGATCATGTGAAAGCTAAGCTTCTAGATGCTCCTTTACAAAAGGATGTGCTGTTTGGTACTAATGCTGAGGAGATATTACGGAAAATGGAAGAAAAAGCCAAATCTATGCAAACTGTCAAAGCTTTTTTTACAGGTCCAGCCACCACGTTTTAGCAGAAATTGGCCTTCAAAAAACTGGTCCTTTCCAGCCACTGACAAGCCCCAAAGAGGTAGATACAGACGCACAAGGGGCAGAGGGCAATCACAAGGATCATACAGAGGCCGACAATGGCAAACTCCAGCACCAAGAGGTGGCGAAGACAGTGCACAACAATACAGGAAACAAACCCAATGACTCCCTCATTTCCATGCCAAGCATGTCTCAGCTGGCAGCACCTTTGGGAGGAAAGCTAGCATTATTTGCAAGAAATTGGCATATTGTCACAGCAGACAAATGGATCCTGGACATTATAAACAGAGGCTACAAATTTCAATTCCACACTCTTCCAAAAATGAGAGGCATGCCAAACCTGCCACACAATCAAAGGGCAGAGGCACAACTACAAATTTCAAAGCTCATAAGAATGAGAGCTATTCAAGAGGTACCTACTCACGAACAAGGTCAAGGTTTTTATTCAAGACTTTTTCTGGTACCAAGGAAAGGATCCGACTGGAGACCCATTTTGGACTTATCCATCCTAAACACATTTTTACTTGTACCAAAATTCAAGATGCTCACATTACAGCAGCTTCTTCCCATGCTGGGCAAGGAGTTTTGGCTGGTAACATTGGACCTCAAGGAGGCATACCTGCATGTCCCAATCAGACAAAGCTGCAGAAGATACCTCAGATTTCTTGCAGGTTCAATCCACTATCAATTCTCTGCATTGCCCTTTGGCTTATCTACTGCGCCCAGAGTATTCACAAAGTGCCTGGCATCAGTGATTGCCTACTGCAGACTTCAAGGGATACAAATTTACCCTTATTTGGACGACTGCCTGATCCAAGTGGACAGCAAGCACATACTTCTGGAACATCTGGCTTATGTAACACGGTTACTGCATTCTCTGGGATACACAATCAACAAAGAGAAATCCAGGCTAACACCATCTCAGAAAATAACTTTCCTGGGTGCCAACTTGGACACAAACACCCAGATGGCCTATCTCACGCCAGAAAAACAGGGGCAACTAACTCAGTACTTCAAAATACTAGCAAAATGTACCAGGCTTACTGCAAGGAAAATCCTGCAGGCTCTGGGCTTCATGGCATCTTGCATTCTTTTAATCCCATGTACAAAGCTGCATATGAGGAAACTTCAATGGTACCTAAAAAACCTATGGTCTCAACACAGCCACAGTTTGGAAACAATAATACCAATAATTCCATGTTTGCAAAAGGAATTTCTATGGTGGGCCCAAGCATGTCAAGCAAACACAGGCCTCCCATTCTGCAAGCCTCAAGCAAAGCAAGTCATCACAACAGACGCCTCAGATTACGCCTGGGGGGGCGCACATGACGGACAGGTGCATTCAGGGCAAATGGTCCCAAAAGGAAAAGCACCTTCACATCAATCAAAAAGAAATGCTAGCAGTAATAAATGCAATTACAGCTTTCAAGGACTTCCTACATCCAGGACAATTACTGATAAGAACAGACAACACCACAGTAATGTGGTACATAAACAAACAAGGAGGAACACATTCATACCCCTTGTGCAGACTAGCCATGACTCTTTGGAACTTTGCTCTGGAATGGCAAATCGAACTTCAAGCACAGTGCTTGCCAGGATTGGAAAACACGCTGGCAGACAATCTAAGCAGAAATATGACAGATCCACACGAATGGGAGTTACATCCTCAGTTGTTTACAGAGATAATCCAAGCGTGGGGGAGGCCAGACATAGATCTTTTCGCCTCCCACAGGAATCATCAATTGGAAAAGTTTTGTTTGAGGACTTTTCATCCAAAGGCCTGGAGAGTGGACGCCCTTTCATTCAGTTGGACAGCATGGACAGTTTACGCATTCCCACCTCTGCCTCTTCTGCCCAGGGTGCTTTTGAAAGCAAGAGCAGACAGACCGAAGATGATACTGATTGATCCAGATTGGCCAAGGCAACACTGGTACCCACTCCTGAGGAGCCTAACACATACTCCTCCCTGGTCCCTGCCTCTAATGCCTCTTCTGCTGACTCAGCACAGCTACAAAACTCTTCACAGTCAGCTGAAAACACTCAATCTCGCTGCATGGAAAATTCCTTAACACCACAACAGACCCTACTCTCCAAGGAGGTGCAGGATGTCATTTTGGAGGCCAGAAGGCCATCTACTAGAAAAGCTTACTCCGCAAAATGGAAGCGGTTTTGCTGTTGGAATGAGAAAAACGGCCAGGACCCTAGAAAATTGAATTTGCCTCAGGTATTACAGTATCTAACAGAGCTGCTGAACAGTGGACTATCATTTTCTTCCATAAAAATCCATGCCTCAGCCATTTCTGCAGAATTCAACACGGATCCTCCTTTATTTTCTCACCCACTCTTACGACAGTTCCTCAGAGGGGCTAAGAATATAAGACCACCAAGGAAACAACCAATACCAGCCTGGGATCTTAATTACATACTAGAAAAATAAACATTGCCCCCTTTTGAACCAGCTGCCTCAACAGATTTGCAATATTTGTCCTGGAAAACAGCCTTCCTTCTGGCTATCACTTCAGCTCGTAGGGTTTCGGAACTACAGGCCCTCATGGCGGTGCAGCCCTTTCTCATTTTCCATCAGGACAGGGTTTCCCTTCGTACCAACCCGTCATTTATGCCTAAAGTGGTATGCAGGGTAGCTTTAAATCAAGCCATACACCTACCTACCTTTTACCCCAATCCTCAAAACAAAGGGGAAAGGCTGCTACACTCTTTAGACATCCATAGGCAGCTACGTTATTATCTGGACAGAACAAAGTCCTTCAGGAAATCAGAACAACTCTTTGTGTCCTATGCTGTAGGGGCTCAAGGGAAGCCAGTTACCAAACAGACTATTTCAAAGTGGATAGGCCACTGCATACGGTTTTGTTATTCCTATCATGGGAAATCTGTTCCTACAGGTATCAGATCACACTCCACCAGGGCCACAGCTACCTCTACAGCCTTCCTCAGAGGAGTTCCTACCAAAGATATTTTGGAAGCAGCCACTTGGAGTTCTGTACATACCTTCACAAAACACTACCACCTGCCTTTATATTCCAGAACTAGAGCAGGCTTTGCCACTGCTGTGTTGCAGGGCATTCTGGCCCAGCCCAGTTCCTCCTAGTACCTACCACCCTGTGCGTAGCTTTGGGACTCTACCCATCTGTGATTACTGCAGCTGTATGCACGATGAACATAGTACAGTTTTGTACCTACCATAAATGTAGATGTTCGAGTGCTAATACAGCTGCAGTACAGGTTTCCCTCCCTCCTTCCCCACTTGGTAAAGGCATGGGGCCTAACACCCTCTTCATACTACCTGACTGGGTTATCCTTCTATGGTTTATTTGCTTGCAACTACTGATTTTGGATTATATTGCATTGCTTGTATATACATAGAAACATAATTTATGTATTGCCTTCCTTCTGGGGGCACCTGACATCTGGGGCAAGAAAGACTGAAGAACATGACGTCGGCTGTGTCTTATATACTCTGGCCTCACTGACGTCAGGAGAGAAAGCGACAACAACCGACGCCGGACCAAGACTTTGGAATTCGGCCGACCAAGGGACCGCCTGACGGCAGAGAACCCATCTGTGATTACTGCAGCTATATTAGCACTCGAACATCTACATTTATGGTAGGTACAAAACTGTACTTTTCTGGGTCAGAAACCTATCCCTCCAGCATGTTTTGTTTATTGTGATGACAGGGTTTAGATCCCTGGAGCGTGTGGCTCTGAGGAATTGGGATTTCTTTAAGTGTAGCGTGTCCAACAGATCTGGGTTTGACATGGCCTTGTATGTTAAGCAGAGATTGCCTTGGAGTAGACTATATGCGACAGAGTATAGCTGGAGTTTTTTTAAGGCGGTCAGCATAGGGCATCTGCTTTAGGACTGTGATTCTTTTAGTGAGGTATTTCTGCGGCCTTTCCAGTTGTTGCAGATGTCTTGAGAGGTACATTCCAAATGGGGCATTGTATTCTATAAATGGTCTAATGAGGGATGAGTACAGTGGGACAATGACCTCCTTTTTTCTGTATGAAAAGCCCTTAGTGTGATGAGGTGTGCCACATAGAAGGATTTCCTGACTGTTGTGGCGATGTGGTTATTGAAGGTGAGACCAATGAGGTGAGACCAGTGTCCACCTGTGTCCCTAAGTCCTTGTCACACTTTCAGTGTTTAGTGTGCTGCCACCTATGTGGTAATTCACGGGTACATGTTTTTTCCCAAAGGGGATAACTATACATTTCTTGGCATTGAGCTTAAGCCCATGGCTCTGGCACCAAGCATCTGTTTCTGTAAGGCCCTTTTGTAGAGTATCCACATCATTTGGGGATTCAGTAATGGCTCCCAGTTTGCAGTCATCTGCGAACTTTGTTAGCCAGAGTCCCTTAGTGTTGGCCTGTACTTCAGAGAAGTAGATGCCAAACAAGAGAGGTCCCAGGACTGAACCCTGAGGTGCTCTGTTTGTCACTTGTGTGGAGCTGTATTTGGAGTCCGCTACTTTTACAGTGTGGGTTCTGTCAGTAAGCCAGTTGGCAACCCATCGAGTGACGTAGGGATTAATGCCCAGCTTAGTAAGTTTATCTATGATTCCAGAATGGGGGATGGTGTCAAAGGCCTTGGCGAGATACAGGTAGGCTGTGTGGACTGCCTTACCCTTGTCCACTGCTCTGGAGACTGATTTGAAGAAGTCATTCAGGTTCAGGAGACAAGATCGGCCCTTCACGAACCCAAACTGGGCGGGGTCCTGATTCGAAGAAGTAATTCAGGTTCAGGAGACAAGATCGGCCCTTCACGAACCCAAACTGGGTGGGGTCCAGTGTTTGAAGGTTGCCAATGTCTTTGTTTATAAGTTCCATGAAAATATGTTCCATGGCCTTGCAGATCAGGCTTGTCAGACTGATGGGGGCGGTAGTTCCCGGGATCCAAGGTGGATCCCCCCTTGTGGAGTGGGATAACTGTAGCTGTGCACCACTCAGGGGCACGAAGCCTGAAGTGAGGGTATGATTAAACATGACACTTAGGTGAGGTGCCAGTTCATCTTATAGTTCATGTAGTACACAACCTGGGATGTCATCTGGTCCCATGGATGCTGTATTCTTAGCTTTGGAGAGTGCATTTTTACCTGTGTGGCCGTTATTACTGGAATTTGGCAATCCTCCGGTATTGAGATGGGCCATTTAGGGGATGAGAGGGGGTGAGGTTGGCACTGAATCGGTCTGCCAGGATATTGGCATTATCCTTGGGATCAGTATATTTAATGCCATTCTGTTGTAGCTCAGAGCAGATCTGAACATTGCCATTTAGATTCTTGACATAGTTATAGAATGCCTTGTGGTGGCCTCCTCTGGAATCTTTGGCAATTTTATTTTCGTAATTAGCTTTGGAGGATTTTATGAGGGATCTCAGCTTCTTACTGAGGCTGGCAAGGGATTTTTTTGCATCCTGGGATTTTCCTCTTTTCTGCAACAGTTTTTTCCTTTTGTTGTAAAGTTTGTTTATGGCAGGGGACCACCAGATTGGCTTCCTTTTTTTTGGAGGAGAGCATCTTGGTTCTATTTGGAATGGCACGATTCATGCATGAGTGGATGTGCTCATACACTGCCTTAGTGTAGGACTTAGCAGTTGAACGTTCAGTTCCCGTCTGCATGGGTGTCATGAAGTTTGTAACTTTTGACTTGAATGAAGTTGGCTTTGGAGAAGTTTTTTATGGAGGTTTCCTTACTGGGGGGTGGGAGTGGGATATGGATGTTAAGGGTGATTAGCTTATGGTCTGACCTGACCAACGAAGGGGTGACCATAGGTGTGGAACATCGATTTCCCATGTTGGTAATGACCAGGTCTAGGATATTGGAGCCCTTGGTGGGACTATAGATTAGTTGATCCAGGGCATTGGAATTTATGAATTCCAAGAACCGTTGGGCAAAGGTGTTGGTACATGAGTAGTTTTCCCAATTAATGGCAGGGTAGTTGAAATCACCCAGTCTTAGGGTGTTTGGTTGTATGTTAATATTTTCCAGTATGTTTAGAAAGGTGTAGTAAGGATCTTGGGGCATGGTGGGGGATCTGTAACAGGCTACAATTTGGATTGCAGTCTTACCTAGTATTTGTTGCACCTGGAGAATTTCAGACGCATTGTGTTGGGCAACTAACCTGGTGGTGTGAATATCCTTGGTGAATATGGACACTCCTCCACCTTTAGTGTTTTGATCCTGGTTTGGTGGCCGAAAAGTGTGGTAAGAGCTGTAGCCTGGTATTGCAGGGGTGCTCTCTGAAGCCTTGAACCAGGTCTCAGTTACTGCACAGATATCGATGTTCTCCATTTTTAGGAGTGCCTCGAGAGAGAGTGCATTTTGAGGTTTAGACTTCTAGTATTGAGTAGCATTGAGTAGCATTACCTTCAGATTTTGCATGCTTGTACCTGTTACGGTGGTGTTTTTCTCCTTTGAACTTTGCCTAAAAAAGGTCTCTTTGGAAAGTACTTTTGGCTGGCTGAGAATTTTGGTGAAACGGAACCTTTGACTCTGGAGGTACTTCGGTGAGTGGTTGTTGATTTGGAGGAGGAGTTGCAAAAGGTGTCCGATTCTGTGTTCGGTGCTAAAATGAATGAAATTAAGCAGAGACTTAAGAGGGCAGAATCTGAGATGATAATTCGAAAGATGAAGAAGTTATCCATGGATCCTCAATGATTTTCAGACTGGTTTAGTATACCAATGGCAACAACCAGGGACAGTCTAAAATAAGACCATCGAGTTCCTGTTCTTTATATACTCGTAATTCCTGTGCTTCTTTGGAAATGGCATCAAAAAAGTGTCTGTTTTGAGAATCTCTCTGAGCAAGATTCTCCTGTGCTAGGCAGCCAATTGGAACAGCAACAGGGCTTTCAGCAAGAAGGTTGGAATAGGGACAGTAGGAACAGACGCAGGGGCAGGCATTAACGAATCATGGAGGCATGTCGTGTTTGAACATGACTTGAATTTTAAGTTGGACAATGATTGTAAGTTGAATTCTTTGAATATTATTACTTTATCTGTCTTGGTTATTTCTCCAGCTGCTAGAAATGCATTATTGAAAGGTGCAAAATTTGTTTCTACCAAAACTCCAACATTAGCGAATGTATTGATTGAGGCCAGTAAGTTTTGCCAAAAGTTACATCTAAATGTATATTTTTAAAGACATGCGTCTGGAGCGTTTCTCCCTGGGCGTCTGCTGAAAATTGGCTTTGTTCCAAGTCAGCCTTTCCTGGTTAACAAATGTTAAATAAATAAATAAATAAAATATTTTTCTTGCTTGGTATGAGTTTGATGAACTTGAACAATTTGATTCTTTGTTGAATTTGTCTATTTATGATTATGATGATGATGTCAGTGCCGATTTGAATTTTTCTTTATAAAGTGAAGGTGAGGGTTTTGTGTTTCATAGGAGTTATGGGCGTCTCACTGTCCCTTAATTACCCTGCTCTGAGAATACGTTTTATCTCCCCAGGTTGTTTGAAAAGATGTTATTATCATTACATAGAGAGAAAATTAAAAAAGTTTAAATGCAACAGTTTTAATTTTAATAAATTTGTGTGGCAAACATTAAATGATTTACGGAAACATGTTGATAAATATGTTTTTAAGGAGTCTGATAAAGGGGGAAATTGGGTGATTATGAACAGGATGAAATATAATGACATGGTTTATTGGTTATGTAATGAAAAAGATTATGAAAAATTAATGTTTAATCCTGTCAGTCGCTTTAAGAATGAATTGTTAGAATTACTGGAGAGAGGTGAGAGATTGGGATTTTTTTCTGCACAAGATGTTAAGGAATTGTTTATTTTTAAGCCTCGAGACCCTATTTTTTATGCCTTCCCAAAGATTCATAAAGACCAGACTAATCCTGCAAGGAGACAGGTAGTCTCTGGTATAGGTTCATATTTGCAGAATGTGAAAGTGCTTGTGGATTGTTTGTTGAAAGAACATCTTCACGGAGTACCTGCCCATATAAAAAAAATACCCAGGGACTTTTTGGGCTTTTAACTGACTTGGATGGCAAAAGGATTTTTTTTGGTGACTATGCATGTTTCTGCACTTTATACTAGCATTTGCTGTAGCTGGGGTCTTGAGGTTGCCAATATTTTAGCTGAGGACCCACATACCCCTTATGTTCTGGATTTGCTTGATTTTTGTTTATCCCACAACAAAAATCAAGCAACTTAAATGTGTGGAGTATGCTAAACAAAGCCCATAACCCTGCATGCACTACTCGCCTACTATTCCCTGACATCATCACTCTTAACAGAAATTTGGTTAAAACCAGACAACAGCAATAATGAAATCAGCCCCAGGGTATAATATTCTTCATAAAGATAGGACCTCCAGAAGGGGTGGGGGCAAAGTAGTCCTATTCAAAGACCATCTCAAACTTAGCCAACTCGATATAACTATACCCCATCTTTGTCAATTCTGAGCTCATCTTTACCAAACTAGAAATAAACCCCAAAAAATATAACAGCGGCGGCTGTACCTCCCCCAGGAAATAATATCCCCACTCTTGAGCAACTACTCCACTGTGTCTCCTCTATGTCCCTCCCTCATGAAACATTCATGATGGGAGACTTCAGCATAGATTGGCTAACCTGTTCATCGCAGAACCCAGCATCCCACATAAACCTCCATAGATTCACCCAGCTTATATCACCCCCCCACTAGAACTAACAAATCCTCTAAGAGACTGTCTACTCTTGACTGGATTTTGGTTAACAACCCCACCCTAGCATCATATTCAGGCTGTCTCCCTGATGGCTTGAGTGACCATCTACCGACCTTCCTACTGCGAACCTGCTTTCAACAAATTAGACAAACCACTTTCCAGTTAATCAGGAATAAAAAGAATTTCAACCCAGCTACGTTTATCCAGGCATTAAAAAGTTGCAACTGGGAACCTGTTAGACTACTGCCACTAAATCAGGCTGTCAAATTCTTCAACTCCTCCTTCCTAGATATACTAAATGCCCACACTCCCCCTCGAAATATTAGAGTAAAAACTAACCATGCATCATGGCTAAGCAAAGAATGTAGATCCCTACTCAAGGCTAGAAACAAAGCCTGGATCACTTTCATAAGACCAAAACTCAATCGGCAAAACAGGCATTTTTAGAACTTCGAGACAAAAACCTTGTAAAATTAGACAAAATCAACTGCTATCACAATATCCAAAATAAACATCATAGTCACCCTCGAGTTCTGGTCTTTAATTAACAATATATTTCAACCAGGTAAGGTAGGCACACCAACATCAACCTCTTGCTCCAACAACATAGCAACGCAGTTCAACAAATACTTCACTGAAACTGTCCAAGCCCTAGCTGTCTCGCAGAACACCTCCAGTAGTCCTAACCTTCCTATCCATCTGTCACCACAACACAGCTCCAGCCACAAAAATGACCCCATTCAGTTTTCACTACATCCCGTATCAGTCAGTACTATAAAAAGACTACTAAAAAAAACTTAAACCTACCACACTTGATGCAGATAACCTCCCAGCAGAGTTTTTGAAAATTGCAGCGGAAGCAATAGCGTACCCAGTAACCATACTCATAAACAGATCAATATCAGAAAACAGTCCCTTCCATCTGGAAGATCTCCCACATCATTCCACTACACAAAGGGGGAAATTCCATCGAGTTCCAACAACTATCGTCCATAGCTATTCTGTCTCTCCTGTTCAAAGTCTTAGTCATACATTTCCAACTCATGGATTTCCTACACACACACACACACACTCCTGTCAAACACTCAGCATGGCTTTTGACCCCATCACAGCACGACAACAGGTCTCATGGCCTTCACTAATATGGTTAATAGTCATAGAAATAATGGGAAATGTGTATCTGCCATATTTTTAGACTTATCTAAAGCATTCAATATGGTGGATCACAGTAAACTCCATTGAGGTCCTCTCCAAACTTTAGCTCATCTCTTACCTGGTTCCAGAGTTACCTTTCAGGACGACAGCAAGTCATCCTGTGGCAACAATTTTCCTCTCTCCTCCCAGTCTCTATAGGGGTTCCACAAGGCTCCATCCCTGGCCTCTTACTTTTCTCTGTCTTCACCAACCAGCTCCATACCGCCATACTTCATGCATCAGTAATACAGTATGCAGATGATTCAACTCTGATATGTTCAGCCTCCTCCCTGCAAGACTTGCATACCTTAACCCAAGATTCCTTTCTGTCTGTGGAAAGTTGGCTCATTGATTCCCAACTTATACTAAACCCCAACAAAACTAAACTACTTCTCTTCTACCCAATCAGAACTCCCTCTCCCCCCAGTCCTTTATGATCCATTCCAAAAACCAAACTGCCATCCTCCCAACCACTCATACCAAACTGTTGGGAGTCGAAATCGACAATAACCTAAAATTTGCATCCACATCCCTCAAGTCATAAAACAGGTCCACAAAAAACTATAGGTCTGTTATACAGGAATAAGTCATTTTTAACTGCCAGTACTAAAGCTACTATTTCCCGTACCCACCTCCACTCAACCCTCCTATATGTTTCCCCTATACTAACAAACCTATGCAAAGCTGACCTCTCCAAATTAAATTCTTGTTGCAATAAAATAGCCAGATTTGCCACAGATGCCCCATACAAAACTCACCACTGTATATCACTTAAACAACTCAATTGGTTAAGAACTTCCCCAGCTACAACTGGTTAAAACTTCCCCAGTTACTTCACTTCAGCCAACTAACATTTGCCTTTAAACTACTACAGAAACCAGATAATACCCCAGCTGTCCAAAATTTTATAAGACAATACACCTCCTCTAGATCCCTTCGCTCCTCCTAGATGTCACAAAAGCCAATAACTCAGCAGGGGAAATCACTTTTGTCCTATTACACTTCTAAAGCTTGGAACAACCTCCCAATCTACTGTAACCAATGGTAATGCTATAACATAGTTTAAAATCACATTTAATAGACACATGGCTTTGCCCTTGTAACCATCCTGGCTAACCCTACTATTAGCACTACTAACCAAATACTACTATTCAGCTTCATTAACCAAAGTCTATTCATTTATTGTCAACTGTTGTACCTACACACAAACATTCATACATTAAAATAATTCCTATTCTCTTCATCTCTCTGAACTGTGCAGTCACGCATGAGTCACTTACCCACCTCTAGACAATATTATGTTTCCAGCATTTAGCTTTGTGCATATGCATTGTGAATGTCTCCAAGTATTATTTATTCTAGCCACTAAACTATTTTTCCTGTGTATGTCACCATGTATACATTTTCACCTTAACAGTCTGCCTGTACTATTGTGAATGACAGCTGTTACCTGTATAAAAATGTGTTTTCTTTAGTACTTAAATTGTATAAACTTATATGTGCTTACTGTATTATGTAATTCTTACCACTTATAACTGGAGCTTTTCTCCCCGGGCCTCCTCTGAAAAAGGACCTGTGTCCAGTCTGACTTTCCTGGTAAACAAATATTAAATAAATAAAAACAATTTTGTATTTGAGAGGGAAACCATTCTGCAGAGAAGGGGACCACTATGTGGGGGAGTTTGAAAGACAGTTCATTTACTCCAATAGTTTTTTTTTTTTCATGGATAATGTGATCATCTGTAAACAGTTTATAGATGATTTGTTTTTGATTTGTAGGGGCACAGTGGAGGAATTTTGTAAATTTCTGTAGAAACTGAATGGCAGCTTGCATGGTTTGAGATTCAGTTGTCTAATAAACCGGACTTCCATTAATTTGTTGGATATTGAGTTTTTTGTGGATGTTGAGGGAATAATTCAATTTATGCCTTTCAGAAAACCTACATCTGTAAACAATTTTCTTCTTGC
Source organism: Protopterus annectens (assembly GCF_019279795.1). Classification (NCBI taxonomy): domain Eukaryota; kingdom Metazoa; phylum Chordata; order Ceratodontiformes; family Protopteridae; genus Protopterus; species Protopterus annectens. Next base: position 1,468,079,700 of record NC_056733.1, read on the forward strand.
CTCTAGCATGCATCCTCCTCACCTTATCAGCTCGCTCCCTAATGGTGAATTTAAGAGAATTTATTCAAATATCTCAGATGTAAATTTAAGGCAGTGTTATTTTTTTTTGAGGTACAACAAAGACTTTTAGCAAGGGGTTATTCAAAGGATGTTTTGGATAGGGTTAGATGAAAATTGTGGGGGGGGGTGTCTAGTAAGGGTCAGGCTAGAAATAGGACCTGGTGTGATTTTAAGGATTTGTTGGTGAAGGAGAGTGAAGAAAAGCTGTTTTATGTGATGAGGTATAGCCCTTTTCCTGAAATTTTGAGGAAGGTGGTCATGAAGTTGTGGCCGATGGTCATTTCAGATGAAGTTTTAGTGAAATGTTCCCTGAACATGTTAAATTTTCTTATAGTCATATTGTAATAATTGTTGTTCAAGTGGCCGCTTCTGAAATTGTGGGCTCATTTCTTTGTGGCAGTTGTCGAGTTTGTGTCAGGATTCGTAATATTTCTAATTCTTTTATCAATGATCATAGGTATGTAGCTAAGAAAAGTTTAATTGTCATTCAAGTGGTGTCATTTATATTTTGAGTTGTGGGTGTGATGTAAAATGATATATTTGGCAAACCAAAAGGAATGTTGAAACCCGAATATTGGAGCATTTAGCAGATATTAGAAATGGAAAGATGGATAGTCCAGTTGGTCATCACTTTCATGTTATGCATTCGAGTGATGGGGGACGCTTTTTTTTTTTAGTGTTTTGGCACAACCTGTGGGGGAGGGAGGAGATTTTTGAAGGAAATTAAACCAATTGGAAACTACTTTTAATTATGGAACTGTTTCCCCTAGGGGTCTCAATCAGGAGGTTTTGTTGAATTTTTGATAATATTTTGACAATTACATTTTTGCTAATTGTGTATAGGTTGTTGGTGGACTTGTGTGAATTTTGCCCTCACTTTGCACTCTTTTTGCATTAATGTGATGTTTCTTTAATACTGGTGGTAGTTTTGTTTAATGAAATATTGGAGGGCAATTATTCAAGTGTTATGCAATTATTTAAAGAGCTGTTTTTATGTATTATGTATCCCTTGAAGGTGAAAGTCCGAGGTACCAGGAGAATAAACGGTTTTATATCTGGCTTTGCTGGTTATTTTTTATTTTATTTTGTATTGTAGTATTGTCTTTATATTATGGAAAATTGGGTTTACAAGGTTGCTCACCCAAATGAATAAGTTAGGTAGTGTTGAGGTGATTAGATTTGGCAGTGATATCACCAATTCATGTAATGTATTCCTTCTTTCATCAGGGTGCGATGTCATGAATTATTTCATTCAGGATGACAGAAGTAATTTGAGTGGGTACCACATGATAAATGTTAAGGTTCATTGCAGAGAAATGCCAGAATTGAACCTTTTTGACCCATTGGGACCTGATGATTGACACACAGTTACAAAAAAAAAAAACTGTGAGATTAACACAACTGAGCAGTATGCATTTTTGATTCATAGAAGTGAAGGATTTGGAGAATTTGTCATTTGCTATGTTTCATACAGACCAGTGGTATTTTTGTCATTTCTTTTGTTAGTAGATCCATTGTTTAAATGAGTTATCCTTAATACTCCAGTTCTAAAAATCGGGCTGTCAGGTTGAGGTTGAGTGGTGAGACGTGATTATGGCTAAGAAAAGCAGACGTGGCCTGCAATAGAATGACTGTCCCTACAGCAATCTAGGCTGAAACTTTTACAGTGTAAATATTGTAGCCTTGTTCTGGAGTTCATCCAGCTTTGTACTTCAAGCTTACAGTCGGCTAGTTGGCGCACAAAGTCAATCGTACATCTTAGCTTTCAGAAGGCTAAATCCATTAATGTAATTATTTGGGTATAGACAAACTTGATGCAGTGGCAGAATAATAGAATAAATGGCAAAAAATGGCTATTTGAGTTGCAGTTTTTGGTATTTAACTTCCTCTTTCATTTAGAGGGTTACTTTAACAAATAATTTCTCTAAAGCCTTGACATACAACATCCCTGGATTTGACTGTATAAAAAAGTAGGGTTCAGGGGATAGTTCATGTTGCACTTTTTACCAAAGAGAGTGAATTAAGTTTAGTGCTACTAATATAAGATTTGATGTCAGTTTTCATTTTATCCTCACATGTGGGTTTGGATCCAGCTCGGCCATTGCAGTAGCTCGGGCAGCCAAAAAGCTCTGGAGCACCCTCCCTTACCCATAATGCCTCTCCTAATAACCTTTGATTTTTGACACTTTGTGAGGATGTGGTCATTCCTTACAGCTCTTGAGCAGTTCAGGTTTTTTTCTATTTTATATATATATATATATATATATATATATATATATATATATATATATATATATATATATATAAAACCAACCTTTATTTCACATTTTTGTAAAAAAAAAAAAAAAAAAAAAAATTGTCTCTTTAAGGTGTTTCTCTTTCTCTCTCTTCAGATTCTTCTCCGAGTTTTACTTACATTTTTACACAGTAAAACTTTTCTTAGCTGTTTTCTCTCTCCTTCACTATTGTTACACCCTTAAGAAAAAACAAAGTAAAGTAGTTTGTGTTTTTCTGTTATAGTAGTTGAAATAAGTTTTTGTGCCGTTTTCATTGTTGGTGGTGTCATTCTGGTTCTTGCTTGGTTAATCGTGCTTTACCTCATATTATGGCAGAAAAAAAACAGACATTCCGTCTGGCATCAAAAAATGTTCTAAGTGCAGTCACAAAATTCCGCCAAGTGACTCGCACACTGTGTGTGTTTACTGCCTTGGTCCGTCCCACCTTCAGAAGGACTGTGACAGTTGCAAGGCATAAATCCACAGACCTCTATTATAGCGCAAGAATAAATTGATTTTAAAAGGCATGGTGCCCTATCATTTGGGGAGGCCATTTTTGTCACAGACAAAAAGAAAACTGATTCTTCCTCCAAATCTGGTCGCTCCATCCCAGCTTCTTCCCTGTCCTCCAGAGGTCCGGACAGAGGAAGAAAAATACCTTCATTGGCTCCAAAGATTGCAACAGAGCTGACTCCAAAACTTGCTAAACACTCAGAGCAAAAAGAGGTTTCTTTGGATCCCACTACTTTGAGGAATCCTCCGTCTGATCCAGCAGCTTAGGATCCAAATCTCTATGTCTAAAGATAGGTTGGATCCGTCGATGTTGGATCCGATGGTAAGTCCATTTAAACCATTTTTTTCCCAGGACTCTGTACTCCCCCACAGTAGATCTGGTACCATCCATGGTTCCTACATCATTCTTGGACAGACCTAGCTCTCAGTTGGCATCCTTGACTCGCTCCACTAGAAGCTTTACAGAAGATATGAAGAGGATGGTCAAGACGATCTTCTGGGCGCAAGGCATTGCAAGGCCCCCTACAGCTCCTACCCCCAAGGGTCAAGAGTTCCAAATCTCATCATCCCCACTTCATGTTCCTCCTCTGACCCCTTAGAAGTTTCGGAGTCAATGGATTTGAGAAGTTGGGGGGACCGAGACCAAAAGACATGTCTTTTCTGTCAAGACGCCTTCATATCTTGGGGACAGTCAGCCTTCGAGGATCTGGAGAGAACTATGTCTGCTTCGGCAGTTCAGAGAGAATCTGCCAAATCGGTTCCACAGCCCACTACTTTGCAGAACTTGCCCCAGGTGTCTCAGCCACACCTCCCACAGGGACAGTGGGTTCATAAGCCACAGGCTACCCATCAGGGTTCCTTCTTCTCTATTACCTCCCCAGAACTCCCCACAAAGGAAGTTCCTTGTAAGAGAACGTGCAAGAGGAAGCACCTCTACTCCAGACAGAAGACTCCATCACTGAAGACACTGACCTCTATATAGGTAAGGATCCCCTCGGTTACCCTCAGACATTGTTTCCTTTGGGGACATCCTTGAGATCATGAAGCAAAGGGGTGGCTGGAAGTCCAGCAATCCCTTATCTGAAGAGTTGGTGTACCTTTTGGATTCTGCCCATCTACTTCCTGGTTGATTCCACCCACTGACGAGCTCGAGTTGATCTCTCGGTGAGTGTGGGAGGCTTCAGACTCCATTAAATCAACCCCCTGCAGACCTAATAAAATAGTGCACAAAGATAAGTTTTGGTCGAGATGTTCCAGTAGATCCCATGGTCCTGGCAGCAGCCACAAAGAAAGAATTTGCTAATGAGAGTTCTGTTATCCATCCTCCTAGTAAAGATTCTAGGACGATGGATGTTTTCTTCAGCAGTCTGTGCCCTGAGGTCCCTGATTTATCTTTCTCATTTTACCGGACTGCAGAGGGATTTGATCAAGATGCTAATGGATACCCTCTCAGGAGACATGTCTGAAGAGGTGCAAGCTTCAGTTGCCTCACAGATAGCCCCCCTGCATTCCATTGCAAACTCCTCCATGATGCTCATTTTGCGTGCAGCCGAAGGAGCAAGTAGAGCTGCGGGTTCAGGCATCTCTGTGAGGAGGCAGGGTTGGATGCGCCTGTGCAACTTTGCTGAACCCTTTAAATCTTCATTTATCAATGCTCCTTTTGTTAGCACTTCCCTGTTTGGCCCTAAGGTTTAGGGATATGTTGTCCAGGTAAAAATGGGAAGACCCTTTCTGCCGTGGGCATTCATTTTTTCCACTCCCCAGAGACCATATTCGAAAAGTCAGAGGAGCAGTGGAAAAATGTGGTTCAGAAAATCTCAAGGTTCTTTTCCTCCCCAAGGCAGAGGAAGGAGCAATGATGTGAGACGCCACCCTCATGGCAGTGGAGCTCAGCATAACCAAGGGTCCAGAGATATGTTCTTTGGCAGAACCTTTAAGCGCTCCAGAATGGAGGCCCGGCCTTTTGGGGGTCGACTGTCCCTGCACTGGAGAACCTGGCTGGAAATAAATGACAAATGGGTGTAGAGGATACTATATACCCTTTTCCCGTCTACCACTCCAAACCAAAAAAACTACTCAATTTTCCACCCAGTCAAATTGAGCAAGCAGCCATACAGATGCAAAAGCTGTTGGACAAAATAGACATCCAAGAAGTCCCACCAGACCAAAGAGGATCCAGTAGTTAGTCAAGGTTCTTTTTGGTGTTGTAAAATATAGGGGACTGGAGACAAGTACTGGATCTCAGCAGACTAAACAAATCAGTTCAGCAGGGCAAGTTTCAGATGGTTACGATTCAGTCTGTCCTCCCATTCTTGGGAAAAGATGATTGGATGTGCTTCAGGGTGCATATTACCATGTAAAGATGCACAGGTGATCCAGAAGTGATTTGCACTCCCAGATGGGAACCAGTCACTACCAGTTGAGAGTACTGCCATTTGGCCTCACTACAGCCCCCAGAATGTTCACTAAATTTGTGGCAGTGGTACAGCTCGGCAGCAGGGATTCTGAATGTTTCCATACTCTTTGTTAGGCATTACAGTAAGTTATGAAAAAACAAACCTAGAGCCCTCTCAAGAATTAGTTTTCATAGGTGCAAGCATAAATGCAATCAAGATGGCAGCTCGCCGTCCATCGTCAAGAATGGTGACTATAAGAGAGCAAGTCAGAAATTTAGTACACAATTCAAGGGTATCTGCTCGAACAGTACTTCAGGCCTTGGGTTCTATGGCAAGAGCAATAATACTGGTTCCACTAGTGAGATTCCACCTGAGGGTATTACAATGGCTTCTCGCAGTTCAGTGGTCCACCCGTCATCAACCCATGTCAGCCACAATAACTGTTATGAACACTTGCAAGAGGGATCTGTCATGGTGGATTCACTCAGAACAGCAAGAGGGATCTGTCATGGTGGATTCACTCAGAACAGCTTACTCAAGGTCACCCCTTTGTCCCCCTGCATCCCAGGGCCACAGTAACCATGGACACTTCCCAGACAAGGTGGAGGGGGGGCATTATCTGGGAAGAACAGTCCAAGGCACATGGTCTACTCAGGAGGCCAAGTCACACATCAATGTCCTGGAGAATGAGAGTGGTGCTACTAGCATTGCAAGCCTTTCAGAATGCTCTTCCTCACAGGACAATTGCAATTCAGTCTCACAACATGTCTGTAGTCTGGTACATCAACAAGCAAGGGGGGGAACCAGATCTTAATCCTTATTTTGAGAGGCACTCAGGGTATGGCAGTGGGTGATCTCAGCCATCCGCTTTCTAGTAGCTGCGCACCCAACGTGCTAGCAGACAAGTTGAGCAGGTCCATTATTGTGCCTCATGATTAGTCCCTCAATCAGAAAGTGGCAGAGGATGTATTCCGCAAGTGGGGTCAGCCGTGCTGCAACCTTTTTTCATCCCTTCTGAACAATAAATCCAGCAGCTACTTTGCCCTTTTGCCCCCAAGAGGGGAGTCCCCAAGAGATTCTCTCACTCACGATTGACCTCCTAGTCTGTTATATGCCTTTACTGCAACCCCTTTAATCCCAAAGTTTCTTCAGAAAGCGAACAGGTTGGAGAGAGTAGTAGTCCTCATTGCCCCGTATTAGCCATGACAAATCTGTTTTCCTTTTCTTTGGCCTTGCCTATGGAAGAAGCCATGCATTCTGGATCCAATTCCAGACCTTCTGTTGCATCTGACAGGAATGCCTCATCCGAACATTTACAATTTCAAGTTGACAGCTTGGGTACCTCTATTTCTGCTGATAGCCAGAGAATATGTGCTGTCTTCCCCCGTTCTCCATATACTCCTATCCTCCCATAGACCGTCTGCATGAAAGTTGTGTAACAGTAAGTGGAGGAGAGTTGTACATTGGTCTCAACAAAACGATGAATCTTTTTCAGCTCCTCTTCATGCTATTCTAGAGTTTTTGGCAAAGCTTTTTAACGAGGGAGCAAAGTATTCTTCAGTCAAAGTACAGCTAGCTGCAATCTCTAGCTTTCACATTGTATTTGATGGTTCCACCCTTGCATTACATAACATATGCAAAGCCTCTTGAGAGGAACACTTTTACTAAAGCCCTCATATAAAGATCATTCACCACCTTGGGACTTAAATTTGATACTACAAAAGACTATACAGGCTCCCTTTGAACCAGCGGCTACCTGTCAGCTTAAAGTTCTCTTGTGGAAAACTATATTCTTGGTAGTCATTGTGTTTGCAAGGAGAATTTGAGATTCAGGCATTGTCATCTCAACCATCTTTGATCTTTCACAAAGACAGGGTCACTATGTACTAATCCATTATTACCAAAGATAGTTTTAGAAAGTACCATCAACCAATCCATTAATCTGCCAGTTTTCTTCCCAGACTTCTTTAATAAAGGTGAATATGTGCTGCATTTGCTAGATGTTCGTAGACAACTGCGTTTTTACTTTCATAGAACGAAGGACATGAGAAAACAGTCAATTATTTGTCCCCTCCTCAGAAAATAGATTGGGCCTTCCAGTTACCAAGGTGACTCTAGCTAAATGGATTACAGTCTCTATCTCTTATATTTACAAGAGTCAAGGTGTAGAGCTTCCAAAGCCTGTTTGAGCTCACTCCACTAGAGCAGTGGCCACCTCTTTAGTTTTCCAGTCTAGAGAGTCCATGGATGACATTTGTGCAGCAGCAACCTGGGCTACCCCTCATACATTTATCACTCATTACAAGCTAGGTTTGATCTCTAGGGGGTAGGGCCTCCTTTGGTTCAATGGTTCTGAAAAATGTTCTTCCATAAGGCCATCCAGGAAAAAGGTAGCTGGTGACTGTGTCCCACATGTGAGGATAAAATGAAAATGGACATCACAGATGGAACATTATGGTGAGTACATTACTTTTTTTTAATTAAGATGGGTTATTAAATTCTAAAGGCATTGAGGATAAATTAAGACATAAGTTGAGGGTGCAATTGGAGCATTTAATGAGGTAGTGTAGCTTGATAGCTGAGTAGTAATTTGTGGAATGCTAAAAAATATATAAATTAGAGAAGACACGCCATTGCATCTTCAATGGAGACTAATACAGATCAATCTGAGAACAAGGCAAGCACACAAAATCAGTAACAACTGCAGTTACAAGTTCAGGAGTAACATATGAGAAGTTGAACACAGGTGTGTGTAAATCCAACAGTAATAGGTCAGAGGATGCCTTATATTCCAAACAAGTCACCTCTTAGCAGTCTGTAGGATACAGAGTATAGTGACAGAGCTTTGTGTCAGTCCATGTAAGACGTGTTTAAGCATTGTATCCTTTTAGTAAGGTATGTGTAGGCATTACTGTTGTTGGCATGTGTCTGAACAGATGCATGCCAATGCCAAAGGGGGCATTATAGTCAATGATTGGCCTAATGAGGGCCGAGTGAAGAGGGACAATGACATCCCTAGATCTAAACACAATCCCTTTGTTTATAAGCTGTGCAATATAGAAGAATTTTCTTGCAGCGATAGGCAAATGTCGGTCAAAAGTTAAATCACTGTTGACATAAGTTCCCAAATCCCAAACAACTGTGTTAACTCTTAGGGGTGTATTGTCAGTGTGGTAGATCCCTGAGGTAGGAAGAAAAAGTGTCAGAAAACTAAACACATCTAATCACCTCCTCCTCCCTAGTGAGAAGGGTTGGATGGAATTCCCTCAGTGCTTGCTCAAGGCTGTTATGGCCCTTAAACTGCCTTCATTTACAGTCCCCACCCCACAGAGAGTAGCCATGAAATCCTTTTCCTCTGAAGAGGAAGAGGTTTCGAATTCTGGTGACCATTCATTAGCTTACTCCTCTCAAAATTCGGTCTCTTTGGCAGGTTCCTTCAGATGATGAGGATTCCATTTCACCTGTGGAAGAAGCATCCTTTGGGGAGACCATGAATGAAGCATTTTAAGCCAGAGTCTAGGCAAATCTCTGATGTCCAAAAGAGATATTTTGTCCTCTTGGAGGTGGATACTCCTGCCCCTCCAGTCCTGGAGACCTATTTGGATGAATTCATATCCACCTCTTCGGACCTTGAGTGACAGCTTCCTGCTTCAAAAAAGCCAGACAGATTCTGTGAGGTTCCAAAAGACCTTAAGTTAATTTTTAAGAATCCTGTTGCTTACCACTCAGCTGTCTGTCTCTGTTTCTCTGTCTTCTGACTGACCTAAGTTACTACCTAAAGCTAATGCTTATCTTCTAGACAATGACAGCAGGGTCATGGATAAGTGGGGAAAAAGGTTTATACCTCTTGTAATGTGGCATTCGGGGCAAAAAATTGGCAGACCCTGAAGACCCATGTACCTGTTATCACTCCTTTATTGGTTTAAGCAAGGTAATGATGGATATCCAGGGCACAGTCTAAGTAACAAATTTAATTTATTTACTTATTTGGCATTTGTTGACTGGGTTAGTCCAACTGAGCTAAAGCAGTGGAGACCTGAGGAAAAAGCTCCACAAAAGTAATATAAAGTATAATAGTATAAAAGTGTAAAAATAGTAATAAAACTTGGAAAGTTTAAAAATAATAGTAAAACAAATGTTTCTGGTAAGTCAGCCCACACAGTATAAAATGCAGCTATGATGCTGTTAAAATCTCCTACAGAGAAGCTGCTACTGGTACAGTCATCCACAGGTAAGCATGGTTGCATAACCAGCCCATGTCAGAAGATTTCAAAGCTAAGCTCATCGACCCCCCCCCCAAACAAAAATATTTTGTTAGGGCTGCAAGATGCTAGCCTATTCAAAACCTTACAGGAACAAGGTAAAACTATGAAAGACTACAGACAGATCCTGCTTACCTCTAAACCTAGATACCAGAGAAATTACCCACCAAGTCCACCTTTTTTGTTAGAAAGGGACATAGACTGCCTCAAAAGCACAAGAAGGTACCCAGGAAAAGACTTCCAGAAAAGCTAGAAAGTGATCCCAGATCTCTGAGAACTTCCTTCTCAGATAAGCAGCTATCAATATCTGTCAGGGCACATTCCACAAGACATTGAGCAGCCACTACTGCCTTTCCTAAAAGGTGATGTTCATCTTGTTTCACTGTTGCAGTCATTACACTTGGGTTATCCTGCTGGCAGGCTACCCGCAGTCAGACCGAGTTCCAAAGTCTAGGTCCAGTGTTGGTTGCTGTCGCCTCTTCCCTGACGTCAGAGCTCCAGGGGTATAAAAGATGCAACCGACACCATTTTCTCCAGTCTTTCTTGCCGCAAGGTGCCCGAAGCAAAAACAGTTCGCAAGTGCCGGTCGGCCGACTCCTGAGATTTTCGAAATAGAGTTTCAGAACCGAAGTCTTCAATAAAGCAAAGTACCCCATTGGGGAAACTTTTTCTTCCTCCAGACCGATGTCAATAAAAGTTAACAAATGTATTTCTTGTGGGAAGCAAATGCCTCATAAGGACTTTCACTCTTACTGTATTCCTTGCCTAGGCCCCGACCACGACGTTACCAGTTGTCGGTTTTATGCTAGATTCAACAAACGCACTATTAAGCGTCAGTTTGATTTTGCTTTACATTACTTTGGCCGAAGGTTTAACTACATAAAGCCGTCGGAACACCCGACGACCGGAATTCATAAAAACGCAAAGACAAGGAAAAGGACAGGCATCCGAGGTCCAAAACCGATGACGAAGCCTCTTCTAGGCCAGTCGCCGGTTCTCAGTGAGGTGCTTTCGCAGCCCCTGACACCCACTGCCTCAGAGCCACGGGCCATATCAGACTCCCATGTGGAGACAACTAGGCCTCTGGATACTCAATGTATTGGGCCTATGGAAACTATTCCCTCAGATGGGTCCGGAGCTGCTGAGCAGGTATCGGCTTCTGAGGGTGTTTTCAGACCTTCACAGCTTACTATTAAGTCCACTGCAGCAGCCAAGTCACAGTCAAAAACACCATTAAAGACAAGGAAACAAGTGCAGCATTCTCCTGGACAGTCATCCATGCCAAAGAAACAGATGCTTAAAATGGCCGAAGACTTAATTACTTTGATCAGGGGTTCCCATCTCCCTCCTGATAAAAGGCCTAGGAAAGACACTGACTACGATTCCTCTAACCGGGTTTCTATTTCTTCTGATTCCTCTTCAGATCAGGGCTATTCTCTCCCTCCTTATGAGGACTCTGATGCTGAAGAATCTATACCTTCAGCCTCTCCACCTGAGGATTATTCTTTTGGGGAAACTCTGCACGCCATGAAGGGAGCATTTCCATTGGGAGAGCCAGGATTATTCAGAATCCAAGAAAAGGCTCAGAGACTTTCTTTTACTGCCTCAGGACAGGCTCCTGGCTATCCCCCCTGTGCTTGATATTGTTGATGTTTTCTCTGAATCCAGTCCGTCTCCTGATTCTTTACCAGTGCACCAGTCAAGCCAGACAGATATTACATTTCTTTATAAAAACCCTGCTGCTGACCCAGAAACAATTTCTCAGGGTCCCAAAGGGGTTAAGGCTTCCACTGCAAATAAAACCCTGTCCCCTCTGATAGGGATTCTAGAGCTCTGGATAGATGGGGAAAAAAGTTTACACTTCTGCTACTTTAGCTGTAAGGGCTTTAAACTGCTAGGTTCACATGCTTAAATATCAACAGTACCTCATGTCTTTGTTAAAACAGAAAATGCTTACAAACTCAAAGTCCTGACAATAAGGAAATGCAGGATTTATTGCATGCAGCTGAACAAGTGGGAATACATACTCTGCAATGTGGTTTTGATTCATTAGAGGCTTCTTGCAGAGCTGCAGTTACAGGCTCTGTCATTCGAAGGCATGCTTGGTTGAAAGAACAAAGTTTACCTGAACATGTTAAAGTAAAATTATTGGATGCTCCACTACAGCATGATACTTTGTTTGGTGTTAAGGCAGAAGAGGTGTTAAAGAAAATGGAGGATAAAGCAAAATCAATGCAGACAGTCAAGGATTTCTTACAGGTTCAACCACCTAGGTTTAGCAGAAACTGGCCTTCAAAAAATTGGTTCTTTCCGGTGTCAGACAGGCCACAAAGAGGCAGATCTCAGCCCCAAGGCTCCTACAGACCTAAACAATGGGATGCTTCTGCCCCCAAAGGAGGAGAAGACAAATCACAACCTTATAGGAAACAGTCCCAATGACTGCCCTCTACAAAGGCCAAGCACTTACCTTTTGGCAGCACCCCTAGGGGGAAAGCTAGCACTTTTCTCACAAAATTGGCACATAATCACCCAGGACAAATGGGTACTGAATATAGTTTCTCAGGGTTACAGGTTCCACTTTCACACCCTTCCAAAATCAAAAGGTATGCCAGACCTGCAACAAAACCAATGGGCAGAGGCACAAAAGGTAATTGCTGCTCTCATGGACATGGGAGCTATTCAAAGAGTACCACAGCAAGAAGAGGGACAAGGATTTTACTCAAGATTTTTCCTGGTACCCAGAAAGGAAAAAGCCTGGAGACCAATACTGGGCTTGTCAATCCTAAATACTTTCCTGGATGTTCCAAAATTCAAAATGTTAACACTGCGGAAACTTCTACCCATGCTGGGCAAGAAGGCTTGGCTAGTTACTTTGGACCTCAAGGAGGCATACCTGCATGTCCCAATCAGACAATCTTGCAGAAGATACCTCAGATTCATAGCTGGCTCAATGCATTACCAATTCTCTGCACTGCCCTTTGGCTTATCTACTGCGCCCAGGGTCTTCACAAAATGTCTGGCACCAGTAATTGCATTTTGCAGACAAAGAGGAATTCAAATATATCCCTACTTGGACAACTGCGTTATTCAAGCAGAGAGCAAGGACATTCTACTAAAACATCTGGCGTTTGTAAAAAGATTATTAATTTGCGTAGGGTACACAGTAAACAAAAAGAAATCAAAACTAGTGCCCTCTCAAGAGATAATATTCCTGGGTGCAAGCTTAAATACAACTGCCCAGATGGCTCATCTCACGCCAGACAAAGGCAACTGACTCATTACTTTCAAATGATTGCAACAAAGACCCAGCTCCCTGCAAGAAAAATTCTGCAGGCCCTGGGCTTCATGGCATCCTGCATTCTACTAATTCCATATGCAAGACTGCATATGAGGAAACTACAATGGTATCTAAAAAGTGTTTGGACTCATTGCCACAGCCTGGAAACAATAATAACTATAATTCCATGTCTACAACAGTAGTTTCGATGGTGGTCCCGGGCCTGTCACCACAACAAGGGTCAGCCTTTCACCTTACCCACAGCCAGGCAGACAATAACAACGGATGTATCGGATTATGCCTGGGGGACACACATGGCAGGAAAATGTATTCAGGGCACGTGGCCCAAGGAACAAATGCATCTTCACATCAGTCAAAGAGATGCTAGCTGTACAGAATGCCCTGACAGCTTTCAAGGATCTACTACATCCAGGACAACTATTACTAAAGACGGACAACATCACAGTTATGTGGTACATAAGCAAGGGGGCACACATTCCTACCCCCTCTGCAGGCAAGCCATGACTTTGTGGAACACAGCACTGACCTATCAAGCACATCTGCAGGCACAATTCCTGCCAGGAACGAAAAATACACTGGCAGACGAACTAAGCAGAAATCTCATGGATCCGCACAAATGGAAACTAAATCCACTGGTCTTCAGCATGATAACAAGGAAATGGGTACGCCCAGACATAGATCTTTTTGCCTCCCCTCACAACTGCCAACTACAGAAATTCTGCACAAGGACTTATCACTCACAAGCATGGAAAGTGGATGCTCTTTCATTCAGCTGGAAAACCCTGACAGTTTATGCCTTCCCTCCACTGCCTCTTCTTCCCAAGGTGCTCCTGAAAGTCAGACGGGAAGCCAAAAATGATCCGGATTGCCCCAGACTGGCCATGCCAGCACTGGTACCCAATCCTAAAGAGCTTGTCTCAAGGCCCAGCGTGGCCTTTACCTCAAATTCCTCATCTTCTGACTCAATAAAATAATCAGATTCTACACAGTCAACTCAGAACCTTAAATCTGGCTGCATGGCAGATAATATAGTCACTCGGACCACACATCTCTCTGAAGCTGTTATGGATGTCATTTTAGAAGCCAGGAGGCCCAGTACTAGGAAATATTATGCAGAAAAATGGAAGAGATTCTGTGCTTGGAACCAGGCACAAGGACTCGAACCACTTGTACCAAATATACCTCAGATTTTACAATTCCTAACTGAGATACTGGACAAAGGCCTATCCATCTCCTCTATTAAGATCCATGCCTCTGCCATTTCAGCTCATTACAATACGGAACCTCCTATTTTTTCACATCCACTACTAAGGCAGTACCTCAGAGGGGCAAAAAACATAAGACCCCCAAGGAGAGCACCAGTACCTACTTGGGACCTCAATTTTGTTTTAGAAAAGCTCACACTGCCTCCTTTTGAGCCAGCCAACACAGCTGATATAAAGTTCTTATCGTGGAAAACTGCTCTGCTCCTAGCAATAACTTCAGCAAGAAGAGTCTCAGAGTTACAGGCATTAATGGCAGTGGAACCTTTCATCATTTTTCATCAGGACAGGGTCTCTCTAAGGACAAACCCAACATTTATGCCAAAGGTGGTTTCCAGTGTGGCTCTTAACCAAACCATTCATTTGCCAACTTTCTATCCAAAACCCCAGAATAAAGGGGAGAGATTTCTGCACACTTTGAACATACACAGACAGCTACGATTCTGCTTGGACAAAACAAAAGCTTTCAGAAAAACTGAGCTACTATTTGTAGCTTATGCTGCAGGATCACAAGAAAAGCCCATCTCAAAGCAGACAATTTCAAAATGAATAGGACACTGCATTCGCCTCTGCTATGCACAACATGGCAAATCAGTGCCTAAGGGCATTAGGCCACATTCTGCCAGAGCAGCCGCCACTTCAGCAGCCTTTCTCAGAGGAGTACCAACCAAAGACATTTTAGAAGCTGCAAGCTGGAGTTCAGTGCACACTTTCACCAAGCACTACCACTTGCCTCTCTACTCTAAATTTTATTTATTTATTAATCCAGAGCAGGCTTTGCCACTGCAGTTCTGCAGGTCCTGGTAGCCCCTCCTAATCCTATTTAGGCCCAGCCACCCAACCTCAGCTTTGAGATTCTACCCAAGTGTAATGACTGCAACAGTGAAACACGATGAACATAGTACAGTTGTGTACCTACCATAAATGTAGATGTTCGAGTGTATTCACTGTTGCAGTCCAGGTTACCCACCCACCATCCCCCTTTTCATTGCTGGGGCTTTTCTGTACTTTTCAACTGTATACAACCTATGTGGTGTATTTGCTTGTAGATGAAGGAAATGCATATTTTAGTACATGCATGTTTTTTGGCATAATTTTTTTCAGCCTTCCTATTTGGGGGCACCTGACATCTGGGGCAAGAAAAACTGAAGAAAATGGCGTCGGTTGCATCTTTTGTACCCCTGGCGCACTGACGTCAGGGAAGAGGCGTCAGCAACGACGCCCGACCTAGACTTTGGAACTTGGGCCGACTGCGGGTAGCCTGCCAGCAGGATAACCCAAGTGTAATGACTGCAACAGTGAATACACTCGAACATCTACATTTATGGTAGGTACACAACTGTACTTTCCTGCTCATGCCACCTTGGAATCTGCCACTTGGTCTTCTGTCCACATTTTTACCAAGCACTACCATTTAGGCACTACATCATCCAAGGCTATGCAGGGTTTTCTACTGCTTTTCTACAGAACCTGCTATCCTAGGGGCCCTCAGACAGCCAGCTACCAACCCATCCAATCTGTACCTTTGTGAGTCCTCCTAAGGATTAGTACTGTAGCACTGACTATAGAGAACATAGTTAAACTTACTATAATTGTAAATGTTCAAGTAGGTCAGTGTTGCAGTACCAGCTCCCACCCTCCTCCTGCATTGTATGCTTGGCCACCAGTGGCAGAGGGTTGGGGTGGGTACCCGAAGTCTGTCATCATACCCTTCCTGTACCCCACTTCTTCTCTTAGACTTCATTCACTCTGTATCAGGATTTAGAGAACTGAGAGAGCTGTGCTGATGTCCTTCAAGGATGCATCTGCAGTCATAACAAATGGGTTGTCCTGTCGTCAGACAGCCCTTCGGTCGGCCGGATTCCAAAGTCTGGGTCCGGCTTCGGCTGATGTTGCACTTCACCCGACGTCATCTCTGCTGGTCTTCGGGTATAAAGGCATCAGCCGACGCCATTTTCCTCAGTCTTTCTTGCCGCGTGGCACCCGAAGCAGAAGCTGTTAGCAAGTGCCGGTCGGTCAGATCCAGAGATTACCACTACCGAATACTACTTCGAAGACTTCTAAAAAGCTAAGTACCCCGTTGGGGACTCTTTCTTGCCTCAGCCGATGTCAGAAAAAGTAAATAACTGTTTAACTTGTGGGAAACAAATACCTCATAAAGATTTCCACTCTTACTGCCTACCTTGTTTAGGCCCAGACCACGACGTAGCAGCCTGTTTAGCCTGTGCTTCCTTCAACCGACGAACGCTTAGGCGTCGGTCGGAGTTTGCTGAACAGTTTTTCGGCTCAGATTTTGCGTACATTATGCCGTCGGATCCTCCGACTACCCAAATTGTTAAAAAACGCAAAGAAAAAGACCAACACTCGCGGTCCGCGGTTTCGGCCGAAACCACGGTTAAGCAAGCCGCGAATGTCTCGGTTTCGGCCGAAACCGAGAAAACGGGTCAATCTTCAGCCGAATCCATGACTACTACTGAGGCTCCTGCTACCTTAGTTGAATCGGCCTCTGAAGTTTTGCCTACTACTGTGGTTCCTAGTGAATTATCAGACACCATCCCTTTGGATGTCTCTACCCCAGCACGTGGTGCTGCTAGGCCTCCTGCAGCCATGTCTATCAAGGCCTTTGCCAGGACTAAAGCAGCCAAAACTGTTAAATCAGTGCCTGTTAAGACCCCCTCACATAGGCCCACTTCTAGTTCACAAATGCTTACTCTGGCAGAGGATTTAATCTCCTTAATTAGGGGATCCCAATCTCACCCAGACAGGGCCTCTCAGCCTCCAGAAAAGAGACCTAGAGCAGAGCCCGCCGAGCCAGTGTCCTCTGATGATTCTTCGGATGACTCAGACATTACAGATCAGCCAGAGGCTCCTTTTTCTACTTATGAAGATTCCGATGCTGAAGAATCCATTCCATCTGCCTCTCCACCAGAGGAATTTTCCTTCGGGGAAACCTTACATGCCATGAGAGAACAATTCCAATGGCAGGGACAAGATTTCTCAGATTCTAGAAAAAGGCTTAGGACCTTTCTGCACTTACCACGACATAGGCCCTTAGCTATACCTCCAGTTCTGCCTGTTGTGGATGATGCATTTAATGATGTTTGCACTGCTCCTGATACTTTACCTCCAGCCCCTGCCAAACCAGATAGATTTTACAGGGTGCCAGACACTCATCACCACCTATACAAGGCCCCACTTGCAGATCCTGAGACTATATCCCAGGGGCCTAAGGCAGTAGCTTCGACCTCAGCAGAAACCCTCTCCTTCTGAAAGGGAATCCAGGTCCTTAGAGAGATGGGGCAAAAAGTTTACACCTCTGCTACTCTCTCAGCTAGAGCTTTAAACTGTCAGTTTCACATGATCCAATACCAAGAGTTTATGCTTGATCAGTTAACTAAGAAGCTGTCCTCTGATGACTCCTTAGATAAGAAATATGTTTTAGAAATGGTGAATAACATTCAGCAGGTTAGTAACCATTCTTTAAAATGTGGCTATGATGCACTGGAGGCTTCATTTAGATCAGCCATGACTGGCACAGTGATAAGAAGGCATGCATGGTTGAAGGAACAGGTTTTGCCGGATCATGTTAAAGCAAAGCTGTTAGATGCTCCTATGGATAAGCCCAGTCTATTTGGTACACCTGCTCAGCAAGTAATGAAGAAAATGGAAGAGAAGGCAAAATCTGTATAAACAGTTAAGGATTTCTTACAGGTTCAGCCCCCAAGGTTTAGCAGGAACTGGCCTGCCAAAAATTGGTCCTTTCCAGACTCCTCAAAATCTCAAAGAGGCAGGAATAGACGCTCTAGAGGCAGAAATCAATCCAGAGGAGGTGCCTATAGAGGACGCCAGTGGCAAGGCAATAACCAGAGAGGCACAGACACAACCACTGCCACTGCAACAGGACAATCACAGTGACTTGACTCTGACACCACCTACCAGGGAGCAAATAGCAGCACCTTTAGGCGGAAATTTAGCCTTATTTTCGAAAAATTGGCACTATATCACAAAAGACAAGTGGATTTTGCAAACCATAGACCAAGGCTACAGGTTCCACTTCCACACCTTACCAGTAAAAAGAGGAATGCCAAACCTACCCCCAAATCAAAAAACAGAAGCTCTAAAGCAGATAGCTCAATTAACAAAGATGAGAGCTGTGGAAAGAGTACCAATAACACAACAGGGCAAAGGATTCTACTCCAGACTCTTCCTAGTACCAAGAAAAGAGAAAAGTTGGAGACCTATTCTCGACCTGTCCGTCTTAAACACATACATCATTGTACCAAAATTCAAAATGCTGACCCTACAGCAACTTCTTCCCATGCTGGGCAAGGAGTGTTGGCTGGTAACTCTAGATCTCAAGGAGGCATACCTGCACGTCCCCATACGACCAAATTGCAGAAGATACCTCAGATTTCTTGCAGGATCAGAGCATTATCAATTCTCAGCATTGCCCTTTGGCTTATCTACTGCGCTCAGAGTATTCACAAAATGCCTGGCATCAGTAATCGCTCATTGCAGGCTACAGGGAATCCAAATTTATCCATACCTGGACAACTGCCTGTTACAAGCAGACAACAAAAGCAAGCTGACAACAGATTTACAAAGAGTCATTTGCTTACTACAAGCCCTGGGATACACAGTCAATTTAAAAAAGTCAAGACTGATACCATCCCAGACAAGAACATTCTTGGGTGCGGAATTGGACACAGTAAAACAAATGGCATTCTTAACTGCAGAAAAACAAGCACAACTCCCTCTTTACTTCTTGGCATTAACAAAGCAGCACAAACTAACAGCAAGAAAAGTACTGCAGGCCTTGGGCTTCATGGCATCATGCATAATCCTGGTCCCCCATGCCAGACTGCATATGAGAAAACTACAGTGGTACCTAAAGAATTTATGGTCATAACACAGGCACAGCTTAGAAACCGAAATCCCACTAATCCCATGCCTGAAACAAGAGTTCCTATGGTGGGCTCAAGCATGCCAGTCAAACCCAGGCTTGCCCTTCCACAACTTTCAAGCAAACCAAACCATCACAACGGACGCCTCAGACCTAGGCTGGGGGGCGCACATGTTGGACAAGTGCATACAAGGATTGTGGACTCAAGACCAGCTGCACCTGCACATAAACCAAAAAGAAATGCTGGCAGTAAAACTAGCAATCCAGAAATTCAGACCATTCCTCAAAGAAGGCCATTTAATGATAAGGACAGACAACACCACAGTCATGTGGTACATCAACAAACAGGGAGGGACTCATTCATACCCCCTATGCAGAATGACTCTGGACCTTTGGAATATGGCTCTGAGCTACAACATCCAGTTACAGGCAATATTTGTGCCAGGAAAAGAAAACACCCTAGCAGACATGTTAAGCAGAACCACCTCGGATGCTCACGAATGGATGCTACACCCGGACATCTTCAAGGCCATCACAAAGAAATGGGGAATGCCACAAATAGACCTATTCGCATCCCCACTCAATCATTAGCTCAAAAAATTCTGCACAAGGACATGCCACCCACTAGCATGGAAGGTGGACTCTCTATCCTTCAGTTGGAAAGGCCTGACAGCATATGCATTTCCACCTCTTCCTTTGATGCACAAGGTACTACTGAAAATCAAAGAGGAACGTCCAAGGATAATTCTGATAGCTCCGAATTGGCCAAGACAACACTGGTATCCTTTGCTGAGGAGCATGTCTCAGGGGATAATGTGGCCAATACCCCTGATGCCTTTGATGTTAACTCAGAACAACTACAACATCATGCACCCAAACCTAAAAACCTTGCAACTGACTGCCTGGAACATCACATAACAGCTACTAACCCAGACTTATCCCAAAGGGTTAAAGACATTATCCTTGAAGCCCGCAGACCTTCAACAAGAAGGAACTATGCAGGAAAATGGAAAAGGTTTGTCATTTGGAGTACTGAAAGAGGAAAAGATGTCTCGAACATAGATATTGCTAACATCCTGGAGTACTTGGCAGAGCTTCTACATACAGGCCTGTCCTATTCCTCCATCAAGATACATGCATCAGCTATTTCCGCAGAATACAGCTTGATCCACCTGTCTTTTCGCATCCTCTACTCAGGCAATTCCTCAGAGGGATCAAGAATGTAAAACCTCCTAGGAAACCACCATTACCAGCATGGGACTTGAACTTTGTGCTAGAAAAATTGACACTCCCTCCATTTGAACCAGCAGCAACAGCAGATCTTCAACACCTATCATGGAAAACTGCTTTCCTACTGGCAATTACTTCAGCAAGGAGGGTTTCGGAACTACAGGCCTTAATGGCAGTACAACCCTTCCTAATCTTCCATCAAGATAGAGTTTCCATGAGAACTAATCCTACATTTATGCCTAAGGTGGTATCCAGAGTGTCTTTAAACCAGGCAATCCACCTACCTACCTTCTTTCCCAATCTACAGAACAGGGGGGAAAGGCTGCTGCATACCTTGGATGTACATAGACAGTTACGCTACTACCTGGACAGAACCAAAAGTAACAGAAAAACTGACCAGCTTTTAGTAGCCTATGCAACAGGAAGGGAAGGAAAAGCAATTTCCAAACAGACAATCTCCAAATGGATAGGAAATTGCATAAGATTCTGTTACTCCTACCATGGAAAACCAGTTCCACAGAACATAAGACCTCATTCTACAAGGGCTACAGCCACTACCACAGCTTTCTTACGAGGAGTGGCAACCAAGGACATTATTGAGGCGGCTACTTGGACCTCCGTGCATACATTTGCCAAGCATTATAATTTACCTCTATACTCTAGATCCCGAGCAGGGTTTGCCACTGCTGTATTGCAAGGGATCCTAACTACACCATAATTCTTCTTCCTCCTCCCCTAGTTTGGCTATGGTATTCTACCCATTTGTTATGACTGCAGATGCATCCTTGAAGGACATAGTACAGTTTTGTACCTACCATAAATGTAGATGTCCGAACAGGATAGCATCTGCAGTCAGGATTACCCACCCTCCTTCCCCTCTGTGGTACTCCTAGGGTATTTACCCTCCTAATAGCTAGCTGGGGGGGAGTCTCTTATGGTGTATTTGTTTGTATATATGTACATACATGCTTTTTTTTTTTTTGTGTTTGCCTTCTAGTATTTTGGAAACATTGGCATTTATCCAAAATTTAGCTTTCCTAGAGGGCAACTGGCATCTGGGGCAAGAAACACTGAGGAAAATGGCGTCGGCTGATGCCTTTATACCCGAAGACCAGCAGAGATGACGTCGGGTGAAGTGCGACATCAGCCGAAGCCGGACCCAGACTTTGGAATCCGGCCGACCGAAGGGCTGCCTGACGACAGGACAACCCATTTGTTATGACTGCAGATGCTATCCTGTTCGGACATCTACATTTATGGTAGGTACAAAACTGTACTTTCTCTGGCATCGGTATGCCTTACACAGCCTTGAAAGACCTGAAGATGGCACCAAATGCCCATCTTATACCGTGGCATTTGGACATATGTCAGCTGGAGATGATGCAAAGACTCTGGGAACTGAGCAGGTCACGGGTTTCTGCAAGGCAGGAAGACCCAGTGCTTAGTACTGCAACATTTGTATACTCTAACATCTATAATTATGGTTAGTGTAACAACCATACTTTCTTGTTGCAGTCTGTTTAACGTCTCATTTGTTTTCTTTGCATTGTCAGTGTGTCTGGTTGACCTCAAGGTAGAGTTTCAGATAAATACCTTGTTTGGGGGATTTTTCTGTCTCTTCTTTAGTACTGGAAGTGTAAATGTCATAGGAAGCTAACAAGTGAGATAAGTGTGGGAAGCTAATTCTGCACAGGGATTTTCATACATTTTGCCTTTTTTGCCTGAGTCCAAGCGCAGGGTGCCTAATTTGTCCCTCATGTGCTTTACTTTAACTCAAGAACTGTTGCACGTAGGAGGTTCATGCAACAGAGGTGATGTGGTTGACTTAAGTATGAAATTGCATCTACTGCATCTTCTGGTCTCCCTTGATAAAAGGAGGAGACATGTACAAAGGAGAAGATTACTGAGGAGGCCGATATTGCGAGTTCATTGTCCCAAAATGCCCTTCTATTCTGCTGTTGCAGTATTCTTTACATGAGGAAGATTGCCTGCCAAGCGACCCAATGTCCAGTTTACAAAAGTCTTTAGTGCCTAGGGTGTTTGGTACATGGCATGTAGTCTATCGAATGTAGGCTGTAAAAGTGAAGTACGCACACACCATCCTCTGCATTTCTTTGCCGCCAGACAGAATGCGCTTCCCATATGTACAGTCTGACCACTGAAGTAACGTCTGCTCAGATAAGTGGCCATTGGGGAATCTTTTTCTTACTTTTGATAGTGTCTTAAGTTTAATGTCATCCAAGAAGGGCAAATGTGAATGTGGACGTCAGTCTATATGAGGGCAGCCATCAACAGTGCCTGTTTTCGTCTTGGGCCTTCCCACGGCCATAAGGCCTGCCATATTTGCCAGTTGTTTATCCTAAAAACCCAAAGGATGGGAGGGTACTTCAACCTCAGAAGCAGAGTCTTTAGTAAAGTAGAAGGCCAAGAAACCTAGGCCATAAGACTTGTCTGCACTTCCAGGGCCTGAAATCTCTCTGGAGATTCGCTCTAGGCCGTCTTCTGAACCACAGGCTGAACCCTTAACTGAGGTTGCATTGAAACAGTAGCATGTCCTTGGAGTTGCTTCAGGCATCTGCTCTGGACATTCAAAGGGAACCCCGACTTATTTCTGAAGGGTTTCGAGGGATTCCGACCATCTTCATTCATGAGGAAGTGAATATAGATTGCAGGCCTACTTCTGTCCCGCCTTCACTCCATAGAATGGAGATGCCCATTAAAAAGAAATAGAAAACAAAACACGTTTTACCAATGTCTGACCTACGAAAGGATTGGCAAGCCTTTCCCCAAAGCATATTCAGTGCCTTAATGT
This sequence comes from Protopterus annectens, assembly GCF_019279795.1. Lineage (NCBI taxonomy): Eukaryota > Metazoa > Chordata > Ceratodontiformes > Protopteridae > Protopterus > Protopterus annectens. The sequence continues at coordinate 1,468,102,712 of NC_056733.1, forward strand.
TTCATACCCCAATCAGGGGTTACTGTCCCTTCACCCTCATGGCCTGCTCAGCCACAAAAGAGGGTCAGGGAAGAACTATCCTCTGAAGAGAATAACTCTTATGATGAGGAATTCCTTGCATACTCCTCCCAGATACCCACTCTACTAGACTATGCCTCCGCTGAGTAAGACTCTAATGGGACTGATTCCCCTGTAGAGAAAATCTCCCTCAGTGACACTCTTACTAGAATGCAAGAAGATTTCAAGTGGGAAAGCACTGAAATCACGGCTGTTCAAAAACAGTATTGGGATCTTTTCCAAGTGGACACCCATAGTCTTTTTGGTATTCCCTCTATCCTTACGGCCTTCTTAGATTCCTTTGCATCCTCTAGCAGGGCCCATGACTTGTCAACGACCAACACCTAAAAAAGATTTTATAAGATACCTGTATATTGTAACTATTTATTCAGAGCACTAGCAGCTGATCCATCAGTCATCTTGGTGTCCTCTGACGAACCCGGTAAACTTCTTCCCTCCACTTCCCAGCAGGTATTTGGAAACGCTAGGTAAGAAAGTATATATATCCACCACTCTTGCAGTTAGGGCTGTAAACAACCAGACTCATATGACTAAATATTCCTTAGCACTCTTGTCTCAGCTGTCTAAATTAATTTCTGGATTACCTGACTCTGAGGCCACAAACCTAGTTACAGCCCTGTTAGCTACCACCTCCCAGGTCAGAAGACATTCTATCAAATATAGCTATGATGCCATAGAGGCTTTTGCTACGGTAGCTGTTTCTGGATCTGTCCTTAGGAGGTTTGCATAGCTTACACTACAACACTTACCAGAGGATATCAAGTCCAAGTTGATGCTTGCTCCCCTAGACAATGAAGACCTGTTTGGCTCTGCAGCCACTGAACTCTTCAAAACCTTGCAAGAGTAGGGAAAGGAGATGCAAGACCTAAAACACCTCATGGTTTCTCTGGTTCCTAAATTCCAGAGAAATTACCCCTCCAAAACAGCCTTTGTCAGGAGACAGTCCAGACCAGCTTAGCAAAAGACGAAGAGAACTGGAAAGAGGCATCAGTCCTTTCGTACCTCACAATAAACCCCACGTCCTAAGCAGTCCTTTCCTGACAAACCAAGGTCTGTCTGACTACCTGGCCCCCAATCCCCCACCTCCCTTCGCCTGTGCCTTTCAAGTCCAGTTTGAAAAGCTATTACTCAAGACTCCTTGGTACCCTGCATAATAAAGACTGGATACTTCATGGTCTGGGAGTCAAAACCTCCATTCAGGGACACCCCCCAGCCACCCAAAGAACAACTACCTCTGTTACCTCAGGTGCTGCAGGAACTCCTGGATCAAGGCACCATCCAACATGTTCCCACCCATTCAAGAGGAAAGGGATTCTATGCCAGACTCTGCCTGGTCCCAAGGAAGGAAGGACCCTGGAGACCCATTTACTACCATTTTATTGAAGTAGACTTGGTCGAATGATCATATCATCGACTCACATCTGCAAAAAGTCACATTGCAGAATTTCGATATTGCCAAAATACTTTCCGAACTCTACCTGGAAACAAGCATTAACATGGGTGATATTTGTACTTCAGAAATATCGGAGTTAAACATTTTTAACGTTCGAGTTTCAGACTTCGTGCAAAGTGGATTTTACAGAGGTCCACTTCAATAAAATGATAGTAAACCCTTAGTCCTCTTCTTCCTAAACACATACGTAAAGGTACCCTCTTTCAGGATGCTCACCTTACAAACCTTGATCTGAAGTAGTTTACTTCATTTGGTCTTCAACCTGTGGGTATTCAGATACGTATCGGATCCGAGACATCCGAGACAGCCTATCACCAGCATCTAATCCGAGCTCCAAGCTCCTCCCCTTACCCATAACGCCCCCCTGTCTCCTTCCTTCCCTCAGATCTCATTTGCTGCTAAAAAGCTAAGCATCATGGTCGCTGAGCTCCAGGCATCTTTTTTGGATGTGTGACGCTTTTTGCCTTTAGTGTTAGAGTAGGATTCCCTAGCTCCCTTTTTCAACCTCTCCTGCCTCCAGTTGGTTGTCTGTTGTTTAAAAAAAAAAAAAGTTTAGAGTTTTAGTGTTGTCCCTTCCTTTGCCTTCCTCTACCCCTTTAGCAAGTGAGCGTGTGTGTGGGTTTGTGTATATTGGGCTTCCTTCTAGACATGGCTAAGAACATCAAGCCTGTCTTCAGAAAATGCATGGAGTGTGGCCATAAGCTCGGTCTAGCAGATGGCCACACTGTATGTGTAGTGTGTTTAGGAGTGGCCCACCTGAATACAGCCTGCTCTGTTTGCACAGGCTTCAATCCTAGAGGCCTCAAGGATAGGAGGGCTAAACTAGTGATGAAAGGACTTCTGCCTGCTTCAGGGATGGCTGTCCCTGCTACTTCTGCTACAACTCCTACCACTGTGTTTGCCCATTCCCAGGCCTCTGGGACTCAACCTCTCATCTTGAGGTCTGTGGATGGGGATAAGCATCACAAAGGCAGACCTAGGAAGCAGTCCCCGGACCGCTCGGCTCTGGGGCCTCCTCCAAAATCTAGGACCCCTCCTAGCCTTGGACCCCTCAGCTCCATTCCCCCAGGTTTTCCCCAGAGCTGAGGTATCTAGGCAGCCATCCAGAGCCTCCCCTCACCGGCATTCTAGCCAGTGTCGGTGGCTTCCTCGTCATGTTCCACCCACGGCCTGAGTGAGTCAGAGATGGACAGGATGATTTGGAAGTTCATCCGCACCCAGATCCAAATGGGAGTCTTGCCAGCCCCCCTCTCCCTCCGGAGCGGGGAGCTCACAGCCCTTCTTCACCCCCATAGCTCCTTCTCCGATCTGACCCTCGGTTTTGGAGTCTTTGGATCTGAGAGCTCTTGGGGTCGGGGGGCCAGCGCCGATGGTACACTGTACCTCGACACCGGCCATTGCCTTGAGCATGTTGGATCCGAGCTCTCAAGGCCATAGCCTCAGCTTCAGATCCGAGGAGGTTTTGTCTGCTCTGAGTTTGTTGGAGAGCAGTCTCCTCCTTGGTATCTCTGCTCCTGCAGGCTTGATTCTGACACTCTCTTGTCGGATCCGAACAGAGTGGCTCCCTTACTTGTTTCCCAGGAGGTCCGCTCTCCTTCGGCATTTGACGTGGCGGAGAGGGTTCTGTCAAGTGGGTTGAGATACCTGACCATTTTCTCTTCAGAATCCACCCCGACTCCCTCGGTTCTGGTTATGGATCCGACCTTCCTGTCATCTCAGAGACAGCCCGTGCTTGCTTTGCCTCAGGAAGCACCCACTTGGGAGCAGCCAGAAGTTTGCGAGTCCCCCCTAAAGAGTCCCACTGAGGAGGCTCCTCACGAACGTTTAAAAGGAAGCACTTGGACTCCTACCCAGAGTCGCTCATGGATGACACTGACTTGGAGGAAGGGGGAAGGTTCCCCCAGGTCACCCCCCCCCCCCCCCGAGGATGCCTCCTTTGAAATATCATGGAACTCCTATGCCAAAGAGGGGGGGGGGGATCCATCCAAAAACCAGCACCGGACGAGTCAGTGTTTCTAGAGGCATTCTGCACGGGGCCATCTACCTCATGGGTGTCCTCCCCTGCATTTCCACTGGTGGACCTAATCACCTCTAGAGCATGGAAGGAACCGGACACCATGGAGCTTATTCCAAAAAGGCCAGGCAAAGTACTTAGCCCCCCCACCGGATAGGACCAGCTGGAGTAAGGGGTCCCTAGTAGATGCTATGGTGGTGGCAGCTGCCACCAAGAAAGAGCTCATGCCAGGAGAGCTCTATGATCCATCCTCCTGACCGGACGTCGAGGATGATGGATCGTCTGGGGAAGCGAGTCTATGCTTCAGCAGCCTTCACCATAAGATTGTTGAATTACATGGCGCACGTAATCTGGCTACAGTGCGACTTAGTCAAGGAAGTCGCTGAGTCGCGGTAGCGTCCACGTCTGCAGAGGGCAAGAAGATGTTCTCTGTGCACATGGTCGCTCTAAAAGCAGTTGCGAAAACGTTCATGCTCCTCCTTTCCCATGACACGGAAGGAGCCGCTAGGGTGGCCAGGTCCGGCATTGCCATGAGGTGCCACTCCTGGCTTCGGCTTTTTCAATTTTTGGAACCCTTCAAGGTGTCGTTTGTGAATGCCCCCTATGATGCTTCTTCTCTGTTTGGGAAGTCCATGCGAGAGACTCTAGTCTGGAAAGACACTGTCTGCCATCGGGATCCGCTTCTCCACCCCCCAAAGATCCTTTTCAAGGAATCAGCAAGGGGCAAAGATGATGTGGTTCTGGAAATCTCAGTTCTCCCGGGACACTTAGGACTATTCTTCCCCTGAGGCAGAGGGAGTTACGATAGACACCAGTCCAGAGGCAGAGGGGGTCCGAAGAACTTTGAATCTCGAGAACCATTCTCGGACAGACCTGCGCAACAGCCCCGAGTGGGTGCCCAACTGTTCATCTCTGGAGGCAATCGGGGGCCGTCTTTCTTTCTTTACATCCAACGGAGTGGGAGTCCATTACAACAGACCGCTGGGTGTTACAAATCATATCCAGTGGCTACTCCATCCCGTTTGTGAATCCACCCCCCACCAAAACTCCTCCCAGACATCCCACCTGCACAAAGGGAGGAAGCAGCACTGGAGATAGAAAAGCTGCTAAGAAAACGAGTCATCCAACTCATCCCCTCAGACCAATCCAGATGTCTTTCCACTCTGAGCCTGTCAGCCAAGGAGAAATTCCGGATAGTCACGCTTCAGTCCATTCTGCCCTACCTGCAAGCAGAGGATTGGATGTGCTCTATCGACCTCCAGGACGCGTACTGTCATATCAAAATGAACAGGTGCTCCCTGCAGGTTTCTTCGCTTCCAGCTGGGGGCCAATCATTATCAATTCAGGGCCCTATCCTTTGGTCTCACCACAGCTCCCAGGGTGTTTACCAAAGTCATGGCGGTGGTAGTGGCCCATCTGAGGCTTCAGGGAATCCAGGTCTGTCCCTACCTGGACGATTGGCTCCTTGCTGCCCCTACGAAGTGTCTGCTATGCCATGCCAGGGATTATTTCCTTCTTCTAGCAAACAGACTGGGCATTACAGTCAACCTCAGCAAATCATCACTGACTCCATTTCAGAGCTTAGACTTCATTGTAGCTTGACTAGACACCACACAGATGAAAGTCTGTTTCACCCCAGAAAGGGTAAGCAATCTGAAACTTCACTTCTCTTATATTCTTCAGTCTTACCTCCCCTCAGCGGAAACAGTTTTGCGGGCCCTTGGTTCCATGGCAGCCACTATCAATCTTCTACCCTTCACATGTCTTCACATGAGAGTCCTCCAGTGGACGTTAGTGGTTCAGTGGTCTCTCCTGGATCTACTTTTGTCCCATCCAATACGCATATCCTGGGCTTTCAGGGAGTCACTTCTCTGGAGGACTCTCTCCCCGTAACTTGTCCAGGGACGTCCCTTTCTTCCACCCTTTCCTACAGCCGCAGTGAGCACGGATGCCTCCCAGCGAGGGTTGAGAGGCATTGCTCGGGAAGGACATTCCAAAGCACGTGGTCCCCTTCTGAGACCAATTTGTATATCAGTGTCCTGGAGATGAGGGTGGTTCTTCTAGCGTTGCAGGCCCTTCATGCCCATCATCCTCTAGGGACTATTGCTATTCAGTCAGACAACATGTCAGTAGTCTTTGTATATCAACAGGCAGGGTAGAACCAGATCCTACCCCCTTTGTCGAGAAGCTATGACAGTGTGGGAATGGGCGATTTCCACTTGCCACTTTCTGGTGGCAACGCACATTCCACAATGGTCCAACATTCTGATGGACAGGCTCAGCAGGTCTATTCTGATGTCTTACGAGAGGGTCTCTGAATCCTTCAGTAGCGGAACAGATCTTCCTCCAATGGGGTTGGCCTTGCTGCGATCTCTTTGCATCTTTTTCCAACACGAAATGCAGCGAGTACTTCACTCTGAACCCCCCCCCCCCTTGGGGGGAGGTCCCCAGAGATGCACTGGTTCATGCTTGGCCTCCCAGCCTTCTTTATGCTTGCCCCCCCCCCCCCCCCGTCACCTCTCATTCCAAAGTTTATTCAGAAAGCTCGCAGGCTGGGGAGCATAGTAATCCTCATTGCCCCATTCTGGCCTCGCCAAGTCTGGTTCCCTTCACTTTGGTCTCAACTAGTAGTTCCACCATAGATCTTGGATCTGACCCCGGATCAACATTTCTCACCCCTCGGGGATTCCTCACCCAGACCAAGACAGTCTGAACTCACAGCTTGGCTGGTCCAGTTCGATTAGGACTCCCGGTTTATCCTCTCCGATTAAAACCATTCTGATGGCGGCTCACAAGTCTTCTACTAGAAAAATATATCATAGCAAATGGAAACGCTCCTCTATTTGGACCTCTCAATGGAACTTGGATCCCTTTACGGCTCCGGTTCCGGCTATTCTGGAATTTCTATCTAGTATATTTTACCAAGGTGCTAGTTCTTCTGCTTTTAAAGTCCAACTGGCTGCCATCTCTAACTTCCATGTAGGAACACATGGCTTCCTTTGCTTCTTCCAGGCTTTAAGACCCTCTTTAAAGGAACTTTTCTGTTACAACCCCCCCCCCGTGAAGGAGCCGACACTTCCCTGGGATCTCCCTTTGTCCTGCAAGCTCTAGTCTCCCCTCCCTTTGAGCCAGCGGCATCAGTAGATTTACAGTTCCTTTTTTGGAAAACTGCATTTTTGGTGGTTATCACGTCTGCCAGGAGGGTATCGGAACTTCAAGCCTTGTCTATTAATGTTCCTTACATGGTCTTTCATAAGGATAGGGTTTCCCTACGCACTAACCTTTCCTTTCTTCCTAAAGTGTCTTCAGAATCCAATATTAATCAAACAATCAGTCTTCCTATTTTCTTTCCAAATTTCCAAAACAGGGGTGAATACAATTTACATTTGTTAGATGTATATAGACAACTGAGGTTTTATTTACACAGAACAAAATACTTCCGTAAATCAGACCAACTGTTTGTGTCCTATTCCAAACCGTTCCTAGGCAAACCTATTTCTAAAGTTACCATTGCTCGCTGGATTTCCCAATGTATAATCCTGGCATATTCTGATAAAGGTATTTCCCCTCTGGGTCAAATTAAAGCCCATTCCACTAGGTCTATGGCAACTTCAGCAGCCTTCTGGTCTAGAGTGTCACTGGATGACATTTGTTCTCCAACTACTTGGTCCTCATCTCATACCTTCATATCCCATTACAAATTGGACATTGTATCCAGGAGTAGGGCATCCTTTGGCTCCGCAGTGCTCTGAAATATCCTTCAATGAGGGTCACCCAGATGTTGGTAGCTAAGGACTTTGTCCCACAGGTTGAAGACCAAATGAAGTAAACTACTTCAGATAAAGAAGTTATGTACGTTCCATCCAAGTAGTTGTACTTCATTTGTCTTCAGTCCATCCCCCCCTCCTTCCCCCTGACCTTATTACTATTGTCCTATCCAGGTATATAGGAGAGGTGCATGCTGGTGGCTCTCCTGGTTATGCTTGGCTTAGATTTGTGGGAGCCTTTAGTTTTAAGGTCCTTTTAGGTCAGGCTTATGTTTTCTGATGCAGCAAACGTGATCTGAGGAAAAGAAGGAGACGGGGGCATTATGGGTAAGGGGAGGAGCTTGAAGCTCAGATCAGATGCTGGTGATGCGGTCATCTCAGATCCGATCCAGATCCGAATACCCACAGGTTGAAGACCAATGAAGTACATCTACTCAGATGGAACGTTATGGTGAGTTCGTAACTTCTTTTTTCCCGTGATACTTCCTCAAGCCTTTATGGCCTCCATAGACACAAAGGATGCCTACCTTCACATTCCAATCCACCCCAGATACAGGAAATATCTCAGAATCTTTGTAACCACCGGACACTTTCAATATACTGTCTTGCCCTTTGGTCTCTCTACTGCCCCAAGGGTCTTCCCAAAGTGCCTAGCACCAGTGGTGGTTTTCTGCAGACTACAGGGCATCCAAATCTTCCCTTATCTGGAGGATCTCCTGTTCCAAGCAGACAGTCCAGAGTTGCTACAACAGGACCTCAGCTGTGTAATCAGCATCCTCCTTTCCTTGGGATTCACCATAAATTACAAAACATGAGCCCTCACCCCAGCACAGTACCAGATTCTCCTGGGATGCAGAATTCAAACAGACCTCATGAAGGTTTCCCTCTCCTTACAAAAGGCCCAGGTGCTCACTGCATTCTTTCAAAGTCCCCTTCCTCAGACTCTCATTTCAACCAAGACCTTCCTCAGGTTCCTGTGCTCTATGCCCTCCACCGTACCCATGGTTCTTCTGGCAAAAATGCACATGAGGAAATGGCAGTGGTATCTAAAGTCGGTGTCGACTCAGCATGCTCATCCGCTGGAGTTCCAGATCCTCCTCCTTTCTTGCCTGAAGAGAGAAATAAGTTGGTGGATCCAACAGTTCTCTGTCAGTCTTTAAGTCTTCCACTCCACCGTCTTCCACCACTACAGGAAATGTACACAGAAACTTCAGACTCAGGCTGGGAAGCGGCCTTGTATGCCATGAAAGCTCAAGGCATTTGGTCTCCCTCACAAAGAAAAGAGTATGTCGGTGTAAAAGAAGTGCGAGCACTACTTTTGGCACTCCAGGCCTTTCATCCTCTCCTCATGCCCCTAAAAGTCATAACAGACAATATGACAGTGCTCTGGTATTTAAATAATCAGGAGTGACCCATTCTGACCTTCTGTGCAGATTAGCACTACAGGTTTGGCAGCTGGCGGTCAAGCTGCAGACACCGCTTCAGGCAGTATACATTCCCTCCAACGTGAATGTTTTGGCAGACACTCTCAGCTGGTCCATAACACAACCCCATGAATGGATGTTTCACAGGGACATGTTTCTGGACATTGTCCACCAGTGAGGAATTCCACAAGTGGATCTCTTTGCCTCTCCCATGAACAAACAACTTCCTTTATTTTGTGCGAGACCCATATCCTCTGGCCTGAAAGGTGGACGCCCTAAGCTTCTAATGGAGAGGGATGTTCCTATATGCATTCCCTCCTCTGCCTTTCATTCCAGGAGTCCTCCAGAAGATTTGTCAGGGCAGACCATAAATCTTGTTGTTGACTTCCTTTTGGCCAAGACAGCATTGGTTCCCCTTACTCCTGCATTTAGCCAAGGGCAGTCATCACAAATTATCCCACAGAGTGGACCCACTCACTCAACACAAGGGCACCCTAATTCATACCCACTTGTCAACCCTACAAATGACACTGTTGGTGCTAGGGCCCCGATTCCTTTCAGACACCTTTTTTCAGAGGACGTGCTAATGATACTGCAGGAGGCCAGGAAACTCAACACAAGAAAATCTTATTTAGCCAAGTGGAAAAGATTTTCAATTTGGTGTCTTTCTCGTAACTTGGGCCCACTAACAGTGGCTGTCCCTACAGTCCTATCATACCTGTATGAGTTGCTGGAGGCTGAACTTATTCTTCACTTGTTAGTCATCTCTGCCTTTCTGTCTGTCTCTCTCTTCCCCTGGTTTCCAGGTTTGAGGCCAAACAGTTTCTAAAAGGTGTCGTCCACGAGACCTCCCAGGAGACCAGTGCCTCCTCCCAGGGATCTTAACTTTATTTTGGAAAAGCTGACCTTGGCCCCCCTTTGAGCCAGCAGCATCTGCCTCGTTAAAATTCTGCACCTGGAAAATTATTCTGCTTCTGGCAATCACCTCGGCCAGACTGGTTTGGAATTACAGGCCCTTATGGCCTCTCCTCCATTCCTAGTCTTCCATAAGGACAAGGTTTCTCTCTGCACCATCCCCTTCTTTATGCCTAAGATGATCGAGTTATCAGTAAACCAAGCCATCCACCTCCCCACCTTTTTCCCTTCCCCACAAACCTTGGCAGAAAAAATTCTGCATACTTTGGATGTACACAGACAACTTGAGTTTTATCTAGATAAAACCCAATAGTATTAGGAAAACTGACTAGCTGTTTGTCTTCTTCCACGCTAGAGCCATAGGGCTCCCAGTCTCTTAGCAGAGTGTTTCTTCCTAGATTTCTAAAGCCATCACCTTCTGCTATGAACACTATGGCAAGACACTCCCCACCTCAGTGGGGGCTCATTCCACCAGAGCCATGGCTTCATCTAGTGCCTACTTCAAATGATTGGTCACCAGTTCCATTTTGGAGGCGGCTACTTGATCCTCAGTCATACTTTCACCAAGCATTACAAACTGGACAATATTTCCAAATCCAGGGCAGGGTTTGCCAGAGTCATTCTCCACAGCTTCCTGGAAGGTTCCTCTGCTCCTACCTCCTGCTTCTCCTCATGTGCTTTTGTACTGTCCCTCATGCAATGAATACTGCAACAGCAGAATAGAAGGACATAGATAAGTTCTGTAAAATCTTACCATAAATTTAGATGTTCTTCTCTTCTCTGTTGCAGTATTCTATCCCACCTCCATCCCCCTGCATTTGTTGTTTCTTGGATGTATCTATGCTGCATTCCCTATTTCTCAGGGGTTCTCCCTGGGGCACTCCGTTCTGAGGATGGTGCGTGCATACGTCACTTTTATAGCCTATGTCCGATAGACTACGTGTGACACCCTAGTAACTGAAGACTTTTGTAAACTGACATTGGATCTCTTGGCAGGCAATCTCCTTCATATAAAAAAATACAGCAACAGAGAAGAGAAGGACATGTAACGTTATCGTAAGATTTACTAACGTATCTATCCCTCTGTTCAGAGTTGTGACTAGCAGTGAAATACAGCCAAGTCCACTGGAGAAAACTCTTGGGAGACTGCCATGCCATCAACCATTTCAGTGTCCTTTTGAGCAGAAACCACCTACTCATCTGTTGGGTCTAAAGCTGCTTTGCAGGTGCCAGCTTCTGGCACAAGAAGGATGGTTACCAAGGGTGAGAGCAGCATTCCTCTAACTTTAGTGAAAGAAGAGATTAAGGAGGTCCAGATTCAGGTTGTCACCAACACCTGTCGCCTAAAACCAAAGTATATGTGGTGGTTGGCTTGTACCAGTCTTAGCTGTCTTGGTCTCAAATGTAGTATACCTAAGTCAACTAGCAAGACTTTTACAAACTGACTTAGGACTTCATAGATTTTATGGAAGCCAGAACCTGGAAAAGATTTTGCTCTTGGATTCCCTTCTTCTGAAAGAAAAGGGAGCCTTCTCCCTAGACGGACTTTGGCTAGTTCCTCTGCTTCAGAGTCCAAGAAATCTGTGTGAATGAGCTTTCCCTTGCTTCTTTTGTTGACTCAGTCTGAAGTCACCAGCTTAAAAACCTCACTACCAGAAGATTTATTTATGGATACCCTTCACAGAATGAAGGAGTCCTTTAACTGGGAGTCCAACCTAGGCCCATGTCCAGTATATAGCAGTTTTTAGTCATGCCTGATCTCAGACCATTGGCTATCCCTTCAGTTCTTGAAGTCCTGAATGATGTCACTACAGCTTGACTCCCAGCCCCACGCTCCTAGGAAGTCTGAACAGTTCTACAGGGTCACAGTTCCCATAACCGCTTGTATAAGAACTTTGTTATGGAGCCAGCTGTGGCCTCTCCTGCCGGGAGAGTGGGAACCTTAACTGATTTGCTACCATGGCCATTTGGACTATCAACTGCCAGTTCCACATAGTTGAATACAAAGAATCTAACCAGAAGCAACTAAATCATAAGACGAAAGGGATTCAGGATAAGAACTGTAAAAAGGAATTGATGGCCTTATGCAACTTCAGTTCCTAGGTTGCTAGACTTTCCATGAAGCATGACCATAATGCAGTTGATGCATCATGCAGGGCAGCTGCTACAATGTCAGTAGTCACAAGCCATACCTGGCTTTGGGGACAGCCCCTTCCTGGGAATCTTAAGGTGGAGCTTCTGGATTCCCCTTTGTAGAAGGAGTTCCCCTTTTGGCTTCCTGCAGAAAAGGTGCTTAGAAAGCTGTGCAGTCTGTGAAGGACCCTCTCAGTCTCTACCACCAAGATGTTAGAAATTGTGCTAGCAAAAGCTGTCCCTTTCCTCCCAAGGTGAAGTCAGTGGCTCAGTACATCCAGGGAAGGACAGCATTTTTGCAGACAGTCTGAGTAGCTCTTCCTCAGATCTCAGTGAATGGATGTTGAAAAGAGAAGTCTTCTAGGTTTGATTGACAAATGGGGTGTGAGAACATTTTGCTTCTCCAGAAAATAGGCAGCTCATGACGTTCTGCATCAGGGCTGCACAGAAGGGTGCCAACGTGACACAAGCCCCCTTCTTTCCTTGGATACGTCAATTAATCTATGCCTTTCCTCCCTTCTCCTTCATCCTCAGAATGTTGCAGAAAGTCAGGAAGGACAAGACAAGGATGATTTTTTAATACCTCCGTTCTGGCCCAGACTGCACTGGATGTCCTTCAAGGATGCATCTGCAGTCCTAACAAATGGGTTGTCCTGTCGTCAGGCAGCCCTTCGGTCGGCCGGATTCCAAAGTCTGGGTCTGGCCTCGGCTGGTGTCGCACTTCACCCGACGTCATCTCTGCTGGTCTTCGGGTATAAAGGCATCAGCCGACGCCATTTTCCTCAGTCTTTCTTGCCGCGTGGCGCCCGAAGCAGAAGCTGTTCGCAAGTGCCGGTCGGTCAGATCCAGAGATTACTACTACCGAATACTACTCAAGACTTCTAAAAGCTAAGTACCCGTTGGGGACTCTTTCTTGCCTCAGCCGATGTCAGAAAAAGTGAATAACTGTTTAACTTGTGGGAAACAAATACCTCATAAAGATTTCCACTCTTACTGCTTACCTTGTTTAGGCCCAGACCACGACGTAGCAGCCTGTTTAGCCTGTGCTGCTTTCAACCGACGAACGCTTAGGCGTCGGTCGGAGTTTGCTGAACAGTTTTTCGGCTCAGATTTTGCATACATTATGCCGTCGGATCCTCCGACTTCTCAAATTGTTAAGCCACCCAAAGAAAAAGACCGACACTCGCGGTCCGCGGTTTCGGCCGAAACCACGGTTAAGCAAACCGCGAGTGTCCCGGTTTCGGCCGAAACCGAGCAAACGGGTCAATCTTCAGCCGAATCCATGACTACTACCGAGGCTCCTGCTACCCTAGTTGAATCGGCCTCTGAAGTTTTGCCTACTAATGTGGTTTCTCTAGAATTATCGGACACCATCCCTTTGGATGTCTCTACCCCAGCACGTGGTGCTGCTAGGCCTCCTGCAGCCATGTCTATAAAGGCCTTTGCCAGGGCTAAAGCAGCCAAAACTGCTAAGTCTGTGCCTGTTAAGCCCCCTCTCACAGGCCCAGTTCCAGTTCCCAAATGCTTACTCTGGCAGAGGATCTCATCTCTTTAATAAGGGGATCCCAATCTCACCCAGACAGGGCCTCTCAACCTCCAGAAAAGAGACCTAGAGCAGAGCCCCTGAGCCAGTGTCCTCAGATGACTCTTCTGATGATTCAGACAATACAGACCATCCAGAGGCTCCTTTTTCTACTTATGAAGATTCCGATGCTGAAGAATCTATTCCTTCTGCCTCTCCACCAGAGGAATTTTCCTTTGGGGAAACCTTACATGCCATGAGAGAGCAATTCCAATGGCAGGGACAAGATTTCTCAGATTCAAGAAAAGGCTTAGGACCTTTCTACACTTACACAACATAGGCCCTTAGCTATACCTCCAGTTCTTCCTGTTGTGGATGATGCATTTAATGATGTTTGCACTGCTCCTGATACTTTACCTCCAGCCCCTGCCAAGCCCGATAGGTTTTACAGGGTACCGGACACTCATCACCACCTATACAAGGCTCCCTTTGCAGATCCTGAGACTATCTCCCAGGGGCCTAAGGCAGTAGCTTCAACCTCAGCGAAAAACCCTCTCCCTTCTGAAAGGGAATCCAGGTCCTTAGAGAGATGGGGTAAAAAAGTATACACCTCTGCTACTCTCTCAGCTAGAGCTTTGAACTGTCAGTTTCATATGATCCAATACCAAGAGTTTATGCTTGATCAGTTAACTAAGAAACTGTCCTCTGATGATTCCTTAGATAAGAAATATGTTTTAGAAATGGTGAATAACATTCAGCAGGTTAGTAACCATTCTTTAAAATGTGGCTATGATGCACTGGAGGCTTCATTTAGATCAGCCATGACTGGCACAGTTATAAGAAGGCATGCATGGTTGAAAGAACAGGTCTTGCCGGATCATGTTAAAGCAAAACTATTAGATGCTCCTATGGATAAGGTCAGTCTAATTTGGTTCTCCTGCCCAGCAAGTAATGAAGAAAATGGAAGAGAAGGCAAAATCTGTACAAACAGTTAAAGATTTCTTACAGGTTCAGCCCCCAAGGTTTAGCAGGAACTGGCCTTCCAAAAATTGGTCCGTTCCAGACTCCTCTAAATCTCAGAGAGGAAGGAATAGACGTTCCAGAGGCAGAAATCAATCCAGAGGAGGTGCCTACAGAGGACGCCAGTGGCAAGGCAATAACCAACGAGGCACAGACACAACCACTGCCACTACAGCAAGACAAACACAGTGACTTGGCTCTGACACCGCCTTCCAGGGAACAAATAGAAGCACCCTTAGGCGGAAAGTTAGCCTTATTTTCAAAAAATTGGCACTATATCACAAGAGACAAGTGGATTTTGCAAACTATAGACCAAGGCTACAGGTTTCATTTCCACACCTTACCAGTAAAAAGAGGAATGCCAAACCTACCACCAAATCAAAAAACAGAAGCTCTAAAACAGATAGCTCAATTAAAGATGAGAGCTGTGGAAAGGGTGCCACCTACAGAACAGGGCAAAGGATTTTATTCCAGACTCTTCCTAGTACCAAGAAAAGAGAAAAGTTGGAGACCTATTCTCGACCTGTCCGCTCTAAACACATTCATCATTGTTCCAAAATTCAAAATGCTGACCCTACAGCAACTTCTTCCCATGCTGGGCAAGGAGTATTGGCTGGTAACTCTAGATCTCAAGGAGGCATACCTGCACGTCCCCATATGACCAAATTGCAGAAGATACCTCAGATTTCTTGCAGGATCAGAGCATTATCAATTCTCAGCATTGCCCTTTGGCTTATCTGCTGCGCCCAGAGTATTCACAAAATGCCTGGCATCAGTAATCGCTCATTGCAGGCTACAGGGAATCCAAATTTATCCATACCTGGACGACTGCCTGATACAAGCGGACAACAAAAGCAAGCTGACACAAGACTTACAAAGAGTCATTTGCTTACTACAAGCCCTGGGATACACAGTCAATTTAAAAAAGTCAAGACTGATACCATCCCAAACAAGAACATTCTTGGGTGCAGAATTGGACACAGTAAAACAGATGGCATTCCTAACTGCAGAAAAGCAAGAACATCTCCCTCTTTACTTCTTGGCATTAACAAAGCAGAACAAACTAACAGCAAGGAAAGTACTGCAGGCCTTGGGCTTCATGGCATCATGCATAATCCTGGTCCCCCATGCCAGACTGCATATGAGAAAGCTACAATGGTACCTAAAGAATTTATGGTCTCAACACAGGCACAGCTTAGAAACCGAAATACCACTAATCCCATGCCTGAAACAAGAGTTCCTATGGTGGGCTCAAGCATGCCAGTCAAACCCAGGTTTGCCCTTCCACAACATTCAAGCAAGCCAAACCATCACAACGGACGCCTCAGACCTAGGTTGGGGGGCCCACATGCTGGACAAATGCATTCAAGGATTATGGACTCCAGATCAGCTGCACCTGCACATAAATCAAAAAGAAATGCTGGCAGTAAAACTAGCAATCCAGAATTTCAGACCATTCCTCAGAAGGCCAATTAATGATAAGGACAGACAACACCACAGTCATGTGGTACATCAACAAACAGGGAGGCACTCATTCATACCCCCCTATGTCGAATGGCTCTGGACCTATGGAACATGGCTCTGAGCTACAACATTCAGTTACAGGCAATATTTGTACCGGGAAAAGAAAACATCCTAGCAGACATGTTAAGCAGAACTACCTCGGATGCTCACGAATGGATGCTACACCCGGACATCTTCAAGGCCATCACAAAAAAATGGGGAATGCCACAAATAGACCTATTCGAATCCCCACTCAATCACCAGATCAAGAAATTCTGCACAAGGACATACCACCCACTGGCTTGGAAGGTGGACTCTCTATCCTTCAGTTGGAAAGACCTGACAGCATATGCATTTCCACCTCTTCCTTTGATACACAAGGTACTACTGAAAATCAGAGAGGAACGTCCAAGGATAATTCTGATAGCTCCAAATTGGCCAAGACAACATTGGTATCCATTGCTGAGGAGCATGTCTCGGGGAGGAACGTGGACACTACCCCTGATCCCTTTGATGTTAACTCAGAGCGACTACAACATCATGCATCCAAACCTGAAAACTCTACAACTGACTGCCTGGAACATTACATAAGAGCAACTAACCCAGATTTATCCCAAAGGGTTAAAGACATTATCCTTGAGGCCCGCAGACCTTCAACAAGAAGGAACTATGCAGGAAAATGGAAAAGGTTTGTCATTTGGAGTTCTGAAAGAGGAAAAGATGTGTCAAAGATAGATATTGCCAACATCCTGGAGTATTTGGCAGAGCTTCTCCATACAGGCCCTGTCCTATTCCTCCATCAAGATACATGCATCAGCTATTTCTGCAGAATACAGCTTCGATCCCCCTGTCTTCTCACACCCTCTACTCAGGCAGTTCCTCAGAGGAATCAAGAATGTAAAACCTCCTAGGAAACCACCATTACCAGCATGGGACTTGAACTTTGTGCTAGAAAAATTGACACTCCCTCCATTCGAACCAGCAGCAACAGCAGACCTTCAACACCTATCTTGGAAAACTGCTTTCCTACTGGCAATTACTTCAGCAAGGAGGGTTTCGGAACTACAGGCCTTAATGGCAGTACAACCCTTCCTAATCTTCCATCAAGATAGAGTGTCCATGAGAACTAATCCTACATTTATGCCTAAGGTGGTATCCAGAGTGTCTCTAAACCAGGCAATCCACCTACCTACCTTCTTTCCCAATCCACAGAACAGGGGGGAAAGACTGCTGCATACCTTGGATGTACATAGACAGTTGCGCTACTACCTGGACAGAACCAAGGGCAATAGAAAAACTGACCAGCTTCTAGTAGCTTATGCAACAGGAAGGGAAGGAAAAGCAATTTCCAAACAGACAATCTCCAAGTGGATAGGAAATTGCATAAGATTGTTACTCCTACCATGGAAAGCAAATTACACAGAACATAAAGCCTCATTCTACAAGGGCTACAGCCACTACCACAGCTTTCTTACGAGGAGTGGCTACCAAGGACATTATTGAGGCGGCTACTTGGACCTCCGTGCATACATTTGCCAAGCATTATAACTTACCTCTATACTCTAGATCCCGAGCAGGCTTTGCCACTGCTGTTTTGCAAGGGATCCTAACTACACCATAATTCTTCTTCCTCCTCCCCTAGTTTGGCTATGGTATTCTACCCATTTGTTAGGACTGCAGATGCATCCTTGAAGGACATAGTACAGTTTTGTACCTACCATAAATGTAGATGTCCGAACAGGATAGCATCTGCAGTCAGGATTACCCACCCTCCTTCCCCTCTGTGGTACTCCTATGGTATTTACCCTCCTAATAGCTAGCTGGGGGGGATCTCTTATGGTGTATTTGTTTGTATATATGTACATACATGCTTATTTTTGTGTTTGCCTTCTACTTTTTTGGAAACATTGGCATTTATCCAAAATTTAGCTTTCCAAGAGGGCAACTGGCATCTGGGGCAAGAAACACTGAGGAAAATGGCGTCGACTGATGCCTTTATACCCGAAGACCAGCAGAGATGACGTCGGGTGAAGTGCGACACCAGCCGAGGCCAGACCCAGACTTTGGAATCCGGCCGACTGAAGGGCTGCCTGACGACAGGACAACCCATTTGTTAGGACTGCAGATGCTATCCTGTTCGGACATCTACATTTATGGAGGTACAAAACTGTACTTTTTCTCTCCTGCTAAACCTGGTTGGAGAGAAAACACTGGTGCTGTCACAGCATGTGGACCTTCTGTCTCAAGGTAAAGGGGGTCTATCATGCACACCCAACATGAAGACTTTGACAGGGTGGATGATATAGTGCTCATCCCTTCCAGGCACATTTTCTGAAAATGGTTATACACATACTGTAGGAGGCCAGCACCACCAAATCATGCATTGCCAAGTGGTAGAGGTTCTACTACTGGTACAAGAACAGAGGACAGCAGCCCAGTCAGGAACAGTTGTCTGTTTCTGCATTACCCGTCAGACCTTTTTCTAAGCAAGCTCACCTTAAGTGCATCTATCAAGTAGCATACCTCAGCCTTATCTGCCTCTCTGGCACTAAATCCTCCTGTTTATTCTCAGCTGCATATGACACAATTACTCAAAGCTGTCATTCATTTAAGACTGTCCAGTAAAGAATTGAGACCTAAACTTTGTGCTATTAAAAAAAAAACTGCAACCATTTGAACCAAGCAGCCTTTGGCCCCATCAAGATGTTGATATAGAAGACTGCCTTTCTGGTAGCACTGCCCTGAACTAGACACATTTTATTTTCACGTTTTAATGTACAGCAAGCCTTTTTTGGTCTTCTTTCATCACTGTATGTACTGACACCCAAAGCAGTGGCTGAACTTTCCCTCAGGCAATCACATCTACCTATCTGCACCATAGAGAACAAGTTTGCATTTTAGTCAAGACCCACTCTACTTTGGGATACAGCTGCCACCACTGCTTTCCTAAGAGGGATTTCCACACAAGCAGTTATGAAAACAAATAATTTCTTTGTTCAAACCTTTCCCAAGCATTACAACCTGGGAACTGTGTCCTGGCCTGCATTTGCTTCACTCCACCATTCTGCATGGGCTAGAGTCCTCTGGTCCCTGCTATAAGACTGTCGCAGAACATACTATAGCTCTGGGAGGTATTCCAAAAGTCAGTACTGCAGCTGTGAGCTACAGAGAACATAGTACAGGTGTGTTAGGAACTTAACCATAACTGTAGATGTTCAAGTGTATTCACTGTTGCATTACTACATTCCTCCTTCCAGACTTCTTTCCCTTAACCTTTGCCTAGGGTGGTGTGGTACCTTATCCGTCTTTCTCCACCCCCTATTAGATCCTTCTCCAGATGCTCTGTTCTAGTCCCTGGCACAGGTCTGGGCTGGATCTGGGCAGGACGTGCTCTGGACCTTGGGAATGTGTAAAAAGAGAAAAAAAAACAGAACTCAGCAGACAAAGAAACTATATAAAATAATGTTGGCAAAGACACGTCCAAAAATTTAGATTTATTCATAAAGTTAAGTACTTTCATTCTTAAATTAACTTCCTTGGAGGTAATATAGCAGCTGCTTCCATTTCAACAAAATTCAGATGAGTCACACCACGGCAATATCTTCTGAACAAAGTTCATATGAATTAAATATTTATTCTGTAAAAGAGTATGTTTGCAGTCTAGAGCAATAAAGACCTAACAGTGGTGCCAGCTTGACATCAGAAGAGGGATGGAGTTCAGTAGGACATGATGAAGGTGAGAGCTTTGGTACTTAGGCCAGCCTCTAGCAACTGTAGTCAGGAAATTCCAAGACTCAGTATTGCAACACTGGAGATACTTGAACATCCCGCAATTATGGTAAATTCCTAACACAACTGAACTCTCCACTTTCTTGTGCCCAGTGAGGGGTGATATAGGCTTCAGCTCCCTTGTGATCCTGAATTTGGATTAAGTGGATAATTGGGGAATGAATGATTGAATAATGACTTCTTTGTATTCTGCCATTGATGTACTGGCAAAGTATTTTCTGATTTCACATTACATGTTTATTAAAATGTTTTGCGCTTTATCCATTGTTCTCTGCCAGATAACTTAATTTCTCTGTTTTGCAAATCACATTTCTCCATATTGTAGAAATGTAAATTCCTGCAGAAGTTTTTTTTTCATTGGCTCTTCTCTGGAATAGCCTGCTCAGAATGAGTGCAAGTAAAGCAGTGCTCATCATATTTCATTCATTATGACTTCATTTGATATTTTGTTCACTTGAGTGACATTATGTAGTAGAACTGCCTTCTTTGTTTATCTGTATGAGATCTGTTATAACAGGATGGTAGAGCTTGCTTAGCTGGATCTGAAGTGCTTGTACACATACATGCATTTTCTTATGTTTTTTTTCAGAATATTTCAAATCATAAAGAAAAATATTCCTTGTTAAGCCACATAGTGTAACTGTGGCATGTTCGGTATAGCGAATAATAGTATCTATATATGCACAGAAAAATAAAATACAGTTGATGTTTGCCTGCATCATGGACTGATGTTGACAGTTTGGGTTAGTCTGCTGTGTTAGAGATTCCATCCTTAATGACTACCTGTATTTTTCCTTTCATCGTTTCACAGTGCTACCTTTTACAATGGACTACATTTATAATATCGAGCAGGCAGCTCTTATGGAGCATGGCTGACCACCTTCAGTGAGTTCCCCTTACTAACTGGGGATATCTGTAGGCATCGTGACATCCTTCTGTTAAGAGTCTTTGAGACTTTTTCTTTTTAGGGTAATTACCCCCTGAATAAAAGAAAAAAAATTTAAGGTCAAAGTAAGTATTTTGTGGCAATGTGTTGTGCATATATTCTTTCTTGCATACCCTGTTTCTGTTGTGTCCTGAGAAGTTTAATGGAGTGATGTTAATGTGATCTGTGTGGTTTCTTTTTGCAGATGATGTATTTCTTCCAAAAGATCTGGATGCTGTAGAAATGGATGAAACTGATCGCGAAGTTGAATATTTCAAGAAGTAAGGGCACTATTTGGATATTTCTGAACTGCAAAGCGGATACTTTTACATGGTTAAGTCAGTACGAATGTTTTTTTCTGTCGTTTCTCATTGTGCTGGAGTACAGTGTATGAATAGGGCAACACAGGCTGCATAAAGGAGTTTAATTTTTTTAAACATTTTATTAATTTTAAATCAAACAAATTTAACAGTATGGTTAATACTTGTACTAGTGCTAAGCAGCATGCCACTGTAAAATAGTTCAAGTATAAGAACAAGTCTTTTCAGCATTTTACTAGTTATTTTACAGTGAGTTGATTTCCAGAATAACCCTCATGTGTACAAATATAAACTTAAGCATTTTCTACAGATTGGGATAAAACTTGAAAAAATGTTGACGTCTTTATTTTTGTTAACAAAACTCATTGTGCTTCTTCTGTTTTACTGTTTTATCTACCAAGTTTAATTACAGAAAATTTCACAAGACCAGTTAGAAACAGTGGCGGCTGGTGACTTCAAATCAAAGGGGGCTGCAGGAGACAGCTGAATGGGTGGGGTCAATGGGAATGGGTGTGGCCAACTAGAAAGGGGAGGAGCTATGCTCAAACCCACAAAAACTAACTGTAATTAAATATGCTGCCCTGGGTGTCAAATCGTCATCATGAGAGTCCAATCAAGATAAAATGAAGTGTAGAAGAATAAAAATATTTCAATGCATTGGCTGCATGCCAGCTTACTTAATATCTAGATGGAAACAAAAAGGTTGTGAGGCATGAAAAAATAAATAACTTTTTAAATACATTACTGGAATGCCAGTCAAAATCAATCGCAAGAAAAACAAGCAGCACTCAACTCAAACCACTTCTCCTTGCACTGCAGTTCTAATCATGATTTATATTCAGCTTTATTAAAGTACCAAGTAACATGCTGAAAGTAGAAATCTCTGTGATGCCTCCACTTGTAAAAATGTTTCTTATCCAAAAATGACCTGCTGCCTGACAACTATCTACTTGTTTCATGGGGAAAACATGATCAAAGTAAAAAATGAAAAGCAAACAAGAAACAAGCTCAAGATACATTGCTTAAAGGATTACTGTACAGGTTATGGACCACACCTGATTGGCATTCTGTTTAGTTTACGGGTAAAGCCTGCAGAGATGACTGGAAGTCTCCAACAAGTGTAATGAGCTTCTTAAAATAATGTAATCCTGTCCTTTATTACAAATACCCAAGGCTTATACATTATCTAGTTAAGTATTCTCTGCATGGCAACAACAGAAAGGCTTTCAATGTTGGCAATTCTTTAACAATATGCTTATTAAAGCTTACTTGCATCTTACAATCTCAGACAAGCTTACCTGATGGTCATTAAAGCATTGCTACTTAACAGAGCAACAGGCACTTTGAGTAATAAGCATAAATCAACAGTACAAAAATATGACAGAAACCAGACCATTCTGCAAAATCAAGGACAGATGAAAAGCCACTGTAGTACTTGTGTCTACCTTGGGGGGGGGGGGGGGGATACTGTGCACATTTACACTGCATAAATATTCCTTGCCTTGCTTGGACACATCCAGAGTCACTACATGGGGGAGTGGGATGCAACAAGTATGTCACAATTTGAAATGTCTCTGGCTGACTGTGATGGCCCTGACACATTTGTCATACCTCTTAACCTCAGAGCAAGAAATCTGGACAAAGCCATACATAGAAGTGGGACAAAGGCCCAAAAATAAGGACAATTTTTAAATATTGCTCTTATAAACTTAGAAAGATAATAGAATAGGTCTTGCATTAGTATGAATTTTCTGAAGGGTATGAAATCTGAAACTCAAATGTCTGTCATTATTTTCTAACGTCAGTCTTTAAAGATTTGTCACTAATTTGCCAAAAAAAAATCACAATTATATGAAAAATGGACCAAAAATGTGATGCAAAAATAGAAAATAGCCACACAATACAGCTGGGAACCTGTCAAAGAAGGGACACTTTAATATTAGTACTGCTAACTTGAGCAGCTGACAAAAGAATCTGCATGCATTTCTGAAATAAAAGTAATCTATAACTCTGATTATTGCAGTTATTTCTTAATTGTAAACCCTCCATGTTTTCTTCCAAAATTGCTATTTTGCGGAGGGATTATTAGGGGGAAGAGCAACATTTTGAGCCAAAAATCGGGGACAGTTGAGAGGTTTGGCTATGCCTAATCATAAAGCACAAAGCTTTCTCATTGCCCAGGAAGAAGGTATATTAATCCTTCTCAAACAACCCAGGAATCCTTTGCCTCCTCCCAGTTCACTGAACCATTTTGGCAGGAAATGTGTGATTTGTCATAAAGCATATTCCACCAATCAAAAGACAGGTTACATACAAGTGAATAAGAGAAGTAAAATAGATACAGAAAACTGTGTAATGCACACTTATTTACATACAGGCCACTAAAATACAGCAACACTTTTATTGTTGAGTCTTTGAAGGGGGATTCATTATTGCTAAGACTGCATGCATAACCAAAGTCTGTGAAGACAATGATGAACTATATTAGTGAAGTAAAAAAACAAAGATAAATGTAGCACAACCCACAAACGTAATCATAGAGCTTTCAAGTTTGGGGACGGAAGAGTTGTAGGATGTACAAACAGTAACTATTGTGGCAAAAATGGGTCTGACAAAATGTTTCTCTTACATATTGGCCAATTTTTCATTAAGAGATCTTTGAAAGTTGTGACTGTGCTAAATGTAAAAATGAAAAAGACATATTTGAACACCCAATCAGACCTGAATTAACAACTGTGGAATGTTAGTGCATTAACATCCGTGATGAAGAAAATCAGGACAGTTCAACTGAAAGTAAGATTCAGATAGTCAATGACGACATGACAAATGCAGTTAAACAAAAATCAGTTCTAGATCTTTGTAGGCAATTTGAACATGCCTCTGTTGACTAGCTGCAAAAGTAGCCAGTTAGCACAGGCAATATAGATGCTGAAAGTGTAAGTCTTACACAGATTGTGACCAGTTGTAAAACATGCATGCAAACAATACTGCAGGACTTAGAGTAGAACAGCTGTGACACTGCTGCTGGCCACAACATACACAGAACTTTTAGCATGGCCTTACATGAATTAGAGCTGATAGTGTCTTCACATAACTGATCATTCATTTCAGTGCATTAAGAATTGTGGTCACCTAAAACTATTTAAAAATTGAAGTGTATTCACTGATGAATAGCTGTTTGAAGGTTACTGAAATGGTTATATAGTAAAAGTGGAAGCAGTATTGAAGAGATGTGAGATCTGGTAAAGAGTGTTAACACTGAAACTAAGACAACACCAGACTACAAACTGTGTGGAGTAATGGACTCAGAAAGACGTAACCAAATGTTCATATAATTTTTGTAAATGATATAACAAAACAGAACATATAACTGAGAAACTGTCCTAAACTTTGTTCTTATGTTGAAGAACTACATGTGTAATATACATGGCTGCAGCTCGCATCAGCTGGTATGTGGAAAAAATCCAAATCTCCAATCAGTATTTATTGATAAACTACCTGAGGTGCTGTGGCAACTGTTTGGGCAGCACAGTTAATCTCTGCGTTCTGTGCTGCAGGCTGATCCTTTAGACAAGCAGAATCTGCAGACAGGATTTGCAGAGCCTTACATAAATAGACCAACACAATCACAGATGAGACACAGCAGTGCACACACTCATATATACACAGAAAGATATAAGGTATGTAGTGAACTAGTAAGAGTGTAAATAGTGAAAGGGTCCTGGATTGTCATTGGACAAGATGGCATGGTGAATTTTTTTGAAACGGTGTTGTATGTGTGCATATACACCTTCTGAGACTCAGGAAAGTGAGCACACAACAAAGTGATGGAGATTTGCTTGGAGGGAAGTACGCCACAAAAGTCACCACTGACGAGGCAGTTATTCTAATCAAAGGTGAGGTAACAGACACTGAGAGTGAAGCGCAGATAATTTACAGTGATACAGTGAACTGCTGAAGAAGCAAAATATCTGCAGTATCTCTCTACACTGAATCACAATTAATGAAGTCAGAGCAGACTGTCAAACAGAAAGTGGCAGCTCCCACAAAACAGAAATCATTGGATACATAGCAAAAGGCAAAATGTAAATAGAAAACTAGCATAATGTGTGGTACATAGAAGCAGAGGAAATTGCAGAGCATGTAACATTAAAAGCTAAAGGTTAAAATCTCTGTAATGATCCAAAGGGCTGTGGACAATCCAGCCCAGATGCAGATGAAGATGTCTGTTTTCAGGATACAAAATAAAATGGATGAAGTAAACAATCTGGGACAAAAGTGTATTTCCACAATGTAGTTATGTACTCTAAAAGAGGTACCTACGTAAATTGTGCCAGGGGTAATGTAGTGGCATAAGGGTTTCAAGGAAATGGATATTTGGAGCATTCTAAATTCTTATTCTCTTGTTCCATAGAGTCAGTGGAATTGCTGTTGAGTGTTTTTTAAAATGGTGTAATTGGCACTCTATGGTTAAGTCATTTTATTAAAGACAACATAGTCATTTCATAAAATTTTCATTCAGCTTCCACAAAAAACAAAAAAGAACGAATCCATACATTGGTAGAACACATTGCTTTACTGACACAATAAGGTCAAAGGCACTGTGATTATTACTGGCGGAACAGTTAAAAAAGTGAATACATCTATCTTCTTTTAAGCAGATTGAGTTACTTGTTTTCCATGTTGATGGGATTAAACTTTGGGTAGCTGGGTTAAAAAAGATCTTGCAACAACAGTGATTCTCCACTTAAAAGATGATAGATTGGAGGAGAAGAGTGAGGGGAGCATGATAGTTTTTGCTTAATAGTTATGGAGCTTTGTTCTTTTTGTAATTCCACACACACACACACACACACACACACACTACCTGTAGCTTCTGTCTCGGCCATAATCCCCTGCAGCTTCTCGGTTGCCCTCCTAGCCCGCGCATACACTCCAGCTTCTCGGTCACGATCCCCTGCAGCTTCCCGGTCGTCCTCCATGCACCTCCTAGCCCACGCATACACTCCAGCTTCTCCGTCACGATCCCCTGCAGCTTCTCGGTCGTCCTCCATGCATCTCCTAGCCCGCGCATACACTCTAGCTTCTCGGTCTGGCGTCTCTCTGATACCTGTAGCTTCTCGGCCCTCGCATACACTCCCGCGAGATGTGAGGAGGCTGGAGCCTCCTGCTATTGGCCCAGACTGCAAGCGATGCAGTCTGGTGACCGTCTGGTTTGTGCGGTCGTCACCGCACAGCTGTCTGGGTTGGAAGGGAGGAGTTTACTCCCTTCCCTATCCGGACTGTCTAACTGAGCAGTCTGGAGCTCAGGAATGCCTAAGCATACGTGCTTGGTCTTCTGGTCGGCCACGAACTTAGCACGCATGCGTGCAGTCCGAGATTTTTTTTTTTTATTATTATTATTTTCAAATTGTTTTATATTTTTATTTTTTCTACAGGGACTGCGGGACTTTATTTCACAGGTGGGCGAGCTGCAGTCCCGCAGTCCTATAGCATGAGCAGTCCCTGGTTAGAAAGGGTTTTAATGATGCTCCACTTTAAGAAGGAAAGATTTTTTTTTAAGACTGCAATCCCCAAAACAGACTTCATTTGATATTTTTGATTTGTTACCTGCAATTATGTTTAGTCTGAAGGAAAGTGAAGGAACAATTGAGAATCCAAGGACTGCAAGCTTAAGAGAAGTAATGTATAGATTATAACTGATCATGAACAGGGTTTATGTAAATTTAACAAATTGCTGATATTTATATACAGTACTCAAATTTTGCTTTAGGAAACTCTTCCCGTTCTCCTGCATTAGTTTTTCTGACCAGTTACAAGAAGCATGTACAACAGAAGGTTTAGCATTGGTAATTGTATTATTGTAGAAAGTTGAAAATAGATGTTTGTTGAAAGCTTAAATTACAATTTCAGCCCTTTAAAATCAATATTTATGGGAACCAGTTTTCAAGTTGTAATGCAGCTTGTTTATTGCATTGAGAGAGAATTTCTCATTTCATGTTTACATTTTAATTCACTTGTTGAGTCTGCCTTCCAATTAATAACAAAATCTTTAATGGTTCTCTGACTAAATATCTTAAATCTTAATGGTAATATTTGGGCTATTAAGCATTGATTGACAGACCTGTGTAGGGATTTTGACATTGTTTATTGTAAGAGTGAAGGCTCATTGTAGCTTTCTGTACAAGTTATCTTTGCTCTCCAGTACTAAATCCTTTTACTGATTAAATCAGAAGATAACAGTTTAATAAGCTAGTTTACAAAATAGTAAATCCTAAAGTTTGGTATTTGTAATCCTTCCTTCACGCTGGCATCTTGGCAGCATGTGAAAGATTATTATTTGCTATTATGTTATACAAAGGCTGAAGTAATGCAGTTAATTTGTTTAAAAATGCCTGTAATTCTTGAATAGTATCATTTATGAAGTAGAATATTTTGTAAAAAAATTTTCGATTGACATCCTGGTAATAAATTAACCATTTCAAGGGTTATGGATAAGTTGATGTTCATCGTGTTTCACTGTTGCAGTCATTACAGTTGGGTTATCCTGCTGGCAGGATACCCGCAGTTGGCCCGAATTCCAAAATCTAGGTCCGGCGTCTGTTGCTGTCACCTCCTCCCTGACGTCAGTGCGCCAAGGGTATAAAAGATGCAGCCGACGCCATTTTCTTCAGTCTTTCTTGCCGCGTGGTGCCCGAAGCAAAAGCAGTTCGCAAGTGCCGGTCGGCCGACTCCTGAGATTTTCAAATTCGAATTTCAGATCCGAAGTCTTCATTAAAGCTAAGGACCCCATTGGGGAAACTTTTTTCTTGCTCCAGACCGATGTCAGAAAAAGTTAATTGTATTTCTTGTGGGAAGCAAATACCTCATAAGGATTTTCATTCTTACTGTATTCCTTGAAATAGGCCTTGACCACAACGTTGCTAGTTGTCGGTTTTGTGCTAGATTTAACCAACGCACTATTAAGCGTCGGTACGATTTTGCATTTCATTACTTTGGCAGAAGATTCAATTATATAATGCCGTCGGAACAGCCGACTACCAAAGTTTATAAAAAACGCAAAGAAAAAGGAAAGGACAGGCATCCGAGGTCCAAAATCGACGAGGCTTCCGCCAAGCCAGTTGCCAGTTCTCAGTGAGGTGCTTTCGCAGCCCCTGACGCCTGCTACCTCAGAGCCACAGGCTGCTTCCAACTCCTACGTGGAGCTGTCTAGGCCGCTGGAAACTCAAGGTATTGGACACTCTGAAGCTGTTCCCTGATAGCCTAGTATCAACCTATGAACCTATCTGCCCTAGGGCATTTATAAGCCTAGCCAGAGTGTGTTTGGCTTTCGCCACCCTTTTAGATTAGTTGACTGTGCCTCTGTATAGTAGGTCACAGAAGATGGCCCTTTTGAGGTTAGTTTACTGTGCCTATGTCTAGTAGGGACACAGAAGAGATCCCAGGGGTTAACCTACGATCTTCCATCCACTCGTCAAGATTTCTCTTGAAGTTGGTCATTGAGGGACTCTGCCTAACATGGATTGGGATTTTGTTCCAGAGTGAGGGGAGCCTCTGGGATATGAATCTGTCCCTCCAGCATGTCCTATTTATTTCTGTGCTGAGATTCAAGTCCCTGGAGCGTGTAGATCTAAGGGATTTGGATTTCCGGAGGTGGAGCATGTCCATTAATTCTGGGTTGGACATGGCTTTATACGTCAGGCACAGATTGCCTCTGAGTGGGCGGTAAGCAACTGAGTAGAGCTGGAGTTTCTTTAGCCTAACTGCGTAGGGCATCTGTTTGAGTCCCTTGATCCTCTTGGTGAGGTACTTTTGGGGTCTTTCCAGTTGCTGCAGGTGTCGGGTAAGGTACATCCCAAATGGGGCATTGTATTCAATTATGGGCCTGATGAGTGATGAGTAGAGGGCACAATGACCTCTCTTGATCTAGATGTGAACCCTTTCGTGATAAGGTGGGCTATATAGAAGGTCTTTCTAACCACTTTGGCAACGTGATTGTCAAAGGAGAGATTGCTATCTACTTGGGTCCCCAAATCCCTAATTACTTCTTCCGTACTTAATGGATTACCACCTATGTGGTAATTTGTGGGCACTTTGTTTTTCCCAAAGGGGATGACTATGCACTTTTTGGCATTTAGCTTTAGGCCATGGCTCTGGCACCAGTTATCCGTCTCTGTGAGACCCTTTTGGAGGATGCTTGTGTCAGTCGGCGAGTCGATTATGGCACCCAGTTTGCAGTCATCTGCGAACTTGGTCAGCCATAGTCCTCCCATGTTAGCCTGTACCTCAGAGAAATATATACCGAACAAGAGAGGTCCCAGGACTGAGCCTTGTGGGACGCCACTTGTAACTGGTTTAGAGTCTGACATGGCATCTGCAATTCTGACCATGTGGGTTCTATCCCTGAGCCAGTTTGCAACCCATCTTGTGACATAGGGGTTGATATTTAAGCTGGTGAGCTTATTTATGATGCCTGAGTGGGGTATTGTGTCGAAGGCTTTTGCGAGGTCCAGGTAGGCTGTGTGGACTACCTTCCCTTCATCTATGGCCTTGGTGACTGTTTCAAAGAAGTCGACCAGGTTCAAGAGGCAAGATCTGCCCTTAACAAAGCCGAATTGGGTAGGATCCAGTGTTTGGAGGTTCCCAATGTCTTTGTTTGAGTTTCACGATGATACGCTCCATAGCTTTGCAGACCAGGCTAGTCAGGCTTATAGGGCGATAGTTTCCGGGGTCTGTTGTGGCACCACCTTTGTGGAGTGTGACCACTGTTGCTGTACGCCATTCCATGGGGTGCATATCCTGTAGTAAGGCTGAGATTGAACAGTGACTTTATGTGAGGGTTCAGTTCTTCTTGGAGTTCGTGCAAGACACAGCTCGGGACACCGTCCGGTCCCATTGATGCTGTGTTTTTTGCTTTGGAGAGGGCAGCTCTCACCTGTGCATCTGTGATGTCAGGGAGGCTACACTCTGTTGGGATAGGCATTTGCTCTTTTGGGGGGGAAGGGGGGGGAGTTTGCACTGAACCTGTCTGCCAGGATGTTGGCAATGTCTGTGGGTTCAGTGTATTTTTTGTCATTTTGAACCAACTCAGAGCATATCTGGGAGTTGCCACCTAGGTTCCTGACATAACTAAAGAAGGCCTTGTGATTATCTTTAGCATCTTGTGCAATTTTTCTTTCGAAGCTGGCCTAATTTTATGAGGGATCGCAGTTTCTTGCTAGCACTGATCAGAGATGCCTTCCCTTTTTGGGATTTTGCTCTATCATGTAGTAGCTTCCTCCTTCTGTTGTATAGCTTATTTATGGCTGGGGTCCACCAGACAGGTCTCCTGCCTTTTGAGGAATGAGTCTTGGTTTTATTTGGGATAGCACGATCCATGCATTCCTGTAGGTGTCCATAGAAAGCGTTTGTAAAGGATTCTGCGGTTTGGGCCATATTTTCCACTGGCCCGGGGGCTTTGAAGGATTCCACCTCGGTTTTGAGAAG
Organism: Protopterus annectens; assembly: GCF_019279795.1. NCBI lineage: Eukaryota > Metazoa > Chordata > Ceratodontiformes > Protopteridae > Protopterus > Protopterus annectens. The sequence goes on from NC_056733.1 coordinate 1,468,133,061, forward strand.
TGTGAAGTTTGCTTTTGAGAAGTTCTTCACCGTGGGTGGGGATGGGATATGGATGTCCAGTGAGATTAATTTATGGTCAGATCTTACCAGTGAGGGGTATACCTCTGGTATGGAACATAGAATCCCCATGTTGGTGATGATCAGGTCAAATATGTTTTCCCCTCTTGTAGGAGTGGTGACCAGTTGTTCCATAGCATTTGAGTTTATAAATTCTAGGAACCGTTGGGCGAGGGTGTTGGGGCTTGAGTAGTGCTCCCAGTCTATGTTTGGGTAGTTGAAGTCACCCAATATAATGGTGTTTGGAGAGACCTTCATATTCTCCAGTGTTCTCAGGAAAGCCGAGTGGGGTTCCTGAGTTTGGGAGGGTGGTCTGTAGCAGGCTACAAACTGAAAGGCAGTTTTGCCCACTGTTAGTTGCACATGGATGGTCTCCGATGCTTCATGCAGTGCCACTAACCTGGAGGTGTGGGTATCTTTGATGAATATGGATACTCCCCCTTCTTTTGTGGTTCGGTCCGAGTTTTGGGGCCGAAAAGCGTGGTATGAGGTATAACCTGGTAGCGCTGGGGTGCTCTCGGGAGCCTTGAACCAGGTTTCTGTTACTGCACAGATATCGATATTCTCCATACTGAGGAGAGCCTCAAGTGCGTGCATCTTGAGGTTTAGACTTCTGGCGTTGAGCAGCATTACCCTTAGTTTCTTTTTCTTTGTGTTGTCTATGGAGGTAGGTTTGTCTTTTGAGCCTTGCCTAAAAAAGGCACTATGGGGGTGGCAAGAGCCTTAGCCAGTATTTGAAAGCCCAGGGGTGACAGGTGCAAGCCGTCCCTAGCGAAGCAACGTGGCTTGTTGAGCATGTCATCCCAGGCTGACAGACACTGGATCCCCTTTGAATGACACCAATACTTTAGCCAATTGTTAAAATTGATCATTTTGTCTTTATACTGTGGCATCATTCTTGGTGAGGGTAAGATGCTACTCAAGGTCAGTGTCATACTGGCCTGGGCTACATGATCAGAGAGCTCCTCTATGTCTCTCTTCATGTAGTCCAAGGAGGTACGTCTCGGGTCATTCACACCAGCATGGACAATGATGGAGTCATATTTGTACTTGCTTTGGAGTGACCTGAGTGCTTGTGTTATGTGGCGGATCCTGGCACTTGACAGGCAGCTTACAGTGACCTTCTCCTTATTCAGCCTGGTGAGTGGGACGTCTGTGTGTCTGACAATAGTCACCTATTACAAGTGTATTAGATGTGTTGTTTAGCCTTAAGGGCTGTGACTGTGTGGCACACTGACTTTGTGAACTATGTGATACGTGGGTATTGTTGTGGGGTAGCGGTTGCTTGGATGTCTGCTTTGGTGGTCTCTGCTGCTTGGGCAGATTTTTATTTAGAGCCTCCGAGTATGTTTTTGTTTGTTTACGTGTTTGATTTTCTGTTGCGATAGGTCTATGTGAGACTGGATTTGTGGTGTGTGTGGTTACCTTCTCCTCCTAACTGACTGCACCAGTATTGGGTTGAGAGAGCTCAGCCTCCAGTTTTGCTATATAGTTGCATCTCTTACGTATATTTGAGCTTGTTGGGAGGAGGAGAGGGTGGTCTGTGTACATAAGGCAGTTGTAACATTGCCTCAAAATTCCCATATTCACCAGCTGGACTGGAGAGTAAACCCGAAACTGACTTTTGGACATACCAGAATAGTATAAGGAACTACTTTTTGACTGATCAAAAAGGACCAACAAGGAGCCAAGTACTTAAAGGGAGTATAAGAGGGTGTAGTGTTTTATTTTATTAGTGCTTACTTATAAGATTACTTATACGAGCAACTGCAGGGCTTTAGAATGAAAATAGAGTGCTTACTTTGAGATTTAGAACAGTTCTAAGGGAAAAAGTGAAGAGCAAACTTTGTGGAGCCGGGAATAGTTTAAACCAGTTTGAGGCGCTGCCCGATGCTGCGTTATGCGCAAAATCGTGCAAAACCGCACAAATGCGGTTTCTAAAGCAGGGAAACTGAAAGAGATAGGAATTGACCCAGAGCGGCCAATAAGCTACTAGTTTCAGGGCTGAGACCACTCCTCTAGGGACAGATAGGCTGCTCAAAGCTCCCCAGTCTCACTGGTGAGCAGAGAAGCTTCCTCCTATCCAAGTAAGGATATGGGCAACACAGGAAACTATACCACAGTCCGGAATTAGGCAAAACCTGAAATCTGGACTAATCTAGTTCAGCAAAGGCGGGAAAAGAGAATTTTTTTTTTTTCTTTTTCAGGAAACAGCAGAAAACACTGTAAATGCTATAAACAGGCTAGCACACTTTAGTGTGTAGCCTAAAACAGTTATACAATACAAAAACAACTTAAATTGATATAAAACAAGTGCAAAAACTGTAAAACGCAGAAGACAAATGCAATTTAAACTTTTTAAAGCACAGATCAGTTAGAAATTCACTTTTTAGGCGGGAAAAGGTAGTCGGAGCAAAAAAACAGAGAAAAAAATACTTAAATCTGGAAAAGTCTCTCTTTGTTGCTTGTATCACTCTGCAGGACACCACAAGGAGCTGTGCAGAGTTGTATACTGGTGCAAAACCATGCAAATGTGGGTTTTAAAGCAGGGAAACTGAAAGAGATAGGAATTGACCCAAAACTGCCAATAAGCTACTAGTTTCAGGGCTGAGACCACTCCTCCAGGGACAGATAGACTGCTCAAAGCTCCCCACTCTCACTGGTGAACAGAGAAGCTTCCTCCTATCCAAGTAAGGATATGGGCAACACAGGAAACTGTACCACAGCAAAACCTGAAATCTGGACTAATCTAGTTCAGCAAAGGCGGGAAAAGAGAATCCCCCCCCCCCTCTCAGGAAACAGCAGAAAAACACACAGAAAACACTGTAAATGCTATAAACAGGCTAGTGCACTTTGGTGTGTAGCCTACAACAGTTGCACAGTATAAAAATGACTTAAATTGATATAAAACAAGTGCAAAAACTGTAAAAAGCAGAAGGCAAATGCAATTTAAACTTTTTAAAGCACAGATCAGTTAGAAATTTGCTTTTTAGGTGAGAAAAGGCAGTCCGAGCAAAAAAAACAGAGAAAAAATACTTAAATCTGGAAAAGTCTCTCTTGGGTCTCTCTGTTGCCTGTATCACTCTGCAGAACACTAGGAGCTGTGCGGAGTTGTATACAATAACAAACTTTTTAAATCACAGATTCGCTAAAAAAAAAAAAAAAAAATGGCATTTTAGGCGGAATTAGTTAAGACAGCAAGAAAAGCAGAAAAGTGATACTTAATCACTCCAAAGTCACTCTTTTGTCTCTCTGCTGCTGTAGACTGTGCAGAACACCTGGAAGGCATTTGCTGAGCGGAATACAAGCGTAAAAACTGTGCAAATGAGGTTTTTATAGCAGGGAAGTGAAAGAGAGAGAAATTAGCCCAAAATGGCCAATAAACTACTAACTTCTGGGCTGAAACCACTTCTCCAGGGACAGATAGGCTGCACAAAGCTCCCCTGTCTCACAGGTGAACAGAGAAACTTCCTTCTATCCAAGTAAGGTAATGGCAACACAGAAACTTGTAACACAGACCCGGATTCAGCAATAACCTGAAAACTGGACTATACTAGTTCAGAAAGGTGGGAAACAAGTATATATATTTTTTTTCAGAAAATAGAGCAGATACAATCAAAATTAGCCCAAAAAGGCCAATAAACTATTAACTTCTGGGCTGAAACCACTCCTCCAGGGACAGATAGCTTGCTCAAAGCTCCCCTCTCTCACAGTTGAACAGAGAAACTTCCTTCTATCCAAGTAAGGTATGGCAACACAGAAACTTGTAACACAACCCCGGATTCAGCAATGACATGAAAACTGGACTATACTAGTTCAGAAAGGCGAGAACAAGTATACATATATATATATATATATATATATATATATATATATTTTTTTTTTTTTTTCCAGAAAATAGTGCAGATACAATCAAAACAACACTTTACCCAATTAACCAGTTAAAAAGCTTAAAACTGAGCCCTGTTCCAGCAGTCTTCAATCAGACAAGTTCTAACTGCACAATCCTACCACTAGGGTACAGAGAAACCTTCTCCAAAAAAGACGGCCTGGGTCAGTGCACAAGTTATACAAACAAAGCTAGATCCAGCCGGCCTGAATCTAGTCTATGCTACAGCAAACAAGGCGTACCGATTTCAGAAAGAAACAGTTCAGGTAAGCATGCGCAATAAGCCTTTAACCAGAAATTCCCAGCTCAGAAGGGCAGAATCTAACCTCTCCTCCCACAAGAGTGCAGACCACAAACCTTCCTAATGTAAAATAACTGGCCTGAAGCCCAAGTCCTTAACCTAGAACTAATACACTTTTAGAATAACAGACACTGAGCCTTCAATCAGCAGTTCCCAACTTAGAAGGATGTACACTACCTGTTCTGCCACAACAGTGCAGACCACAAACCTTCTTAATGTAAAACAACTGGTTTTAAGCCCAAGTGCTTAAACCAAGGGCCTTAGAATAACAGTTACAATTTAATCGGGCTACTAACAAGCAGTAATAAAGGCAGCAGAATAAATTTAATTGAGTACTTTTAAAAGAGGCAAAAGCAAAATAAGGTAATAAAATAGGAAGAAACACAAATACAGTAAGTCAGATGAAGTGCAATTTTTTTTTTTTTTTTTTTTTTTTGAGATGGAGGAAACAGAGCAGATTAAGATACTATAGGGGAATGCCCTTCCCAAGTGCTCTCTCTCTCTACACCGCAGAGGAGATGGGACTGGTAAGAGTATCCAAAATCAAAATATGATCTCACTGTACTCAGTTGAGTGAGCGAATGAGATGGGTCTAGGAGGAGTGTGCAATAAGAGATTTACAGCAGGGGTGGGCACTTCCAAAGCCACCAAGATTAACACCACAACAAGAAACAGGGAGAGGGGGGGGGACTAACTGCAGAGATTCAGAGACACAATATTTACTGAATCCAAGACACACAATATTTACTCACTCAAATCTTAAATAAGTGCAGAAAATATACTTAAATCAGCTTGTGTCCAGTTGATATATGCAGACAAGTCCCAGTAGCCAGCGACTCGATTTAAAATGATTACTAGAAATGTAACCAACACAGATTTTAATGCTAGCAGAAACCCCCAAGCTAATTAACACTAACAAAGGAATTTCAAAGCAGTCTAACAACTTTCAGTGAGCTCAGATGGCTAACTGCAGAGATTCAGAGACACAATATTTACTGAATCCAAGCCACACAATATTTACGCACTCAATCTTAAATAAGTGCAGAAAATATACTTCAGCTTGTGTCCAGTGGATATATGCAGACACGTCTCAGTAGCCAGCAACTCTATTTAAAATCATTACTAGAAATGTAACCAACACAGATTTTAATGCTAGCAGAAACCCCCAAGCTAATTAGCACTAACAAAGGAATTTCAAAGCAGTCTAACAACTTTCACTGAGCTCAGATGGCTAACTGCAGAGATTCAGAGACACAATATGTACTGAATCCAAGACGCACAATATTTACTCACTCAAATCTTAAATAAGTGCAGAAAATAATCTTAAATCAGATGGGTCCGGAGCCGCTGAGCAGACATCGGCTTCTGAGGGTGTTTTCAGGCCTACACAGTTACATGTGAAACCTACTTCAATTCCAAAGACAAAGACTAAAGCCGCTCTAAAGACAAATAAACAAGTGCAGCATTCTCCTGGACAGGCCTCCATGCCTAAAAACAGATGCTTAAAATGGCCAAAGACCTAATTTACTTTGATCAGGGGTTCCCATCCCCCTCCTGATAAGAGGCCTAGGCAAGAGATAGAATATGAATCTTCAGATCAAGTTTCCATTTCCTCTGATTCCTCTGATGAACAGGAATATTCTCTTCCTCCCTATGAGGATTCTGATGCTGAAGAATCTATACATTCAGCCTGTCCTCCTGAGGATTATTCTTTTGGGGAGACACTGCATACTATGAGGGAGCATTTCCACTGGGAGAGCCAGGATTACTCAGAATCCAAGAAAAGGCTCAGAGATTTCCTTTTATTACCTCGGCACAGGCCCCTTACTATCCCTCCTGTTTTAGACATTGTAGATGATGTATTCTCAGAGTCCGGTTTGTCTCCAAACTCTTTACCTCCAGCTCCTGTTAAGCCAGACAGATACTACAGGGTTCCTGATTCACATAAATGTCTTTATAAAAACCCTGCTGCTGACCCAGAAACTATCTCTCAGGATCCCAAAGGGGTCAAGACTTCCACTGCAAAAAAAACCTATCCCCTCTGATAGGGATTCTAGGGCCCTGGTCAGATGGGGGAAAAAGATTTATACTTCTGCTACCTTGGCTGTAAGAGCTTTAAATTGCCAGTTTCATATGCTTAAATGTCAGCAATATCTTATGTCACTGCTTAAACAGAAAATGTTGACAAATTCAGAATGTGCAGAAAACAAGGAAATGCAGGATTTATTGCATGCAGCTGAACAAGTGGGAAAGCATACTTTGCAATGTGGTTTTGATTCTCTAGAAGCCTCCTGCTGGGCCGCTGTTACAGGTTCGGTCATTAGGAGGCATGCTTGGTTAAAAGAACAGAATCTGCCTGATCATGTTAAAGCAAAACTATTAGATGCTCCATTACAGCATGATACTTTGTTTGGTGTTAAAGCAGAAGAGGTGTTGAAGAAAATCTATGCAAACAGTCAAGGATTTCTTGCAGGTACAGCCTCCCAGATTTAGCAGGAACTGGCCTACAAAGAATTGGTCCTTTCCAGTGTCAGACAGGCCACAAAGAGGCAGATACAGACACCCCAGAGGCAGATCACAACCCCAGGGCTCATACAGGCCTAAACAATGGGGTGCTTCTACCTCCAAAAGCGGAGAGGAAAAATCACAGCCATACAGGAAACGGTCTCAATAACTTTCCTCTGCCAACACCAAGCACTTATCTTCTGGCAGCCCCTTTGGGGGGAAACTAGCATTTTTTTCACAAAATTGGCACGTGATTACCCAGGACAAATGGGTCTTAAATATCGTATCACAAGGCTACAAGTTCCACTTTCACACCCTGCCAAGGCCAAAAGGTATGCCAGACCTGCCACACAACCTGGGCAGAGGCACAAAAACAAGTTTTATCGCTCATTGCCATGAGAACCATTCAGCTAGTACCACAGCAAGAGCAGGGACTAGGATTCTACTCAAGGCTATTCTTGGTGCCCAGAAAGGGCAAAGCCTGGAGACCAATACTGGACCTGTCTGTCCTAAACTCATTCCTGGATATTCCAAAATTCAAAATGTTAACTCTGCAGCAGCTTCTGCCCATGCTGGGCAAGAAGGCTTGGCTAGTGACTTTAGACCTAAAAGAGGTATACCTGCATGTACCAATCAGACAGAAGATACCTCAGATTTATAGCTGGCTCAGTGCACTACCAGTTCTCTGCACTGCCCTTTGGCTTATCTACTGCGCCCAGGCACCAGTGATTTCTTTTTGCAGATAAAGAGGAATCCAAATATATACTTACTTGGACGACTGCCTTATTCAAGCAGAGAACAAGGACATCCTACTACAACATCTGGATTTTGGAAAAAGATTACTAACAGGTCTAGGGTACACAGTAAATGAAAAGAAATCAAAACTCGTACCCTCTCAAGAGATGGGTGCAAGCTTAAATACAACTGCCCAGGTGGCTTATCTCATGCCAGACAAACACAGACAACTGACGACTTATTTCAAAATATTGGCAACAAAGACCCAGTTATCTGCAAGAAAAATTCTGCAGGCTTTGGGCTTCATGGCATCCTGCTTTCTCCTAATTCCATATGCAAGACTGCATATGAGGAAACTTCAGTGGTATCTAAAAAGTGTTTGGACTCAACATTGCCACAGCCTGGAAACAATAATTACCCTTATTCCCTGCCTGCAACAGGAGTTTCGATGGTGGGCAAAAGCCTGTCACCACAACACAGGACAGCCATTCACCTTACCCACAGCCAAGCAGACATTGACAACAGATGCATCAGATTATGCCTGGGGGGGGGCCCATATGGCAGGAAGATATATTCAGGGCACATGGTCCGAAAGTCAAATGCATCTACATATCAATCAAAAAGAGATGCTAGCTGCTCAGAATGCCCTGACAGCCTTCAAGGATCTACTTCATCCAGGACAACTAGTGATAAGGACGGACAATACTACAGTCATGTGGTACATAAACAAGCAGGGAGGCACAAATTCCTACCCCCACTGCAGACTAGCCATGAAATTGTGGGACACAGCATTGACTTACCAAGTACATCTGCAAGCTCAATTCCTGCCAGGAAGGACAAATACCCTGGCAGACGTACTAAGCAGAAACCTAATGGATCCCCACAAGTGGAAATTGGATCCACAAGTCTTCAGCATGATAACAAGGAACTGGGGATGCCCGGACATAGACCTATTTGCCTCCCCTCACAACTACCAAATACAGAGATTCTGCACAAGGTCTTATCACAAGCAAGCATGGAAAGTGAATGCTCTGTCTTTCAGCTGGAAAGACCTAACAGTGTATGCTTTTCCTCCTCTGCCTCTCCTCCCCAAGGTACTCCTCAAGGTCAGACAAGAGAGACCAAAAATTATACTGATTGCCCCAGACTGGCCCTGCCAGCACTGGTACCCAATCCTAAAGAGCTTGTCTCAATTCCCAGCTTGGACATTACCTCAAATTCCTCACTTATTGACCCAACAAGACAGTCAGATACTGCACAGCCAACTCAGGACCTGAAACCTGGCAGCATGGTGGATAATGTAGTCAGTCAAGACACACCTCTCTCTAAAGCAGTGATGGCTGTTATTTTGGAAGCCAGGAGACCTAGCACCAGAAAATCTTATGCAGAAAAATGGGAAGAGATTCTGCGCTTGGAACCAGGCACAAGGTTTTAGCACAATTGTTCCAAATATTCCTCAAATTTTGCAATACCTAACTGAGATGCTTGATAAAGGCCTTTCTTTTCATCAATTAAAATTCATGCCTCTGCCATTTCAGCTCATTACAGTACAGAACCACCTATTTTTTCACATCCATTACTAAGGCAGTTCTTCAGAGGGGCCAGAAACATAAGACCTCCAAGGAGAGTACCATTACCTGCATGGGACCTCAACTATGTCTTGGAAAAACTCACACTGCCTCCGTTGAGCCAGCCTCTACAGCTGATATAAAATTCTTATCCTGGAAAACAGCTTTGCTCCTAGCAATAACCTCTGCTAGACGAGTCTCAGAGTTACAGACAGTCATGGCTATGGAACCTTTTATCATTTTCCATCCTGACAGGGTTTCTCTGTGGACAAACCCTACATTTATGCCTAAGGTAGTGTCCATTGTGGCCCATAACCAAACAATCCATTTGCCTACCTTTTATCCAAACCCTCAGAATAAGGGTGAAAGAATTCTGCATTCTTTGGACATTCACAGGCAGCTACGCTTCTACTTGGACAGAACCAAAGCTTTCAGAAAGACTGAACAACTTCTAGTGGCATATGCTGCAGGATCACAAGGAAAGCACATCTCAAAGCAGACTATTTCAAAGTGGATAGGCCACTGCATTCATTTTGGCTATTCACAGCATGGCAAATCAGTGCCTAAGGGTGTTAGGCCACATTCAACTAGAGCAGCAGCCACTTCAGCAGCTTTCCTCAGAGGACTACCAACCAACGACATCTTACAGGCTGCAACTTGGAGTTCAGTGCATACTTTTACAAAGCACTATCACTTACCTCTCTATTCTAAATCGAGGGCAGGTTTTGCCACTGCAGTTCTGCAGGGCCTGATAGCCTCTCCTAATCCTATTTAGCACCAACCACCCTACCTTAGCTTTGGGATTCAACCCAATTGTAATGACTGCAACAGTGAAACACGATGAACATAGCACAGTTGTGTACCTACCATAAATGTAGATGTTCAAGTGTATTCACTGTTGCAGTCCAGGTTACCCTCCCTCCATCCCCCTTTTCCTTTGCTGGGGTTTATCTGTACTTCTCTATTGTATACAACCTATGTGGTGTATTTGATTGTAGATGAAGGAAAAGTTGTTGTTTGTGCATGCATGCTTATTGGCATAATTTAGCCTACCATTTTAGGGGCACCTGACATCTGGGGCAAGAAAAACTGAAGAAAATGGCGTCTGCTGCATCTTTTATACCCCTGGCGCACTGACGTCAGGGAGGAGGCAACAGCAACCGACGCCAGACCTAGACTTTGGAATTCGGGCTGACTGCAGGTAGCCTGCCAGCAGGATAACCCAATTGTAATGACTGCAACAGTGAATACACTCGAACATCTACATTTATGGTAGGTACACAACTGTACTTTTGCACTTTTCTGTGCAATCTGTTCAATCAAATTTGTAGACCACTAATTGAGTCTGATGTTATTTTCATTCATTCTTCAACTGTGGAGTTTGGATCCAATCCTCGTATCTGACTTAGCCGCTTCTTCCAAATTGTAGAACACTGAAACTGTCAAGCTCCTCCCTTTACCCCTAATGCCTTAGTCATCATACCACCTCAGATCTCATTTGTCCCCATAACATTCGGACATAGGTCACGAAATTCTCAAGTGAGATTTTAGAATTTTTCTGAGTTTACTATTTTATCTCTAATTCTTATAGTACTTGTACCTTTTTGTTTTTCCTCTCTTTAACCCTTTTATATCTGTAATTACAATATTACTTTTTTTATTCTGAGTAGTCTTGATCACCTTTGCTGGTGTGCTGCCCTTTGTAGTACTTTTAAGTACTCCCTTTTCCTAATGCTTTACCATTGTTGGTAATTTTCCTTTCTTTAAAAAAAAAGGGGAGGGTTCCATATTCTTTCAGTATTTCCACTTTTTCATTAAAATGTCTGAAAAAACTTCAGGTTTTAAAAAATGTGTTGCCTGTAGCCACAAAATTCCCAGTTCTGCTGCACATTCAAAATGCGTGTACTGTTTAAGATCTTCCCATCTTGATTCCGACTATGACATGTGTAAGGGATTCAACTGCTGTACTTTAATTGACTGTGAATAAGCTAATTCTCGGGGGCTTGCTGCCCTCAAGACCTGCATCTACAGCCTCTGGGGCTCAGACCCCTAAAAGATTGGCCGAAAAAGGAGATTCCCATTCAAAAGAGTCTTGTAAGAGATGATCTGATCCGACAACGCCCTCTACTTCAGAGTCATCCCCAAAGCCGCCTCTCAAACAAGCTAAAACTTTGCATCTAACTACTTAGTATCCAAGACCTAGATCCATCAAATCACCCCAGATCCATTCACCTCAATTACTGTCAAGAGGCTGTCTGCTTCCATCATCCTTTTTTACATTTCCTAGTCACCATTCAAGACCCCCATCCATGGCTTCATTGTTTTGGTCTTCCTGGAATCTATCCAAAGCAAATGTGGACAAGATGATAAAGTTTCTCAGGAAGCAGATACAAATGGGAGTTCTTCTGTCTCCAACCCCGTCGGGTCCCGGAGACCCTTGTTAGTACCACATCTCCGATTTAGCTCCTTCTCCAATCCAACCTTCAGTGTCTGAACCATTGGATCTGAAATTCCTAGTGTCTGCCTCGAATCCAAAGATGTTGGCATCATCAACTCCAGTGGAGTCTCTGAGCTGTCCGGTGCCGAGTACTTCAGAGCTGGATGACTGTTAGAGCCGTAGCATTGATATTGGCTCCAGGGTGTTGAATTCGACTCTGAAGTTGTTGGAGCTGTCTCTACCCCTCAGAGCTTTGGCACTAGATAGCTCTGCTATGACTCCCTGCTCGAGTAGTTTGCCTGCAGGATGAAGGGAACCAGTGGTCCGTAAGCCTGCCTTGTCAGATCTGCTGGTTTCTTTTTTCCCTGGCCTTCTGCCTTTAAGGTAGTGGAGAGAGCCTTCTCCATTCCAAGAGTTCAGATTTCTCTTTCTTCGTCATCTCCGACTCCTCCCTCCCATTTGATTCTGCATCTTTAGCCTCAGTCATCCATTCCACTGGGACAGCCAGCCTGAACCAGTCTTCAGAGCACCCGGCATGGTATAGCTATCTCTTCTGATTCTTCTCCAGAGCATCCCGGAAGTGAAAAAGAAGACACTTTCCACAAGAGTCTGCCACCGAGGACACTGATTTTGATAAAGGGGCAGGGTCCCCCAGATCACCATCCAATGATGTCTCATTTGGAGACATCTTAGAACTCCTAAAACAAAGGGAGTGGTTGGTCCCCTGATGACCCTTTCCAAGAAGAGTCTGTGTTGTTAGAGGCCTTTAGCGCTGGCCCGTCTACCTCCTGGTGACTCCACCTATCAATTAACTCCTTGATTTAGTGTCTTCACAGGAGTGGAAGGAGCCTGACATGACTGAGCCAATCCCTAAGAGACCAGATAGGATCCTGGCACCACCTAAGGATAGACCACACTGGAGTAAAGAAGTGCCAGTTGATGCCATGGTCCTTGCGGCGGCCACTGAGAAGGAGCTGGCAGAACAAAGTTCCCCTGTCCACCCTCCCCAACCCCCAACAGAGGGTCCAGGGTGCTGGACAGGTTCAGGAAGCATGTCTATGCATTAGCGACCTTCACCCTCAGGTCGCTTAATTATTTGGCACATTTTACAAGACTCCAGAGAGATTTGATCAATGAACTTTTCAAATCCGGACCATATCCTCCCAGGTAGCAAGCACTATTTCCTCGCAGTTGGCTACCCTTCAGTCTATTTCAAATTTGTCCATGATGCTTATCTTCCATGCCTCTCCAGGTACTTCATGGGTGATGGGTTCAGACATTTCCATCAGAAGACATGCCTGGATGCACTTATGTGATTTTGCAGAACCCTTTAAAAAATCTTTTTTTCGTTAATGTTCCCTTTGACGGAGCTGTATTTGGCCCTAAAGTAAAAGACACACTTTCTAAATGTGAGCAGGAAGAGAAAATCATGTCTATTGTGGCATACATTTTTCAACCCTCAATGGACCTTTTTTAGGAACCAACAAGGCAGACTGAAAATGTGGTTCAAAAAATCCCATGGTCACTTCCAAGATCCATGTAGAAACCACTCCCCCAAAGGCAGGGGGGGGACTCTAATGGAAGACGCCATCCCCGTGGTAGAGGTGGTCCACATAACCAGGTATCTAGGTATGCTTTTTCAGATGGATCCTATCAGCGCTCCTGAAAGGAGGCCTGACTGTCCATCTCGGGGACCATTTATCACTGCACCAGAGATCCTGGCTAGAAATTACAAAACATACATGGGTGCAAAGGATAATATCCAGATGTTATACTGTTGTGGTAAACCGAGTCCACACCGAGACTTCTATTCATTCTGTGTAACTTGCTTGGGCTCAGATCACAACATTCCCAGCTGTTGTTTCTGCACCAGATTTAATACTAGAACCATTAGACATAGGGCCAAGATTTTCAAGAAGTACATCGGTAAATTGTCAGGTTATTTGAAAGTTATGGCATCTTCTATTCGATCCAAAGACAAATTCCCTAAGTGTAAACTGGAGAAGGAAAAATACCCCAGGCTTTAGGGCCTCTGGTGACATTTGCTCGCCGTTAGCCAGTCCTCCCAGGCTTATTATCACTGAAGAAGTTGAGGTATTTTTGCAGCTCCGTTCTGCAACTGAGGTAGTGGGGCAGCCCTCTATCGAGACCCATTAAGAGTCCAATTTGCTGTCAGGTCCCTCAACATCTGCTGTAACCTTAGGACGCAGTTCGTTGGTTAGGTCCAGGACAGCTTTGTAGGTCTCTGTTCTGATGACCGCAGTACAGCCAACAATGCGTTTGCATGGCACCAGGCCTCGACAACCACCGTTCTTCCAAGGGAGGCAGGCATCCATGCTTCAGACATCACCAGGCCTAAACCGAGAGGTACTCTAAGACCGTGGCTTCCTGTCAGCTCCAGCAAAGGCCTACCAGCTCTCACTCACAGGCATGAGACCTTGACATATGACCTTACTTCCATTGTTAGAGGCAGGCAACCCCCTACTGAATCTTCCCCAGGAAAAAGGAAGAGCCCCCCCCCCCCCCGACATCGTTTCTGACCCTTCTGAGTCAGATGAGGATTCTGACCAGGAGGATTCTGTTTTTGAAGAGGACCCTTTCGTGGCATCCTTTGAAGACTCTACTCTGAGGAGAATCTGACTTCTGCCTCTCCTGAGGATTTGTCTTTCAGAGAAATCCTGCACACTTGAGGGAACATTTCCAGTGGGGAAGCCCAGGATTACCCCAGTTCAAGAAAATAAGGGAATTTCTCAACCTTCCAGAACATAAACTCTTCACCATCCCACCTGTTTTGGAGGTTGTGGATGATGTTTTTCAGCACTCCGTCTTAAAGCCAGAATGCCTACCCCCAGCCCCTCGAAAACCTGACAAGTTTTGTAGGGTTTTGGATTTTCATAAGCATTTCTTAATTAATCTTACATCTGACATCAGAGGTCATGACCTCTGGCCCCAAAGGAGCCTGAGCTAGCTCCTCCAGTAATGCCTTGCCCACACATGAAGAAAATGGAACCCTAGATAGATCTGGCAAAAAATGTTTACACTTTGCCTCCTTATTACCAGGAGACTTTACTTGATCAGATGAGACAGAAGCTTATGACTTGAGAACAAGGGGCTCTCTAAGGAGTTGCTGGACCTTTGCAATTCCAAACCCAGGTAGCAAAACATTCCCTTCACTGTGGATGTGATGCTATGGAAGCTGCCAGCAGGGCTGCAGCCACAGGCTCTGTCATTAGAAGACCCGCATGTTCATGGTTGAAGGGAGCAGTCCCTCTCAGAACATGTTAAATCAAACCTTTTGGATGCCCCCTTGGACAAGGAATTCCTCTTTGGCCCTAAAGTAGAGGCTGTGCTCAAAAAAATGGAAAACAAGGCCAAGTCTATGCAGACTGTTAAAGATTTTCTGCAGGTGCAACCCCCACGTTTCAGTAGAAACTACCCTTCTAAGCACTGGTCCTTTCCCTCCCAGTCTAAGGGTAGGCAGAGAAAGCCACATTGGGAAAGGAGCCAGAGACTGCACCAAAGATCTAGGCAATGGCATTCCGAAACAAGTTCTAGACCAGGAAACGATCATGACTCATCCATGGTAATTCCCCCTACCTTAACCTCCCTCTCCCAGACTTGGTGGAAGGCTAGCATTATTCCAAGGGAATTGGTCCCTCATTACTTCAAACCAGTGGGTACTAACCATTATATCAAGGGGCTACAAACTCAAATTCAAGCCGCCTTTGAAACCACCAGACTTCCCAGACATTCTCTCAAACCGAAGAGCATAGACTCTGTCCCAAGTAGTGATGCTTTGTGCCCAGGGCTCAGTGCAATGGTCCCAGAACACCAAAAAAGAAGAGGTTTCTACTCTAGACTGTTCCTTGTTCCTAGGAAGGAAGGCATATGGTGGCCTATACTGGACCAGTCTGCCCTTAAACAGTTCCTACAGGTTCCGGAATTCAAGATGTTGACCCTTCAGAAACTTTTGCCCATGATTTCTCCAGAGGCCTTCATGGTTACCCTTCTAAAGGGCACATAACCTACATATTCCCATAGAGAAATCTCACAGAAGTATATTGCGCTTCAGAGCAGATAACAGGTGCTATCAGTTTTGTGCTCTGTCCTTTGGATTGTTTACTGTTCCCAGGGTTTTTACAATGTGTTTAGTCCCTAGAACTGTCTTGTGCAGAACAAAGGGGGTGCAAATTTACCCTTGTGTGGACAATTGCCTTATCCAGGCCACAAGTGTGACAAAGCTAGGCTCAGACTTTGTTCACCCAGAACCTTTTAACCTCCCTGGGGTTCACTGTAAATCTTCAAAAATCCCAAACAGACCCCTCAACCAGAATTGTGTTCTTGGGGGCTCTATTGGATTCTACACTCCAAAAGTTATTCTTGCCTCCAGACAAGGTTTCCTTCCTGGATCTGTACTTTCAAAAAAAATCACGGTCAGGGATTTCCTGACAGCCAGAGTGTACCTCAGGATCCTGGGTTACATGGCCTCTTGCATCCTAATGATCCCCCTGGTGAAGCTGCATATGAGAAAATTCCTATGGTACCTCAAAAATGTGTGGTGCCAGCATGCACAACCATTCATAACCAAGATCAGACTAATTCCTTGCCTCAAGGAGGAATTTGCATGCTGGGCCACAGCGTGCTCCCTCAACCCTGGTCTCCCTTTCAGATTCACTCCCCCTGGAGCTAACACTAACCACAAATGCCTCAGAGGTATCCAGGTGAGCACACTTCAACCACTTCCAGACCCAGGGGAAGTGAGACCACAAGCTCAGAGACAAACACATAGATTTAAAGGAACGTATGGTAGTCCAAAAATTTCTAATAGCCTTCAGAGAGAAATGGGAACCAGGAGTGCTAGTAGTGAAAACAGACCATAACACAGTCATGTGGTACATGTACAAGCAGGGTTGGAACTCACTTCTACTGTCTGTATTGCCTAGCAATGGATGTTTGGTAAACAGCACACTCCACGGGGTTATACCTTCTGGCACAATACCTGCTAGGTGTGCACAACCACCTAGCAAACCACCTAGCAGACCACCTCAACAGAACTTTGTCGGACTCCCACAAGTGGAAATATCGGGTCTGTATCATATCAAATTGTCATGTTCCACGAACCACCATTAGCAAGGATCTAGCACAAGTAATGCCATTACTTGGCCAATATTGCCAACATCAGAAACTTTGCCCATTTCCCCTACAGTAGTGCAAATTTGGAGTTGGTATATATAGGTGGGGGGGCACCACTCCCCTGATGGGTTTTACATACTGCAGTGTTCATGACTGTTGCAGTGTTGGCCAAGTAATGGCATTCCCTGTGTTAGATCCTTGCTGATATTTACTTTCGCTAAAGTGAACGTTCGATGTCGGTTCAACGAATGGTGGTTCACAGATATGACCATTCAATAATGTGACAGACCCCAGTGATAGCCTGGAAGACAGATGCTTGCTCATTCCCATTGGAAAGGCCTCTTCCTCTATGCCTTCCCTCCAATCCCTCTGCTCCACAGGGTGCTGTTAAAGATGAGGGAAGAGGGCCCGAGGGTAACATTAATAGCCCCAGACTGGCCCAGGAGACACTGGTACCCTTTGCTACTCAGCTTAACTGCACAAAACCATGGCAGCTGCCACAGAGATTAGACCTTCTGATGCAGGACAAGGGAAAGATTGTGCACCTCAACCTGTGGACCCTCAAATTATCAGCACAGAAGATAACATCCTGGAGAGGTCCTGTCCTAAACAAACAAGTTCAATACATCCTAAGAGAGGCAAGAAGGCCTAGTACTAGGCAATCCTACTCTGCTAAATGGAAGAAATTCTCCCTTTGGTATGGGCAGCATGCTCAGAATCCTCATCTAGCCAAGATCTCAGTCCTCTTGTCCTGTCCAAACAGGTGTCTTTGACAAAGATCTGTCTTACCCCTCCATAAAAATCCATACCTCAGCTATTTCAGCCCACATCCCTGCCCAACATCTTATCTTTTCTCACCCCCTTGTGGAGTTTCTTAGAGGGGTGATCCACATCAGGCCACCAAGAAGGCCTCCAGCCCCACCCTGGGACCTTCATTTTGTTCTGGAAAAACTTACTCTTTCACCATTTGAACCAGTTGTTTCTGCTGACCTAAAATGCTTGACATGGAAGACTGCCTTCTTATTAGCCATCACTTCTGCTAGAAGGGTTTCGTAACTGTAGGCACTTGTGGCAGTGGAACCTTTCCTCATCTTCCATCCAGAGTTTGTCTCAGGACTAACCCCTCCTTTATGCCCAGGGAGTGGTGACAGACACCTCCTTAAATCAAGCCATACATCTGCCTACCTTCTTCTTCAAACCACAAGACTTGGAGGAAAAGAATGCTTCATTCCTTGGTTATACATAGGCAGTTCATTACTGTCTTGATATAACAGACTTTGAGAAAAATCAGACCAGTTGTTTGTGGCCTTTGCCACAAGCTCTGAAGGGAAACCAGTTTTCAAACAGACCATCTGTAAATGGATCTCTCACTGCATCTCCTTTCGTTACAGCCATCGTGGTAAGAAGCCACCTGATGCTGTCAGGACATACACTGCTAAGGCAACTGCAGTCTCTACTGCTTTTCTAAAAGGGTTACCCACCAGAAACATTCTGGAAGCTGCTACCCAGTCTTTAAGTGGTAATGTTTGGTGAAGGTATGCAATGATCAGCCTTCTCCAAGTCCAGAGCAGGATTTGCCACTGCCATCCTGCAAGGCATTCCTTACTCTCTTTAATCTACCTTCCACCCTTCTTCTCAGCTTTGGAAATCATCACACAAGTCAGGACTGCGACAGTGAAACATGAAGAATATAGTGCAGTTGTGTATACTTGGCATAAATGTAGATGTTAGAGTGTATTCATTGTTGCAGTATTCCTTCCCTTCCTTCTTCCCCTTAACCTACAGGGTAGGCTTGAGCAAGCTTCTTCTCAAGTCAAGGAGTTCCTCCTCTTGCCCCTTTTCTTAAGTTCTCTGTCAAAGGCCCTTCACTTTAGGGTCCATCTGGGGGGCTTCTACCTTCAGGGGGAAAGAAAAAACTGAGATCATGATGTTGTCTGGTTCCCCTTATACCTGAGCATACTAACGTTAGTCAGGGCATCTGCCAGCTGTTGGAGGAGGGAGATTTTCTCTGGTAGTCGGGCCGGCCAAGGGCTCCCACATCTGGAAATCCCACAAGTCAGGACTGCAACAGTGAATACACTCAAAACATCTACATTTATGGTAGGCATACACAACTGTACTTTTTCTGTCTGGGAGCCAGTCATTACTAATTCAGAGCAGTGCCCTTTAGTCTCACCACAACCCCCAGAGTGTTTACCAAATGTGTATCAGTAGTTGAAGCTCAATTGAAACTGCAGAGATTCTTATTGTTTCCATATCTGGCTGCTAACTGCTCTGACCAGGCATCAACTGATTGAAGCTTTGGGCTACTTACTCCAGTTGTGTTCTGATTTGAGGATTTCTGTAAATTACAGCAAATCTCACCTTGAACCAAACTCAGATTTTGGAATTCATTGGTGCTGCCTCCAGTACTGTCACTTAAATAGCTTCTCACCCTCTGCCCCAAATTCAAACAGATACAGGTCAAAAAGATCATTCAGAGTTCTTCTCTTTTAGCTTGTCTGATACTCCAAGCATTGTGATCCATGTCACCGGCAATCACTCGTACCACTGGTAGGGTGAGAATCCTTCAATGGACAGTCACAACTCTGTCTATTCTCTGTCAACCTGTATCCAGTCAAGTCAAAATAGCGCAAGCTTGCAGAAGTTGCCTTCTGTGATGGGGCCATTCCAGTCAAATGCAAAATGGCCATCCCTTTGTTCTCCATCAATCCAAGGCCACAATGACCATGGATGCCTGTCAGAATGGGTGGAGGGGACACTTCTTGGTAGGGACAGTCCAAGGCACATGGTCCCCCAAAGAGGGCAACATGCATATCAAAGTCCTGGAAATGAGAGCTGCCCTCCTAGTGTTTCAGGTCTTCCAAGATTTCCAACCAAGACTGTTGAGATTCAGACTGACTGACTATGTCAGTGGTCTGGTATATCAGTAAACACGGGAGAACCAGATCTTACCCTTTTTGTCGAGAAGCTATGAGAGTATAGTAGTGGATGATCTCATCCAGTCGCTTTCTGATAGCAATGTACATTCTGGGGAATCATGCTGTGATCTCTTTGCATCTTCTCTCAAGTGCAGCAGGTTCTTTGCCCTGATCCTGCCCCCGAGGGACACTCTGCTTCATGTTTGGCCCTCCGGTCTCCTTTACACTTACCCCCCCCCATTACCCCTAATATCCATATTTCTCCAGAAAGCATTCCTCATTGCCCCTTACTGGCCTCATCAGATCTGGTTTTCCTTCCTTTGGCCTCATCTTCTACAACTACTCCAGATTCTGGCTCCAACTCCAGACCTGCTCTCTCACCGGACAGATATGACTCATTCAGACATTTCAGGCCTCAGGTTGACCGCATGGTTTCTCTGTTGCTGGACAGCCCAGGCTCTCCTCCCCTGTATGTTGCGTTCTATTATCATCTCGGAAAGCTTCCTCTAGCAAAGTTTACAAAAGTAAATGGAAAAGATTTGTTTTTTGGGAGGCACATAAAGAATTTAAATCCTTTTTCAGCATGGCTTTCTTAGGTTCTTGATATTTTAGCTTGATTTTTCAGTGAAGAGGCTAGCTCCTCAACTCTCAAGAGTGCAATTAGCAACCATTTCTAACTTTCATATAGGAGTAAGTAATTTGACCTTGGCTTCTTCCAAGCTTTGCAAAGCTTAAGAGGATCATATTTACTTAGATGACCTCTAAAGGATCCTACTTCTCCTTGGGATTTAAATGTTGTTATTCGGGCCTTAACCCAACCCCCCTTTGAATCATCAGCTAAGTCTGAACTAAGATTTTTGACCTGAAGACTATTTTCTTAGTTGCTGTTATTTCTGCCAGAAGAGAGTCTGAACTTCAGGCTCATTCTTCTAAACCTCCTTATTTAATTTTTCACAAGGAGAGTATGGAACAGTCCTTTCTACCTAAGGTGGTGTCAGAATCTAATATTAATCAGGTTATCAGTCTTCCAGTTTTCTTTCCAAATTTCTCAAAGGAGAATTTGTTACACCTGTTGGATATTCACAGACAGTTATGTTTTTACTTTCACAGAACCAAAGATTTGAGGAAATCCAAATAATTCTTGCGTTTTCTGAATCAAAATTAGGCAAATCAGTCTCTAAAGTGGCTTTAGCCAGATGGTTGACTGTATTATCCTTTGTTAATGAAAAAGTGAGTTTGCCTTTACCAGAACCACCAAAAGGTCATTCCATCAGGTCTGTGGCAACTTATTCAGCCTTTTTTGTATGAAGCTTCCTTGGATCACATCAGAAAACTGGATCCTCTCAATCATTCAGAGAGGGTACTTCATGATTTTGGTGGACTTTGCCCCCTTCCAGGGGATTCCTCAGCCTCCATCAAACCAATTTCATCTTTTCCCCACCATCATTCAACAATTGATATTTCAGGGCACCATAGAGAGAAGGTACCTACTTCACAAAGAAGCAAAGGGTTTTACTCCAGAGTGTTTCTGGTACCAAGAAAAGACGGTCCTTGGGGACAAATTCTGGATTTATCTATTCTAAACCTGTTCCTCAAGGTACCCACTTTCAAAATGATTTCCTACCCCTTATACCAACACAAGCCTTCATGGTAGCTCTGGATTTGAAGGACACCTACCTTCACATTCCAGCACACCCAGATTACAGGAAATTCCCAAGCTTTGCAGTAGGTTCCTTGCATTTTCAATTCTCTGCATTACCTTTTGGACTCTCCACAGCTCCTTGAGTGTTCACAAAGTGCCTCGCACCTCTTATTGCTCACTGCAGTACTCAGGGTATTCAAATATACCCATACCTAGACAACCTGTTAATTCTTCATCAGGACTGTCAAAACCTCCTCCACCACCTACAACAGGTGATCAGCACCCTGACTCTGTTAGAATTCACTGTAAACAAGGAAAAATCTCACCTGATCCCCACTCAAGACCTGGTCTTCTTGGGATGCAGGATAAGAACAGACAAGATGAAGGCCTTCATTTCAGACCAAAGGACCATGGACCTTACCTTGTACTTCAACCTAATCACCCTCACTTCTCTGCCAGCAAGATAATTCCAAAGAATATTAGGCCACGTGGCATCTCTGATACCCATGCTACCCCTGGCAAGATCCAGTGGATTCTGAAGAATTTATGGAGTCAGCACTCTCATCCCCTGGACACTCCTCTCCCCCTCCTCCTGTGTCTGAAGAGGGAACTCCAGTGGTAGATTTGTGCCATCAACTTCAACCATGGAACCCCCTTACAGGTACCTGTCCCCCTACAACAAATCTCTACAGATGCCTCAGATATGGGGTGGGGAGCAGTGCTACTGCACAACAAAAAACAATTCACTGTGCAGGGAAAATGGTCCACACTAAGACAGAGATCATATCAACATCAAGGAATGAGGCACTTCTTCTAGTCCTACAAACATACTATTCTATGAACCTATTCTATGAACAGACCTTCAAACTACCCCTACGCCCAGGAACCCTGAAAGTGATCACAGACAATATGACTGTCCTGTGGTACATAAATGGGGGGGAGACTAGATCCTACCCTCTTTACAGTCTAGCCACTCAGATCTGGACCCTAGCATCATCACTGCATATTCACCTGCTAGCAGTGTACATCCCTTCCACAGAGAATGTTATGGCAGATACTCTCAGCAGAACTTCAGCACCCTCTCACAAATGGATGCTTCACAGAGAGATATTCCTAGATCTTATCCACAGGTGGAGTATTATGCAAGCAGATCTGTTTGCCTTCTACTAAAATGGACAGATGCCCCAGTTTTGCACAAGGGATCCACACCCCCCATGCATGGAAAGTGGACGCTTTCTCTTTTTCTTGGGCAGGGATGTATGTCTATGCCTTCCCTCCCTTCACTCTTAATTCAGAAGCTCCTCCTGCAAATTCAGAGGGACAAACCAAAAATCCTGCTTGTGACCCCCTTTTGGCCAAGACAGCATTGGTTTCTCCTTCTCTACCTTTTAGCCAAGGACAATTATCACAGGTTACCACACCGGTTAGACTTACTCATACAGGACAAGGGGATCCCTAGTCCACCCTCAGATGACCAATCTCAGATTGACCTCATGGGTGATAGGGTTCTAATCCCCTCAGCAACCTATACTCAGAGGATGTACTCAATGTTCTGCAAGAGGCCAGAAAGCCTAGTACCAGGAGAAATTGTGTGTCAAAATGGAAAAGATTCTCCAGGTGCTGTCAAAAGAAAAAACAGAACCCTCTGAACATTTACTAATACCCATGGTCCTTTCTCACTTCTGTGAGCTCCTTCATTCAGGACTAACGTATTCTTCAGCTAAGGTCCATTTGTCTGCCATCTCTGCCTGTCTGCCTTTGAGCCCTCCTTTAGCATCAAGATTGGAGGTCAGGCTATTCCTGAAAGGGGTATCAGACACCTCCACAAACCTGTACCTCCACCTTGGGACTTAAATTTTGTACTTGAAAACTAACCTCGCCACCTTTCAAATCAGCACACTCTGCATCCCTGAACCTGTGCACATGGAAAACAGTCTTGCTAGTGGGCCTCACATCTGCCTGGAGGTTTATTAGAAATTTAGGCCCCAATGGCAACCCCTCCTTACCTCTTTTTCCATAAGGACAGTGTCTCTCTAAGGACTAATCCATCCTTCGTGCCCAAGGTGGTTAATGAGCTCTCACTCAATCAGACCATTAACCTACCTGTTTTCTACCCCCAACCTCAGAAATTCCTCAGAAAGGAAGCTCCAGTCATTAGATGTCCACAGACAACTTGGGTACTACTTGGATAAATCCAGACCTATTAGAAAATCTGACCAACTGTTCATTTCCTTCCACCCTAGGGCTCTTGGGGAAACCAGTCTCCAAACAGACCATTTCTTCATGGATCTCTAAAGCCGTTTGTACATGCTAGTCTATTCACGGGAAGAGTTTATCTGGCAATGTTAAAGCTCACTCCACTAGAGCAGCTGCCTTTTTAAGGGGTTAGACTATGGCTGCATCCTAGAAGCGGCTACCTGGGCTTCAGTTCATACCTTTGCTAAGCACTACAAGCTAGATTTAGTCTCAAGGGCTAGAGCTGGTTTTGCCAGATCTATCTTACAAGGTCTCATCAACCTGGGCCACATGCCTCCTCCCAGGCTCATACCTAAAAGGTTTGGTACTCTCCCTACTGTGATGAGTACTGCAACATGAGAATAGAAGGACACAGAACAGTTGTGTAAGAACTTACCATAACCTTAGATGTCCTTCTCTTCCATGTTGCAATATTCAGACCCTCCCTTCCTACCTCCTCTTGCATCACCTTCCTTACCTTCCTTTTCTTGCTAATTACCTGTGGGATCACAGGCCTACAGCTGCTTATCCTCAGCAGCAGACACAGGTGGTAAAATACTCTATAGTCTGGTCCTCATGTTATTCTGAAGGGACTTCCTTTTATAGCTCATATTTCACCTTCAGGGGTACTACTGTATGCAGCAGTCCATTCTGAAGGGGGTACGTGCAGATGTCACTTTTATATGGTCTACGTCAGTTTATGGCTGTGACTGGAGATGTCGCACACCCCCCCCCCCCCCCCAAAGATTTTGGTATACTGTCCGGATGTCTGGTGCTGCAGACAGCAACCTCCCTAGTGTGATGAATCCTGCAACATGGAAGAAAAGGACATTTAAAGTTATGGTAAGTTCTTACACAACTGTTCTTTCTTTCAATTTAGGGGGTATGCCAGCCATGCTGAAGACTCAACTAATACTTTCCCAGCCTGTTATGTGCTGTTAACATTGCAGAGCTGAAGAGCCATGGAGAAGATTCTCTATACAGAGCAGGGCAAGGATATACCGTTTCAGACATTTTCTGGTACCCAAGACAGAAGGCAACCCAGGTTTTAACAAATATGTGATGGCAGAGAGAGTTTTGTTGCAGTCACCACAGCTCTTCTCAAGAAGAATGCTATTTCATATACTCTGGACATGTCTACCTTGCATGTACATGTTCATGTCGCACTCTTGTTTTTCAAGTTCTCATTGGAGAGGGAGATGGGAATCCCGCTCTGAGTAAACCTCCTTACCTTTTGTTCATTCTCCCATATTTTCATTCCATGTTGTTGGATCACCTGAGACTCCAGGGTGTTCGTGTTTGTTAATACCTTGGTGAATGTCATACCCATGCAGATTTCATAGAGGAATATCTGGTAACTCTCCATTACACCTTTAGCTGTATACAGAACCATCCAAGATCAAATCTGTCACATGCGCACACACACACACACACACACACACACACACACACACACACACACACACAACAGGGTGTTTCTGGGAGCATTCTTGAGCACATCAGGCTGAATAGTATCTTATAGTAGGCTTATGTGTTGGCATCCATTCCAGTAGTGCCACTTGCAAAGCTGTTTTTCCCCCTCTCTTCTTTCAGAAGGTTAACCTGACACAGACCAAACAATTTTTCTTGACCCAGGCTTGTGTGCTAGCATCCATTCTAATAATGCCACTTGTAAAGCTGTACATAAGGATGATTTATTTGTAACTCTGGAGTCTCAGGAAATCAGAAGTCACAGCACTGCTGGCCCTTAGAGCAGAAGCTTCATATGATTCTATAAATCAAGAAGAAAAACAGTTAGGCAGCTTAAGTTAGTGCAAATCCTGGAGTGCTTTTCACCAGCTGAGGTGATGACGTTAGACACTTTTAGATGTCACCAGAGGATCCCATTTAGGCCACTTCAAAGTTTGTCATTTGGTCAAGGAGCTTCAAAAGAGTTGGTACAAAAAATATAAGGGAGATGATATGTTATATAGGATTTTCACCCAGTTCTGCATCCAAGAGTACTCAGTGATGTGGTGAATCTATCAGTAATGCACGCACTCATCTATTGTGCATGTCGGCCACAAAAGGATTGGTTAAATATCTATTTACAGGCAGTCTGCATGTCCAGTTTGCAGGGGATGCTGGCAGGCCACCTAACTAGGAACATTCACACACTGCTTTAACAAAAGCCAGATAAGTTTTTCTGTTGATGATTAAGACATGGGTATCCTAAGAATAGACATCGTTGTGTCAGAAGTCAGTTACCAACTACCAGTTTTCTGAACTGTCATCCTCATTACAGAAGCAAGGGCAATCAGAGCATTTTCCATCTAGCAGAACCTGGAGCTCATTTACGGTGTTCCTCCCATCCCCATCCCATCCATTCCAAGATTTCTGGTCAAAACACGAGGTGGGGACTCATCATAATATCTCTGCATTGCTGAAAGTAGGTGTGGTTCTTCCAGGTGGACCACATTTCCCAGGAGAGTCCATCACATTTCCTCTTCCTTGCAACATTAGTAAGAAAATGAGTCTTAGAAAGAGGTGGATTCAGACATTTAAAGTGGTGTCTACCCCCACTCATCTTACATTAAGCAAAGTGGCTGTGATTCCCCCTCTCCACATTTTGCCACACACATCAGTGAACATATAGAGCAAGTCTCATGGCTTTGGCTGTCTCCTTTGTCTGAGCCATGAAGGTTGTCAATTAGGTCTTATTCCTCTCAGTATGTATTGTAATATATTACTGTGTCCATTTGTTGTTTAACTTTCATCCCACTCTGTCATCTGAAGGCAGCACAGAATATGGATTTCTTTTTTTGGCAGTATGGATGCCAGCTCTATGTGAACAAAGGGCAGTCACAATCCCTTTTAAACCTAGTCATTAGATGGCTTATATAAGAGCTTTGTTGTGTTTGAGCAAATGAGTGACCTACACTGCTGTGGTCATTATTATTTTTACACTTCCCACAATTAAAAAACTGAGTTGTTCACAGAAGGTGACTGTCTCTTGGATGTTGAGTGAGGCAGATTATTTTATATTCTGGGCATCTGCTGTTTCATGTTCATCCCAGTGAAATAAGGATACAAAGAAGGTGGATATCTGCTTTGAGGGATGGGGAATACAGACTCTATGTGAAAGCACAGGGAAGACACATGGTCGCCAGTCAGTAATTGTTATATTGCTTTCTGTCTGTTGCATCTTGAAACATATTTCATTCAGACATAAGAGATATATGTAAATAATGGTCTGCCTTTTGGGGTAGGAGTGAGGAGGCATGCTGTGTATGTATGTCTGATGACGTAATACACATTTATTCTTTCATTTTCCTCTTAATCTGGCGTCAGATACAACTTGATGACCTCCCTGCTTATGCAGAATCCTTTACCTTCAAATTCTATACACATGTAAATAACTGTATAGATGCATTTGCCCCCCCCCCCCCATATAACACCAAATTTAAAAATAAAACCTGTGGTAGAACTTGAATAAATTTAACTCTCAAGGTGTCAAAACACTCTTGCTAAACTAAGTAGGGAACTTCAGACCTTTGTCAAATCAGCCAAAGCAAGATATGAGGTAAAAAAAAATAGCCATGTAGGTGAAAGATAACCATATAGCATTCTTTAACTACTTTAGAAACCTCAGAAGCAGTGTCCAGCATTGCACAGGTTTAATAGTAAATTATATCATATAGTTGTACTTAGAAGATATGGCCAGTCTACTATTAGACAACTTTTGTTAGAACTTCACCCCTGTCTTCTCCTGTAGTGCATCCACACCCCCTTAAATATCCCAAGAAAAAGTCCTCATGGCACTATCCAAGGCCAAGAAAATGCATATCTAGAGATTGCAAACACACGTCACCATCCCTTACTCGGGTATGGTAGTTAATTTAACTTTCCCAGCTAAATGTAAATCCCTGTGTAACTCATTAGATAGCAGATTGGCTCACAAGTAGAACTCAGTAGGTTAGGATGGGCACCCACCACCAAAAGACCTGACACTTACTGTATACCCAGGATTTAATTGGAATGCTGCTGTTTGGCATTTACTTCTCAGAGGTTAAAACAAATGTTAAAGGTTTATGGCTGACCAAGTGTGTAGATAACTATAAATTTGGTGCGGTCATAAACTCCCCAAAGGATACCAAGGTCCTTTGTGGACCTTTCCAAAACAAATAGCTGATGTTAAAATCTTGGACTAAAACGAAATGCCAAGAAATGTGTAATTGTATCCTACAGCAAGCATGACGTCCCTTGTAATTGTCACATTGGTAACATACCCCTGAAAGGTAATTCTGTAGTCAGAGAACTGGGAAACTGTTGGCAATAAACTGTACTTTGGCTACCACATACCCACTATTGTAAGGAAGTACTTTTTCATCATATAGCTTATTTTTAAAGGTATGGCATCCAGGTCCAGGGATGTAATCATTCCACTGTACTCTGATCTCATTAGGCTGATCATTTAATGTAATGCCCCTTTCAGTATGTAACTTCTAAAAACTTGTCAGAGCTATAGCAACCATGGCACTCTCTTACCTTTAAAAAAGAAAAAAAAAGTCAAGGTCCTAAACCATAACTGTGCAGACTGTCTTAGCCTTGTCCCTCTCTGTGCATTACAGGCTACTAAGAGGTTACCTCTGCTTTGCATATACACTCTCAAAAGACCCTAGCCTTTCAGACCTGCAGCACATTAGCAAGCCCAAAATTGGTGTGAACTCCTGCTCAAGGGATCTTAGCCTTTTTAAAATATAAATAAGGCATGTTGGAGGAGGTGAGTATATATCACGGAGATTACCATTTCTGTGGAATAGTCTTTCACTTGTCTTGTTATATTCAAACATAAATGATTGACTTCAACAATTGGCTAAGCTTCTGGTGTCATTCAAAGGGGATCCAGTATTTGTCTGCCTGGGAAGACATGATCGACAAACCACGATGCTTTGCCAGAGGTGGACTGCACATGTCACCCCTGGGATTCAGGTTACTGGCTAAAGCTCTTGCCACCCCTATAGTGCCTTTTTTAGGCAAGGTTCAAAGGATAAAAGCATGCAAAATCTGAAGGTAATGCTACTCAATGCTAGAAGTCTAAACCTCAAAATGCACTCTCTCGAGGCACTCCTAAAAATGGAGAACATCGATATCTGTGCAGTAACTGAGACCTGGTTCAAAGCTCCAGAGAGCACCCCTGCAATACCAGGCTACAATTCTTTCCACACTTTTCAGCCACAAAACCAAGACCGAAACACTAAAGGTGGAGGAGTGTCCATATTCACCAAGGATATTCACACCTCCAGGTTAGTTGCCCAACACAATGCATCTGAAATTCTCCAGGTGCCACTAACACTAGGTAAGACTGCAATCCAAATTGTTGCTTGCTACAGATCGCCCACCATGCCCAAAGATTCTCACTACACCTTTCTAAACATACTAGAAAATATTAAGATACAATCAAACACCCTAATACTGGGTGATTTCAATTACCCTGCCATTAATTGGGAAAACTACTCGGGTACCAACTCCTTTTCCCAATGGTTCTTGGAATTCATAAATTCCAACGCCCTGGATCAACTAATCCATTGTCCCACCAGGGGCTCCAATATCCTAGACCTAGTCATTACCAACATGGGAGATAGATGCTCCACACCAGTGGTCACCCCCTCATTGGTCAGGTCTGACCATAAGCAAATCACCTTTGACATCCACATCCCACCCCCCAGTAAGGAAACCTCCTTAAACTTCTCCAAAGCCAACTTCATGCTACTGAAGTCAGAAGTGACAAACTTCACAACACCCACGCAGATGGGATCTGGAAGTTCGACTGCAGAATCTTACACTAAGGCACTGTACGAGCACATCCACTCGTGCATGAATCGTGCCATCCCAAATAGAACCAAGATGCTCTTCTCCAAAAACAGGAAGCCAATCTGGTGGTCCCCTTCTATAAACAAACTATGCAACAGAAGGAAGAAACTGTTGCAGAAAAGAGGAAAATCCCAGGATGCAAAAAACTCCCTCACCAGCCTCAGTAAGAAGCTGAGATCCCTCATAAAATCCTCAAAAGCTAGTTACGAAACTAAAATTGCCAAAGATTCCAAAGACAACCACAAGGCATTCTATAGTTATGTCCAGAATCTAAATGGCAATGCTCAGATTTGCTCTGAGCTGCAGCAGAATGGCATTAAATATACTGATCCCAAGGATATTGCCAATATCCTGGCAGATCAATTTAGTGCCAACTTCACCCCCCTCTCACCCCCTAAAGGGCCCATCTCAATACCAAAAGATTGGCAAATTCCGATAATCATGGCCACACAGGTAGAAACCGCACTCTCCAAAGCTTAAGAATACAGCATCCATGGGACCAGATGACATCCCAGGCTGTGTACTACATGAACTACAAAATGAACTGGCACCTCACCTAAGTGTCATGTTTAATCATAGCCTCACCTCAGGCTTCGTGCCCACTGAGTGGCGCACAGCTACAGTTATCCCGCTCCACAAGGGAGGATCTGCCTTGGATCCCAGGAACTATCGTCCCATCAGTCTGACAAGCCTGATCTGCAAGGGCATGGAACGCATTACCATGGAACTTATAAACAAAGACATTGGCAACCTTCAAACACTGGACCCCACCCAGTTTGGGTTTGTGAAGGGCCGATCTTGTCTCCTGAATCTGATTGACTTCTTCGAATCAGTCTCCAGAGCTGTGGACAAGGGTAAGGTGGTCCACACAGCCTATCTGGACCTCGCCAAGACCTTCAACACCATCCCCCACTCTGGAATCATAGATAAACTTACTAAGCTGGGTATAAATACCTATGTCACTCAATGGGTTGCCAAACTGGCTTACTGACAGAACCCAGACTGTAAAAGTAGCCGACTCCAAATCCAGCTCCAGACAAGTGACAAGTGGAGTACCTAAGGGACTCTGGCTAACAAAGTTTGCAGATGACTGCAAACTGGGAGCCATTATTGAATCCCCAAAATGATGTGGATATTCTACAAAAGGGCCTTACAGAAACAGATGCCTGGTGCCAGAGCCATGGACTCAAGCTTAATGCCAAGAAATGTATAGTTATCCCCTTTGGAAAAAAACATGTGCCCATGAATTACCACATAGGTGGCAGGACACTAAACATCGAAAGTGTGATGAGTGACTTAGGGACACAGGTGGACAGTGGTCTCACTTTCGATAACCACATCGCCACAACAGTCAGGAAATCCTTCTATGTGGCACACCTTATCACTAAGGGCTTTTCATCCAGAAAAAAGGAGGTCATTGTCCCACTGTTACTCATCCCTCATTAGACTCATTATAGAGTATAATGCCCCGTTTGGTATGTACCTCACAAGACATCTGCAACAGCTGGAAAGGCCACAGAAATACCTCACTAAAAGAATCACAGGCCTAAAGCAGATGCCATATGCTGACCGTCTAAAAAAAAAAACATCCAGCTATACTCTGTGACATATCATCTACTTAGAGGCAATCTCTGCTTAACACAAGGCCATGTAAAACCCTGAGCTGTTGGACATGCTCCACTTAAAGAAATCCCAATCCCTCAGAGCCACACGCCCCAGGGATCTAAACCTTGTCATCACAATGAACAAAACACACTGGAGTGATAGGTTCCTGACCCAGAGACTCCCCATACTCTGGAATAGACTGCCCATACATGTCAAGCAGAGCGCCTCATTGGCCCTCTTCAAAAGGAACCTTGATTGGATGGGAGATAGGAAATTCACCCCGGGGATCATGTCAGTCACCCTGCTAGACAGGGGTCCAGAGAAGTAAATATTGTGGGAAGAAATATCCAGGGAATTGTTATGGCTAGGCTTGCATAGGCCCTAGGGCCGATAGCCTAGTACCAACCTATGAACCTATAATTTGGATGAATGGATGGGAGACCGCAAATTGACCTACGGTTTAGCACCCATTTTCACTCCTGGATAGGGGGCAGTGAGCAACTAACTGTACCAACATATCCTTGTTTTGAGTTTACATCTTGAGTTATTCGTGCACAAAATATATCTGAAAAACTATCATGAGAATACAAGGCTAGGCTTCTTAAGCTCCTTACTGAGCGATAGCCTGGTAAGTTCCCATGAACCAAAAAGAAATACTGTCATGCCTAGTGAAGTGAAAAAGATTTTCCAGTTGTTGTAGCCAATATTTGTATCTTTTTCCTGCCAGCATTACTCATATCCCCCTGTACCTTTTTGTCTCTCAACCTGGAGACTGTTTTTCTTTTTTATCAGAACTCTGTCTACTGTTGCTTCTTGCTCATTTCTGGAGCTCTCAGTCTCCATGGGAATTATGCAGTGAAATTATTTTCAAAGACACCATTCATCTGAAGATATGCAGGAGCCCCTATCCCTTCTCTACCATACTTGAACTTTTTAAACAGCAGGCTTACCTTGCTGTCCTTTTGAACTGGTCAGCTCAACCAAATTCAGGTACATCATGGAAAACCATCTTTTTTTTTTTTCTGGTAGCTATCACCTCAGTAAGGAACATTTCAGAGCTTCAGGCCTTATTGCTCAGAGAACCACATGTAGCATTCCAAACGGCTAGTCCTTCATTCATGTCCAAAACTGTCTTAGAATCAAACCACAGCCAGTTTCTCCAACTTTGTATTGCACTCTAGCTCTCAGAACAAAGGAGACATGTTACATACTGGTTGTCCACATATATCTAAGGAGTTCTAGAAATGGAACCAAGGATGTCAAAACTGTCTAACCATCTTTTTTTTTCTGCTTCGTGCTGTGTAAACTGCCAACATCAGCATACAAATTTCTCAAATTCGCAAACCAGCAGCATTACATTTTCATGCAAACTTCTCTTGAAAAGACTTTGACGTGGCACATAAGTGCCTAGTCTGTAAGAGCAAAAGGCTTTACTGTAGCTGTTGTCAAGAATGTTTTTACTCAAACTATGTTTGAGGCTGCTTACCCATACCACTTACCACACCTTTTCCAAGCATTGCCAGGTAGACATCCATTGTAGAAAAAGCAAGGTTTGCAGGACCAGTTCTGAAAGGTATAATGTGGCTTCTTCGCCAGCTTCATTGTCAAGGTCCCCTTTTTTACTGCTATGTATTATTCATTGGACTGTACTGCACCATTGATCCTTAAGATGGACAGTATGAGTGCTGTATGAAGTTACTGTCTATGACTGTAGATGTTCATCATGTTTCACTTTTGCAGTCATTACATTTGGGGTAATCTGCTGGCAGGTTGCCCTCACTGTGCCTGATTAACAAAGTCTTGTGTCCTGCGTCGGTTGCTGTCCCTTCTTCCATGACATCAGGTCGTCAGGGGTATAAAACATGCAGCCAATGCCATTACATCAGTCTTAATTGCCGTGCGGTGCCCGAAGCAGAAGCAGTTCGCAAGTGCCGTGCGGCCGACTCCTGAAATTTTCGTTTTCGAGTTTCAGAACCGAAGTCTTCAACTAAAAGCTAAGTACCCCATTGGGGAAACTTTTTCTTGCTCCTTCCAATGTCAGTAAAAGTTAATTGCATTACGTGTGGGAAGCAAATACCTCATAAAGATTTTCATTTGTACTGTATTCCTTGCCTAGGCCCTGACCACAACGTACCTTGCTGCCGGTTTTGTGCTTTATTTAATCAGCGCACTATCCGTCGTCTGTACATTTTTGCCTCTAAATATTTCGGTTCTCTGTTTAATTATCCAGAAATGATGTTGGTTAGCCATCCGACTGCCGGAATACAGAAAAAACGCAAAGAAAAAGACAGACAGGCCGTTGAGGTCCAAAACTGCTGACGACGCTTCCCCTACGCCATTCGCCAGTTCGCCGGTACTTAGTGAGGCACTTTCGCAGCCCCTGATACCCGCTACTTCTGATTCGCATGCCTATACTGAGACCCATTCGGAATCTGGTATGCCGTGAGATGCTTCACCTATGGAACCCCCGGATGTCTGTACCTTGGATGGGTCCGGAGCCGTTGTGCAGGCACCGGCTTCTGAGGATGTATTCAGGCCTACAGAGTTGCATATTAAACAGACTCCACCTTCAATACTAAGACCTAAATCTCGATCTATGTCTAAAAAACCGATGCCCAGGCCACATGCTCAGGTCTCTATGCCTAAAAAACAAATAAGAATGCCTGAAGATCTTATAACTCTAATCAGGGGAAGCCAACCTCTCCCTTCCAAGAGACATAGGACTGAAGTTGTTTATGAATCTTCTGACCAGGATTCTGATTTTTCTGATTCTTCTGATGATCTGGATTAGCCCTTATCTACTTATGAGGATTCTGATGTAGAGGACTCTATTCCCTCTGCTTCCCCTCCAGAGGATTTTTCTTTTGGTGAGACCTTACATACTCTAAGGGAGCATTTCCACTGGGAAAGCCAGGATTTTTCTGATTCAAAAAAGAGGCTTAGGGATTTCTTACTCCTGCCTCAGCATAGGCCTTTAGCTATACCTCCTGTACTAGACATTGTTGATGATGCCTTTTCAAAATCTAGTTTGGCCCCTAATTCTTTGCCTCCTGCTCCCAGAAAACCTGACGGATATTACAGGGTTCCTGATTCACACAAGTTCCTTTTTAAAAATCCTATTGCGGATCCAGAGACTATTTCACAGGGACCCAAGGGCATTAAGGCTTCTACTGCTAAAAATCCTACCCCCTCTGATAGAGACTCCAGGGCGCTGGATAGATGGGGTAAGAAGGTTTACACTTCTGCAACCTTGGCCATTAGGGCTTTAAACTGCCAGTTTCATATGTTAAAGTATCAACAACATGTTATTGGATTGCTTAAACAGAAAATGATGTTGATTCCTGACTGTGCTGAAAATAAAGAATTACAGGATTTAATATATTCTGCTGAACAGGTTGAAAAGCATACTTTGCAATGTGGATTTGATTCGTTAGAGGCTTCTTGCAGGGCTGCTGTTACTGGGTCTGTGCTCAGAAGGTATGCTTGACTTAAGGAGCACTATCTTTGCCTGATCATGTTAAAGCTAAATTGTTGTATGCTCCCTTAAATCAGGGCCACCTGTTTGGCAGCAAGGCTGAGGAAGTTCTTAAGATGGAATATAAAGCTAAATCTATGCAAACTGTTAAAGATTTCTTACAAGTTCAGTGTCTTAGATTTAGTAGGCACTGGCCCTCTAAAAATTGGTCCTTTCCAGCCCCTTCCAGGTCTTCTCAAGCCAAATCCAGACACAGCAGAAACCCCAGGTTTCAGTCCCAAGGGACACACACGACTAAGCAATGGGGGGGTTTCCACACCCAAATCTGAGAGTAGTAAGACTCCACCCTATGGATAACTGTCTCAATAACTTGCTTTTAAAACTTCCAAGCACTTCCCAACTGAATGCTCCTTTAGGCAGAAAGATTGGTCTGCAGGCCAAAAACTGGGAACTCATTACCCAGGACAAATGGGTTTTAAATATAGTGTCCCAAGGATATAGATTTCATTTCCACACGTTACCAACACCAAGCGGGTGGCCAGATCTACCCCCAAATCAGTGGGCAGAGGCCCAAAATCAAGTACTCTTTCTCTTAAACATGGGGGCTATTCAGTTTGTACCAGAAGAGGAAAAGGTACAAGGTTTCTATTCGAGACTTTTCCTGGTACCCAGAAAAGGCAATACATGGCGTCCTAACCTGGACCTTTCTACTCTAAACACCTTTCTGGTGATTCCAAAATTCAAAATGCTGACACTTCACCAGCTGCTTCCTATGCTAGGCAAAGATGCATGGTTGGCAACACTAGACTTAAAAGAAGCATACCTGCACATCCCTATCAGGGAGTCTTGCAGAAGATACCTACACTTCAAAGCAGGCTACATGCACTATCAGATCTCTGCACTGCCCTTTGGCTCATCTACTCTGCCTGGGGTATTCACAAAGTGCCTAGCTCCAGTCATTGCATTTTCCAGGCAAAGAAATTTCAAATATATCCATACCTGGACGATTGCCTAATTCAGGAAGAAAGCCTGGACATTCTTTTGAATCATCTGGCCTGTGTTCAAAGGGTACTGACTTGTCTGGGGTTCACCATAAACTAAAAGAAATCACACCTGGTACCCTGTCAACAAATTATATTCCTAGGAGCAAGCTTGAATACAACTTCCCAGATGGCTTTCCTCACGCCAGAGGAACGGATTCATTTGACAACCTACTTCAAACAAGTGGCCACAAAAACCCAGCTATCTGCAAGGCAAATACTGCAAGCCTTGGGGTTCATGGCCTCCTGCATTCTTCTAATTCCATATGCAAGGCTGCATATGAGGAAACTACAACGGTATCTCAAAAGCCTATGGTGTCAATATTTACAGGATCTAGAAACAAGGATTCCTATCATACCTTGCCTACGCCTAGAGTTCCTTTGGTGGGCAGAGGCCTGCCACCAAAACAGGGGACTACCATTCACATTACCACCTGCCGCCCAAATCTTAACAGGCGCATCAGACTATGCATGGGAGGCTCACCTGGCAGGGAAGTGCATTCAGGGCAAATGGAACCCAAGTCAAATGCACCTGCACATAAATCAGAAGGAAATGTTAGCTGTACAGAATGCTCTGACAGCCTTCAAGGACCACATTCTTCCCTGACAACTGATGGTAAAGATGGACAACACTACGGTCATGTGGTACATAAACAAGCAGGGGGGTACACATTCTTACCCCCCTACAGACTAGCCATGGCATTGTGGAACACAGCCTTGAGCTACCAAGTGAATCTACAAGCTCAATTCCTGCCAGGAAAACTAAATACACTGGCAGACGGACTAAGCAGAAACCTCATGGACCCACATGAGTGGAAACTGGAACCAAGGATTTTCAACATGTTGACAAGCAAATGGGGGAGCCCAGATATAGACCTGTTTGCCTCCCCCCAGAACCATCAACTGGACAAATTTTGCACAAGGATTCCCCACAAGCTAGCTTGGAAAGTGGATGCTCTATTCTTCAGCTGGAAAAACCTATCAGTTTATGCCTTTCCTCCTCTGCCTCTGCTCTCCAAGGTACTACTAAAGATCAAACAGGACAAGCCAAGGACAATTTTAATTGCACCAGACTGGCCTCGCCAGCACTGGTACCCACTCTTGCACAGTGTCACGCTTGGCTCCATGGCACCTGCCTCAGACTCCTTCCCTGTTGTCTCAGCAGGAGAACTAGATTCTGCACCCTCAGCTGCAAACCCTGAACCTAGCAGCCTGGCTAATTACATAATCTCTCCTTTACCATCCCTCAGTCAATCAGTGATGGATATCATTTTAGAGGCAAGGAGGCCTAGTACTAGAAAATCTTTGGCTGCAAAATGGAAAAGATTTTGTGCCTGGAACCAATCTCAAGGAATGAACACAGCGGTGCCCAATTTGCCTCAGATTCTACAATACTTGACTGAGATGCTTCAGAAGGGCTTGTCCTTTTCCTCCATCAAAATTCATGCCTCAGCCGTTTCAGCTCATTATAGCACAGAGCCTCCACTCTTCTCTCACCCATTGCTCAAGCAGTTCCTCAGTGGGGCCAAAAATTTAAGGCCACCCGGGAGAGCTCCAACTCCAGCCTGGGATCTTTACTTTGTCTTGGAGAAACTCACTCTTCCTCCTTTCGAGCCAGCAGCTACTGCAGATCTAAAATTTCTTTCCTGGAAAACAGCTTTCCTTTTAGCAATCACTTCTGCAAGAAGGGTATCTGAATTTCAGGCCCTTATGGCAGTGGAACCTTTCATCATCTTTCATGTGGACAGGGTGTCCTTTAGAACCAGTCCCTCCTTCATGCCCAAGGTGGTATCCAGTGTGGCTCTTAATCAGTTCATTCATTTGCCTACCTTCTTTCCTAACCTACAGAACAAAGGGGAACGGATACTGCACTCTTTAGATCTGCACAGACAACTTCGATTCTACTTGGACAGGACTAAACCTCAAAGGAAATCTGAACAACTGCTGGTGGCATTTGCTGAAGGGACAGAGGGGAAAGCTATTTCAAAGCAAACCATTTCAAAATGGATAGGCCATTGCATTCATTTCTGCTATAAGCACCATGGAAAACCTATCCCACAGGGCATCAGGCCCCATTCAACTAGGGCTGTATCTACCTCTACAGCCTTTCTCAGGGGCAGGGGCATCCCTACTAGGGACATCCTAGAAGCTGCTACCTGGAGTTCTGTACATACTTTCACCAAGCATTATCCTTTGCCAATTTCCTCTAAATCCAGAGCTGGTTTTGCACTGCAGTCTTGCAGGACCTTATATCTGGTCCTAATTCTATTTAAATTCCTCCTCCCAACCTTAGCTTTGGGAATATACCCAAATGTAATGACTGCAACAGTGAAACATGAAGAACATAGTACAGTTGTGTACACTTACCATAAATGTACATGTTAGTGTATTCACTGTTGCAATCCTGGTTACCCTCCCTCCAGCCCCCTTTCTTCTTTTGGCTGTACCTCTTCTCTCACTTACTACGCTCAAAAAGCTTTTTTGTGTATTTGCTTTTTTGTTGGAGGTATATCCTTGTATTTATAGATTTAAGTGCTTCCCATTAGGGGGGCACCTGACATCTGGGGCAAGAAAAACTGATGTAATGGCGTTGGCTGCATGTTTTATACCCCTGACGTCATGGAAGAAGGGACAGCAACCACCTCAGGACCCAAGACTTTGTTAATCAGGCTGACTGAGGGTTATTGCAAGCAGATAACCCAAATGTAATGACTGCAACAGTGAATACACTCTAACATCTACATTTATGGTAAGTGTACACAACTGTACTCTTCTTGTAAGCTTTGCCCCAGGGGCTGAGGGGGAAGTCCATGTCCAAACAAACCATTTCCAAATGGTTTTCACACTGTATCCATTTTTGCTATAAACTACATGGGAAAACCCGTCCCTAGGTCAATCCGTACCCACTCCACTAGGGCAACCTCCACTTCTACTGCCTTCCTCAGAGGAGTACCTACCATGGACATATTGGAAGCGGCCACCTGAATATCTGTCCATACCTTTACAAAGCATTACCACCTACCTCTCTCTTCGAAGTTTAGGGCAGGGTTTGCCTCCGCAATTCTGCAGGACCTTCTGAACCATACCTAGGACTCAATCTATCCTCCCCCCCCCCTTTACCTCAGCGTTGGGAATCCTCCCACAGGTGATTGCAACAGTGAAACATGAAGAACATAGTACAGTTGTGTACATTTATCATAAAGTAGATGTTCGAGTGTATTCACTGTTGCAGTCTTGGTTTCCCTCCCTCCATCCCCTTTTCACATCTTCCCCTAGGGGGACACATGCTTCCCAAGGTGGCTCTTAGCCACCAGGACCACTTCTCTCTTTTCCCTTGTGCTTCTGACGGGTTAGGGCAAGAAAAACTGATGTAATGGCATCGGTTGCCTTGCTTTATAGTACTGACGACCTGACGTCAGACTACAGGTGACAGCAGCCGGCACACAAAAACATTGACTCTGGTATTCGCCCAAGGGCTACCACAGCAGGGATAACCCACAGGTGATGACTGCAACAGTGAATTCTCTCCAACATCTACATTTATGGTAAGTGTACACAACTGTACTTTCTGCCACCTTGGCATTTAGGGCCATTAATTATCAAACACACATGACCAAATTTGCCCTAGAGCTTCTGTCTCAGCTCTCTCAGGTCCCTTCTGAATTGCCTGGTTCAGAGAATAAGACTTTGGCTACGTTCCTGCTTGGAGCCTCTTCTCAAGTAGCCTGCCACACCATCAAATGCAGCCATGATCCTGCAGAGACTTTTGCCAAGGATTGCTGCCTCTAGGTCTGTCTTAAGGAGATTATCCTGGTTAAGACTCCAGCTATTACCAGAGGACATTAAATCTAAACTTTTGGATGCCCCTTTGGCCAACACTGCATTGTTTGGCCCTGCAGCTGCTAACTTAAGTCCCTGCAAGAAAAGGGTAAGGAATTGCAGGAAATGAAACATTTTTGTTTCCCTATGCCTAAGTTTCAATGAAATTATCTGGCAAAACCTACTTTTTTACGTAGACACACCCACACTCTTCCACCTAAAACAAAAAAGGGTGGTAGGAGGCCTCAGCAGCCCAGTACTTCCCATGCAACTCCGGCTCAGAAGCAGGCCTTTCCAGACAAGCCTGGTTCCCTCTGACTGGCCAAACCTCCTCACCAACATTCCTCTTTCCCCGCGCGCGCCTCTCTGCCAGTTTGGGAAAGCATAACTCAAGACTCCCGGGTTTTCTCATCATTCAAAAGGATACTTTCTGGTATGGAACTCCCTACCTTCTTTCAGGGGCATCCCCCAACCACCAAGGGAACAACTACCTTCCTTTCCAGAGGTATTGCTATACCTGCGGAGACAAGGGACCATTCAGGAGGTTTCTTAAGATCAAAAAGGAAGAGGTTTCTACTCCATAATGTTCCTAGTGCCCAGAAAGGACTATCCTCGGAGACCCATTCTGGACCTTTCACGTCTGAATACCTTCATGAAGATACCCACTTTCCATATGTTAACTCTTCAGACTTTGTTTCCCCTTATTCTACCACAAGCCGTCTTGGCTTCCCTGAATATGAAAGATGCATACCTACACATTCCCATCCACCTCAGTTGCAGGATGTTTTTACATTTGTCTGTGGCTTCCTGGCATTTTCAGCTCCTCTCCTTTGCCCTTTGGGCTGTCTTCCACACCAAGGGTATTTACAAAATGTCTGCATCCTGTGATTGCCTGCTGAAGGCTTTAGGGCATCCACATTTTCCCTTACCTGGATGATCTCCTCTTTCTGGCAACTTCCCCGAGATCTTGGAGCAAAACATCCGCTTTGCCATTTCTCTTCCTCAAAGTCTGGGATTCACCATAAACCAGAATCTTTTCTCACCCCCTCTCAGGATCACATCTTCCTGGGGTGCAGGATATAGACAGACCTTATGAGTCTCTCTTCCTCCTCAGAAGATGCAGGACCTTGTGTCCCACTTTCAAAGCCTTCTGCCTCTGCACCCCATTTCAGCCAGACAGTTCCTCAGGGTCTTGGGCTTAATTGCGTCCGCCATCCCAATGTTACCATTGGCCAGACTTCACATGAGAAAACTCCAGTGTTTCCTAAAGTCAGTTTGGATGCAACAGTCTCATCCTCTGGAGTTTCCAGTTCCTCTCATCCCGTCTGAAGAAGGAACTCCAGTGGTGAATCCAACAAGTGTCACTCAAATAAGGGCTCCCTTTGCACCCTCTGCCACCAGTCCAAGAGCTGTTCACAGATGCCTCGGATATGGGCTGGGGGGGGGGGGCAGCTTTCAGAAACTTGACAGCACGAGGGGTTTGGTCCCCATCCTAACTAAGGGAACCCTTCAGTGTAAGGGAAATGAAGGTGCTGTGCTGCTAGCCATTCAGACCTTTCTTCCTGTCTTCTCCCAGGACCTTCATAGCTGTTCACCGACAGTATGATGGTCCTCTGGTATGTGAGCAAGCAGGGGATGACCAAGTCCTACCTTCTATACAGGCTGGCACTCCAGGCTTGGGAGCTGGCAGTCTAGTATCAGGTGACTCTTCAGGCAATGTATATTCCATCCTGCCAAAATTGCATGGTAAAACCCTTGAGTAGGTCCCTAACACAGTCCCACGAATGGATACTTCAAAGGGATGTGTTTCTGGATATTGTCCACCAGTGGGGTATACTTCAAGTAGCTCTCTTGGCCTCTCCCAAGAACAGACAACTTCCATAATTTTGAGCCAGAGTTCCATATCCTGTGCTTTGGAAGGTGGATGCCCTCTCATTCTCTTGGAAAGGGATGTCCCTGAATTCATTTCCTCCCCTTCGCTCATTCCAAAAATCCTGTTCAGAATTCAGCAGGACAACCCAAAAGTCTTGCTGGTGACTCCCTTTTGGACAAGACAGCATTGGTTCCCTGCATTTAGCCAAGGACGATTACCACAAGTTTACCTCACAGGGTGGACCTGCTTACACAAGGTAAAGGAACTCTCATCCATCCTCACTTGTCTACACTTCAGTTGACCCTGTGGATGATACAGTTTTAATTCTTGTTAGACACCTGTTCTCTGAGGACATGCTAAGCATCTTGCAGGAAGGAGGCCTGGAAACCCAAGACCAGAAAATCTTGCCCAAGTGGAGGGGATTTTCACTTTAGTGTCTCTCATGAAACTAGAATCCACTACCAGTGAAAGTCCCCTTGGTTCGTTCTTATTTGTCTGAATTGCTCAATGCAGGCTTGGCCTACTCTTCAGTGAAAGCCCACGTCAGCTGTTTCTGTCTGTCTGTCTTTGTCCCCCCTCTAGCTAGCAGATTTGAGGTTAAAGAATTTCTTAAAGGTGTCCTTCACATTCTACCTCCTAGGAAACATGTCCTTCCTCCCTGGGATATTAATTTTATATTTGAAAAGCTGACTCTCCCCACTTTCAAGCCAGCTTTATCAGCTTCCCTCCAACACTGCTCCTGGAAAACTGTACTACTTAGTTTAACTTCAGCCAGACGTGTGTCTGACCTCCAAGCCCTTATGCCCCCCCCCCTTTTTGGTTTTTCATACAGACAGGGTGTCCTTGCAACCAGCCCTTCTTTTATGCCCAAGGTAGTCATTGAGTTATCACTCAACCAGTCCATTCATTTACTTGCCTTCTTTCCTCCTCCCCAGATTTCTAGTGAGAAGGTGTTCACACCCTGGACATGCATAGGCAACTTGGGTTTAGTCTTGTCTAAATAAAGTCTGTTAGGAAGTCAGATAGGTTTTTGATGTTCTTCGTGTTTCACTGTTGCAGTCATCACATTTGGGTTATCTGCCTGCAGGTAGCCCTAAGCCGGCCTGAATACCACAGTCTTGGAATTTCTGCGTCGAATGCTGTCGCTTCTTCCATGACATCAGGTCGCCAGGGGTATAAAACAGGCAGCCGAGGCCATTATATCAGTCTTTCTTGTCATGCGGCGCCCAAAGCAGAAGCATTCCGCAAGTGTCGGTCGGCCGACTCCTGAAATTTTATTTTTCGAGTTTCAGACCTGAAGTCTTCAAAAAGATAAGTACCCCGTTGGGGATCCTTTTTTTCTTGCTCTCACCAATGTCAGAAAAAATTAATAATTGTCTTGCCTGTGGAAAGCAAATACGTCATAGAGATTTTCATTCTTACTGCGTCACCTGTATAGGCCCAGACCATGACATCCCTCTCTGTCGGTTTTGTACCTTATTCAACAGCCAAACTATTCGTCGTCTGGCTATTTTTGTAGCTAAATATCGTTCTTGATCTCTGTAATCCAAAATGGCTTCATTAAGCCATCCGACTACCAATCTTCTGAAAAATGCATAAGGATAAAGAAAGAGTTAGACCACTTAGGTCCAAAACTGCTGACGACACTTCCGTTAAGCTAGTCGCCAGTCCACCGGTACTCAGGCACTTTCGCAGCCCCTGATACCCGCTTCTACAGATTTGCAGGCCTCTGCTGAGACCCATTCCGAGTCCGGTATGCCACGAGATGCTTCTTTGACAATGGAACCTGCAGATGTCTCTACATTGGATGGATCTGGAGCCGCTGTGCAGGCACCGGCTTCTGAGGTTGTATTCAGGCCTACGGATTTTCATATTAAACAGACGACTTCGTTTCAATCTAAAAATACTGAATTCCTCAGGCCTAAAGCTCGCACTACACCTAGAAAACAGATGACCAAAGCGCATTCTCAGGCCCACATGCCTCAGAAACAAATGATTAGAATGGCTGAAGACCTTATTACCTTAATTAGGGGAAGACAACCTTCCCCCTCTAGGAGACCTAGAACTGATTTTAATTCTGATTCTTTTGATCAGGAATCTGATATCTCTATTCCTTCTGACTACCAGGATTTACCCTTATCTAGATATCTCTATTCCTTCTGACTACCAGGATTTACCCTTATCTACTTATGAGGATTCTGAAGCAGAGGATTCCATTCCCTCTGCTTCCCCTCCAGAGGATTTTTCTTTTGGTGAAACCTTGCATACCCTTAGGGAACATTTTCACTGAGAAAGCAAAGACTATTCACAGCACAAAAAGAGACTTCAGGAATTCTTAAACCTGCCTCAGCACAGGCCTCTAGCTATCCCTCTTGTTCTGGAGATTGTAGATGATGTTTTCCTGGAG
This sequence comes from Protopterus annectens, assembly GCF_019279795.1. NCBI lineage: Eukaryota > Metazoa > Chordata > Ceratodontiformes > Protopteridae > Protopterus > Protopterus annectens. The sequence goes on from NC_056733.1 coordinate 1,468,176,556, forward strand.
TCCAGCCTTACCCCAGACACCTTGCCTCCAGCTCCCAGGAAACCTGACAGATACTATAGAGTACCTGACTCTCAAATTCCTCTTCAAGAATCCTACTGCAGATCCAGAGACTATTTCCCAAGGACCTAAAAGCATTAAGGCTACTACTGCCAAGAATCCTACCCCTTCTGACAGGGATTCTAGGGCTTTAGACAGATGGGTTAAGAAGATATATATATATCTGCTACTCTGGCCATTAGGGCTTTAAATTGCCAATTTCATATGTTAAAGTATCAGCAACATATTATGGGACTACTTAAACAGAAAATGATGCTGATTCCTGACTGTGCTGAACACAAAGATTTACAAGAGTTAATGTATTCTGCTGACCAAGTTGGTAAACATACTTTGCAATGTGGTTCTGATGCTTTAGAAGCATCTTGCAGGGCTGCTGTCACTGGGTCTGTACTTAAAGCATGCTTGGCTTAAGGAACAAAACTTGCCAAGTCATGTTAAAGCTAAATTACTGGATGCACCCTTAAACCAAGACCGCCTTTGTGGCAACAAAGCGGAAGAAGTCCTCAAAAGACTGGAGGAAAAAGCTAAGTCTATGCAAACTGTTAAAAATTTCTTACAAGTACAGCCACCTAGATTCAGTAGGCACTGGCCTTCAAAGAACTGGTCCTTTCCAGTCCCTTCCAGGCCTTCTCAGTCCAAACCCAGGAGGAGCAGACCACCAAGACTTCAGTCTCTGGCTATGCACACATCTAAGCAGTGGGGGGCTCCCACTCCCAAAGCAGGGAGTAGTAAGCCGCCCCCTATGGAAAAATTGCACAATTACCTATCCTTAAACTCTTCCAAGCCTTTCTCAACTACTTGCACCTTTAGGAGGAAAGGTCGCCCTGCATGCAAAAAACTAGGAATTCATTACCCAAGACAAATGGGTTTTAAGCATAGTTTCCCCTAGGATACAGATTCCACTTCCACTCTCTCTCCCATCCCCAATTGGATGGCCCAGACCTCCCCCCAAACCAGTGGGCGCAGGCCCAAAAACAAGTTCTCTCTCTCTCCTCAGCATGAAGGCTATTCAACCTGTCCCAGCAGAACAAATGGGACAAGGTTTCTATTCAAGACTGTTCCTGGTTCCCAGAAAAGAAAACCCTTGGCTTCCTATCATGGACCTGTCTATCCTCAACACCTTTCTGGTGGTTCCAAAATTCAAAATGCTTACTCCTATGCTAGCAAAGGATGCCTGGCTGGCAGCCCTAGACTTAAAAGAAGCTTATCTGCACATCCCAGTAAGGGAATCTTGCAGGAAATACATACACTTCAGGGCAGGCTCCATGCACTATCAGTTCTCAGCACTTCCCTTTGGTTTATCTACCGCGCCCAGGGTATTCACAAAGTGCCTAGCTCCAGCCATTGCATTTTGCAGGCAAAGAAATATTAGGATTTACCCATATTTGGACGATTGCCTGATTCAGGCAGAGAGTCAGGATTTGCTATTACAGCACCTGGCATTTGTAAAGAGACTTCTAACTTCACTGGGGTACACCATCAACGATAAGTAATCACACTTAATACCCTGCCAACAGATTGTATTCCTGGGAGCAAGCTTGAACACAACTGCCCAGATGGCATTCCTCACTCCAGAGAAACAAGTTTATTTGACAACCTACTTCAGCCTACTGGCCACAAAAACCCAGCTATCTGCAAGGAAAATCCTGCAAGCCCTGGGGTTCATGGCCTCTTGCATTTTGTTAATTCCATATGCAAGACTGCATATGAGGAAACTTCAATGGTATCTAAAAAGTCTATGGTGTCAGCATTCTCAGGACCTGGAAACAATGATTCCTATCATCCCTTGCCTAAGGGCAGAGTTCCTTTGGTGGGCAGAGGCCTGCAACCACAACAAGGGACTCCCATTCAGTCTACCCCCTGCTGCCCAAACCCTAATAGATGCATCAGACTATGCATGGGGGGGGGGGGGCTCACATGGCAGGGCAGTGCATTCAGGGCAAATGGAACCCAATACAGATGCACCTGCATATCAGTCAAAAAGAAATGCTAGCTGTACAGAATGCTCTGACAGCCTTCAAAGATCTTATTCTTCCAGGACAACTATTGGTAAAGACAGACAACACCACAGTTATGTGGTACATAAACAAGCAAGGGGGAACCCATTCCTACCTACTCTGCAGACTAGCCATGGCTCTGTGGAACACAACCTTGAGCAACCACGTGAACCTACAAGCTCAGTTCCTGCCAGGCAAACTAAATTCACTGGTAGGCGACTTAAGCAGAAATTTCAGGGACCCACACAAATGGAAATTGGAACCCAAAATGTTCAAGCTCTTGAGGAACAAATGGGGGACTCCAGAGGTAGACCTGTTTGCCTCCCCTCAGAACCACCAGTTGAAAAAGTACTGCACCAGAACTCCCCACTGTCAAGCTTGAGAAGTGAATGCCCTGTCCTTTACCGGGGAAGGCCTTTCAGTTTATACCTCCCCCCTGCCTCTCCTCTCAAAGGTCCTGCTAAAGATCAAACAGGACAAGCCAAGGACAATTCTGATTGCACCAGACTGGCCACGCCAGCACTGGTACCCCCTTTTGCGCAGTCTGACAGTGCTACAACCATGGCACCTGCCTTAGACTCCTTCCCTGCTGTCCCAGCAGGCGGGCCAGATTCTGAACCCTCAGCTTCAAACCCTGAACCTTGCAGCCTGGTTAATCCCCTGAGCTCACCGCTAGCAACCCTCAGTAAGCAGGTGCTGGATGTCATTCTTGAGGCAAGGAGGCCTAGTACTAGAAAATCCTATTCTGAAAAGTGGAAAAGATACTGTTCCTGGAGCCACTCACAAGGGATGGGCACAACGGTGCCCAGCTTACCACATATTTTAGATTATTTAACAGAAATGGTCCACAAGGGCCTATCTTTATCGTCAATTACGATTCATGCCTGAGCTATATCAGCACATTATAATACTGAGCCCACCCCTCTTCTCTCATCCACTGCTAAAACAATTCCTTAGAGGGACCAATAATTTGAGACCCCCCCCCCCCCCCCAAGGAGAGCTCCCACTCCAGCCTGGGACCTAAATTTTGTGTTGGAAAAACTTACTCTTCCCCCCTTTGAACCAACTGCTACAGCAGAGTTGACATTTCTTTCTTGGAAAGCAGCTTTACTTCTAGCCATCACTTCTGCAAGAAGAGTGTCTGAACTGCAGGCCCTTATGGCAGTGGAACCCTTCGTTATCTTCCATGCGGACAGGGTTTCCCTCATTGCTGGCCCTAATGCTCCTTAACTGCCTCCACCCTTACTTAGTTGTGGGAATCAACCCAAATGTGATGACTGCAACAGTGAAACACAAAGAACATAGTACAGTTGTGTACACTTACCATAAATGTAGATGTTCAAGTGCATTCACTGTTGCAGTCCTGGTTACCCTCCCTCCAGCCCCCTGACTCCTCTTTACTTTTATCTGTCTTTTTTGTTTGGCATACTTTATATCATGTGTATTTGCTTTTTGCTATGGGTGTTCCATTCCATGTAATTGCTTCCTATTGTGGGGCACCCGACATCTGGGGCAAGAAAAACTGATGTAATGATGTTGGCTCCATGTTTTATACCTCTGATGACCTGAAGTCATGGAAGAAGCAACTGCATCCAATGCAGAAATCCCAAGACTCTGGTATTCAGGCCGGCTGAGAGCTACCTGCAAACAGATAACACAAATGTGATGACTGCAGCAGTGAATACACTCTAACATGTACATTTATGGTAAGTGTACACAACTGTACTTTTCCTGTCATCCCAGGGCTCTGGGATTGTCTTTTTCCAAGCAGACTATTTTTACTTGAATTTTTAAAGCAATTTCATTTTATGTGAATCATGGTTAGACCCTTGCCTCTTCTGTAAGGGCACATTCCACAAGGGCTGTAGCTTCATCTGGTGCTTTCTTTAAGGGGACTAGGTACTAGATCTGTTCTTGAAGCGGCTACATGGACTTCTGTGCACACCTTCACCATACATTTCAAATTAGATGACATTTCTAGGTGTAGAGCAGGTTTTGCCAGAGTCATTCCCCATAGCTTTCTGGAGAGCTTGTCTGCTTCTTCCTCCACCCTTTCCTCTTGAGTTTTTATACTCTCCCTTATGTAAAGAATACTGCAACAGATGAATAGAAGGACACAGTAGTTGTGTAAAATCTTGCCATAACGACAGATGCTCTTATCTTCTTTTTTGCAGTATTATAGTTCCTCTCCCCTTCCCCCTGGTTGTTTGGTTCTTTACTTTAGATGTTCATACCCTACTTTCCTTATGCTAGCTTTCCTCTTGGGGCGTTCATTTCTGAGGTCGGTGCTTGCGTATGCTGCTTTTATGGCCGAAGCATGACAGCAGCCTACGTGCAACGTACCAGACATCCTACACTAGTGAAAGGCACTTGTATTCTTGCTGATGTCTGTTCTCCTATCTGGTGTTTGACCCTCTTATAGGCAGTGTTCAGCATGTAAAATGTATGTAAATGATTTTAATTGCAATCCATTTCCCTCACTTTATGAACAGCTTTTAATGGTGTTTTGCAGTGCAATGTTTTGGTAGAGAAAAGTTTTTCATTAGATATTGTATATATTCTTTCCCAGACAGTGTTTCTGTGGTTCCTTGGCTTACAGGGGAGGTGATCTCTTCTTACTTGTGTAGGAGGTTTAGACACATTTGCTGATGATTGTCTAGCTCCAAAAGTAAATTAAATTAAATTGATTTGATTAAATAAAAAAGAAAGAACGAGCCAACATTGTCATTAGTTACTCTTGTCAAGTTTGCTGCTAGTGCCCTTGCTTTGGCAGATGAGTGCCTGGTTAAGACTCTTGTTACTTGTCTGTAAGTAGACAATTGCCTGCCTGCATACTGTGGAATGTACTCCAGCAGGGATCTGGGATTCAAACTTGCATTTACAGTGAGTACTGTCACACAGCTGTCTTTTCCAAAGCCCAGAATAGTTGTGTGTAAAATGTGCAGACTGTTCATAACGTAAACGGGTAATGAAGTTGAGAGAGATGGCAAAGATTCAGCTTTGCCTACAACTTTACCCTCATTTAGATTGCATTGCAGAAAGTCAGGTAATGTAAAGCTTTGAGGTAAAGTTTGTCAAGAGAACTAAGCAAAGGATTATTAATGTTATGGAAGCGTTAATGTCCACAAAAGGATGTTAAAAAGGTTGTTTTTTAGTAAGTTTCTTATTTTTTTTGTTGAATGCATAAACTCAACAGTGAGATGCTAAGGTTATTTTTTTTGAATGTACTCATTTTACATCGTCATCTCAAAGAATATTATTTATCCCGTACACTTAAATGATTTTTAGCTAGTGGTCATTCTTTGTGTATAACCGAATTTCTCCACCAGACTAAAACCTGTCTTTGTGCCAGGTATAATGGTTTGGTGCTGACGTTTCAATTTTGTTTTAGAAAAATAATCGTAATATAAGAACCGCTTTTACTGTTAACAGTTGTCCTGCTTCATTTTAGCTTGTGCTGGTCAAAGCAAGGCAGAAATAAAGTATAGAACTTGCCACAGTGTTTGTTTATGTAGTTCAGTAGTTGGTAAAGAAAAACACTTGTCAATCAGAACTGTCTAAAGGTAAATCCCCACAACGTAACTTGTATAATGCCAACTACTGCATTTGTAGAAGTAAATTTGCTTAGCATAAATTTTTCCTGAGTAGCTGGACTAAGTCTCATGGCATCCTTGCTGTTCAACTCAAACTGTCTGTAAATGTGTTTATATTTCAGAGTTTATACATTCAGTCACCCACTTATACATTTTCTCAGCAAAAATAATGATGAATGAATATTTCTTTTCCAGGTTTTGCCTTGATTCTGCGAAGCAAACCCGGCAGAAGGTTGCAGTGAACTGGTCAAATTTTAGCCTGAAGAAGGCATCTTCAAACGCAGCCCAGTGAATTGGAGGACAAAAGCAAGGGCAGCCTGATTACCATGACATACCGGATACTCAACCTTGCATTGCTATACTATGCTCCAGACTCCCATGTTTCGTTTTGTTTATTTTTTTATTTTTTTTTTTTTTTGCAGTCACCGTGTTCTCTATTTGTGTCTGGTGTCCTATACTGCCCCTTTTCCACTGTTAACTGTATTTGTTGCTCATTCTCTAAACATTTTTGTTAACTAATTATTTTGATGGCATTGTTTGGAATGCCAGTGTATCAGTTAAAATAAGTCACCATGATGCTGTGGCTGGCAGTAACAGCAGAGAGGATTCAGATCCCCCACTCAGAGAGAGTAAATTATTGAAATGTGGCATGTGCCCCATCTCCATTTTAGTGTGTACTAATTTTGTATGTTAGGCTGATTGTACTGTCAGACAGTAACCACCAGCCTTGTTTAGGCAATATCCATAAATTATTTTATTTAATTAAGCATGCCCTTTCTTTGTGAAGTGGAAGCAGTCCTGTCCTTGCTGGCTGGAATTGCCTCAAAATGGAAGGAAGGGACCAGCGCCACATTCAGGAAGGGAGGAAGTAAATGTTAGGCATTGTGCCCCCCTGCTACTGGCTCAATGTAGCAGATTTAATTTTCTTCGTACTTCTGTATTTTATATATTTTTCACTATCAGTGCTCAATGTTACAGCTGAGCAGATCAGTACCTTATTCTGTGGGGCATTTTAAAGGGTCATTTCCATGTTTTTATGATAAGCAGCACTTAAGCAGAACAGCCTGCATATTAATTTTATCTATATTTGTGTAGGACTTTAATGATGCATTGTTTGTTTTAACGTAACTGTTGTAAATATTTTAAAATAGTATTTTAATTGTTTTCTTTTTAACCCATACAGTAGGTGGAGATTGTAGAAGGCCTTTTTGAGCCTTTGTGGAGGTGAGGAGAGCAGCAAAGTTTAGGAAATTACATAAAGCTGGAATTAACTAAAAGTCATACATTCCAATAAACCCCTAAACTAAGAAGACCTCATTTTCTGTGTTGATTATGATAGTCATTGCCCTGTCCAGCAGAGTTCATTGAATTTGTCACTTGAAAGCATCAGGTCTTTTGAATGATTTTCTTTAAGCAGTTTGGGCACTCTGCTGTACTAATACCTACTTAGTTTAGAGTGTTACAGTCATGTCGATTAAGTGGTGTTGTGGTAATCTTGATTGATGTCAGCAGAATAGTGAATAGTTTTAAAATAGGTGTGGGCCCACTTTTTGTTAGGAGGTAGATGGTTGTTAAACTGATATATGGAATATGCTTTATTGAGGAGTCTTCTGTTTTCTTTTTGTGGCATTTGGCAGCTGCATCCTTTGTTAGGGATATCCGTGTACTGCATCTTCATGGTGCAGGAGGAGGAAAATGTGACACAGCTGTAGTATGAGCAGTGACATTCTGAGCCCAGATGGGTGACCCTCAAGCAGTTAAACAATATGACGGAAGCTTCAGTAGATTGTCAGGTGGATCTAATTGAGGAAGAGACTCTTCTTGCGTTACTGCATCTTTACTAGATTCCATGTTGCCTTGCCTGACTGCATTCGCTCACTTGTTGCTCTTCTACATTTGCTATATTTAGACTTCATCTCTGTCCAGTTGCTTTAAGTTGCACTGCATATGTTGAGGAATTAACATTGCTGAGGGACGGTCTGTTTGCAGTTGCTGAACCATACCTGTGCAACATACAGGTGAATTCACTTGTGCAGTGTTAAACAGTAAGCATGGCAGACAGTGGAGTGCCATACAGTGCAAGTGCCTTTTTCTGGGGTAATTTGAGAAGGTACACTAAAATGCAGATGCTCTTGTTGGCATTTTTACTGGTGGCATTGTGCCTTTCCTTGATGCTGTGTCTAACTCACCAGCATAAGATCTTGATGCATTGCATGGAAATAAGTGAGATACCCTCATTGTGATGTATGCTCACTTGATAGTCCTTTGAACATGCATTGTTTTTGGTTGGCACTGGTATTCATCCGTAGATGTTCTATCTTGCCCTGTCTCCTTCCATTTGAAGAATAGGCATTGTTTGATAGTTGAAATAGTTATTTAGTTACATGCTGCAACCTGCTGTTGGTACCAGTGAACCCCAGACTGCTGTTACTTACAAATAAGGAGGCAGAAGCCCTTTCTGTCACTCTGTTGACTTGTTACAATGACATTCTGCATATTGAAGTGCCTAACAAGCTCATTAAGCCAGTTGGTCTATTTTGGGAAGGGTATGTAATGTTGATTGGGTGACCTGAGACACACTGTTGGGAATTTCAAGTTAACAACTTCATGATTTAGAATGCAATGGTTTATATCCCATCCATGGCATTGGTGCCCTATACCCATGACTTCTGTTACGTAGGAACCTGATGCTCTTCTCTGCTGCCTTTAAATATCCTTTTATTACAATGTTTTTTAAAAGGTGCTTTTTGGCCACATTGGCAGCATTTTAAGTCATGGTATAAAAACAGAATTGTTTTGAAAAACATTTGTGTGTATAATCAGTTTTTATGTGGGAGAAGTTGAGCAGAAATTCACCCCCCTCTGCAGTGTAACCTGCATGCATTTTTCACCTAGAGCACACAGTTTTGTTTGGTCTTTCTGTTGACGTAATGGTAATGTCACACTGCGTTTAATCTGTCGTCATGACTGAAAGATGCAGTGTTGAATAGGCTGAAAAGCTGTGAAATAAACTAGATTTAAACCTGACAGTTATGCAGAGAAAAGTACAGATTGTGCAGCAGCTCCTTTAAAACTGCAAGAATTTCCAAAGACACTTAATTTTTTGTTGAATAAGCTGCCCCCGCTGCATTTACAAAACTGTAGGCTTTTACTAGAAGATAGATTAGAAGGAGGGGTACAAACATTCAGTCCAAAGTCAGCAGTAGTTTGCTCAACAGCATCCTTATTAGGAAGATACTGGTGACTAATTCTGTCAACACTGCACAGAAAAAAAAAACACTAAGCTGGGAGATGCCTTTCATCTGTTTGATGTGCTGGTCCTACTCTCCAGAACACTGCATTGTCATCTGTATATTAGTTATCTGTCTTCAGTTTTGTTTTATGAAAGGTGGTTGCATCATTAGTTCTTTCATTGATTTTATTATTTTGAGGCCTCTGGTGTCCATTTGTTTTGCAACTGTTGTTGGGCTTTGCCAGGAAGGGTCCACATGTGCTGTTAACACTAGTCTCCTTTTATGCTTAGTAAAGTCATTGGCATGCACAGTACAGATTCTGGAAATATCGAATTCATTATTTTAGTATTTTTGAAAGTTATGCATAGAACTTGAGCGTTACTTTGGTGCTACCTTGAATGGTAATGCATTACACTGAATCTTAGCCATTCAGTACTGCTGGAGTCTATACGGCCTTTTCAAGTTGCCCTGTCCAGTGGGCACCATTTTGTCATGTAGTGGTGGTTGAACTTGGCAGCATTTGTTTTTGACAATGGATACAGTAGTACTTCAAACAAGTATAATTTCCTTGTTATGTTTAAATGTATGTGAATCATCTGTCAATTTCAACAAAGCTTGACCATAAGTGGGTTAATATTTCAGATTGTTAAAGTTGTCTAGAATGATCTGATTATGTGTTTGTTGTGTTTGTTGTAGAAATGTTTGTTTGGTGTAGGTCTGCCATTGCTTGCGGCATCTGTATTACTTTGCCTCCATGTCTTTCAAAATGGTAGTATCTGAGTGTAAGTATAGAACAATGAAAGATATCTGGGTTTTGCTCTCAGCCACCTAGCAGGAAAGTGTAAATTCTCCCGTGAACCATACGGGTTTGCGGTATTGAGCAGACATGACTTGAAAGTGGCAAGTGTCTTCCTTGTCTTATTTTGGATGATTTACTTTTTCACAGGCATCAGATGGTTTAACACTGAAGCAAACAAACTGCAAACTATTTTCGTCTAATAACTGTACGACTGAAGGATCTGTTTTTTTCCTTGTGCTTTATTTTTTTTTTTAACTTTGTCAATGTACAAAAGAAGTGCAGTAACTTGGACATTTAAAATTTAATTTATTTTCATTAAAATGAACATGGAAAAGTTTCTTTCCAAGCCAGATATTAAGAGCTGGAACTGAAAGCACCAGGTAGAAAATAGTTGACTTTGTATTAGTATGCTAGCACTGTTAGCCTTTTCAGTAGGGAAGCATTCTAACCTATTTATTTTATTTGTGAACATGTTTTCTGAAGTTCCTTAATGAAATTTTCTCCACATGAATATATTAGTTTCCTGTGGTCGCAGAAATGCACTTTTATGAATTAGTCTGAACAGAGCAATAATGGGTGGCCGCGATGGTGCAGCAGTTAGCTTTGCCGCCTCACAGCCAGAAGTTCTCCGGTTCGATTCTCAACTGAGTGTGGAGTCTGCATGTCCTCCCTGTGGTCGTATGGGTTTTCTCCGGGTGCTACGGTTTCCTCCCACATCTCAAAGACATGCTTTAGGTGGATTAGACACTCTAAATTGGCCCTAGGCATGAGTGTGTGTGCTTTCCCTGGAAGGTTGGGTGCCGGGCTGGCAGCTCGATGCCGTAAAACTCCACTGCTAATCATGAGCGGACAGGTGATACGCTGTGGCGACCCCTAACCGGGAAATGCCGAAAGAAGTCTGAAAAGCACAATAGCAGGCATTCTGAGACCTATTTCACAGAATAATTTGACAGCATAGCTAAAATTCCTCACCTCTAAACATAATTATTTAATAACCTGAGTTGCTTGTGATTGATCCTTCCCCTAAGCAAGTGACTTTTTGTGAATCCCTGTACTATTTTTAGGAAGGTCAGGTTTTGTTGCAAATGCTTTGAAGATGAATCTTAAATCTTATTTGAAGGGATATAAAGCAGCAAGAAATAACTTGAGTACTTGAGTGTGAGTTTATGCTGCATCTTGGCACAGCCTCCCCCCCCCCCCAGCAGAGTGTAGTAGAGAGTCATCCCCAACACATATAGCCCCAGTCTGTTCTTTCCTGTAGATAATACATGTCTTCCCAAGTAATTTTTTATTGTCTTTTTGTCCATTTCTTTAGTTACCCCATTGTCTGCAAACAGAAATTGAATTAGTGCACCCTCAGCTTACTGTCCATCCAGATTCATTTCATTTCACTTGATAAAAGCAAGATGTGAAAACCAGGACAGCATTTTTGCTCTTAAGCATAGCTGTCCAACTGCAGGTGAGCTCTAGCTGTGCAGCTGCTCTTAATCCTTAGTGCTGCCTTTTTGATCTTTGTTTGCTGGGCTTAATGTTCCCTACCCTTGAAGTGGTTTCCTTTGCCAAGTGACTTATGGACTTTTTTGCTCAGGACTGTAAGGTTTCAGTAGTTGCAGCTTGAGAAGGACAAGTCTACTGTTCAAGATTTATTTCAATTGTAGGCATCTATCAGGAGGATGTTGCCTTTTAGTTGCTGACAGTAGGTATCTGTTGGGTTGAGAAGCAAAAACTCTGACATTGAAGACCCTTGCTTTGGTATTAATTCATTCAAATTTGGCATTTTTAGTGAAATCTTAATGTCTGCGACATTTGTGTCCAGGTAAATGCCATGATACAAGGTTCTAGCTACATGCAGTGATGGCAAACCTTTTGGGTTTGACATGTCAAAAGCTCCTGGCACACTAATTCAGTGCACTTCACATGAGCAACAAATGCAAAAGCAGTGCCTTTGCTAACTCAGGTGTTGGTGATTGCTGGCATGTCACCCAAAACCTTGTGGCGTGTGTCAACCTTTGATATGCGTGTCATAGGTTCATCATAGGTTCATCATCACTGAACAGTCTGCCACTTCTGTTACTCATAGATTTCACTTGCTAGTCTTTGAGAACATCTGGGAAGCCTTCATTTGATCACGTATGCATCATAGCATGCATGTTTAATACCATCAGATTACCTGCCTAGGCTTACATCAGCATTGGCTGTAGAGTGTCAGAGAAAAGCATAGCGTTGTCAACTGCTGTAAGTACAGGGAGGCTTCTGATTTTTGAAGTTCATTGTTGCACTCTATTGCAGTAGCTTAGACTGCATGGGGTGAAGGGGAAGCTGCCTCTGGCTTAAAATGTTAGGAGGTGTGATCAGCAGAGCCTTCTATTTATTTATTTTGCTTTAAATTTCACTCCTCGCATAAATGTGACTGCAAGATAGGTGATGGGGAGGGGGGCATTAGAACCTGGAGAAGTGCCAGATCCATCTTTTTTTGTTCTCTCATACATTGTGAAGGGCCTTGAGTGTTTGGATCTAATGTTCTTCCTTAGAGAAGGGAGGAGCACCAGATCAGAGAAGGGACCCTTTTTCCTTTTAACTACTCAATCTAGTATTGCCAGATTGGGAAGCAGCACTGGGTGTCAAATGAGCCAGCTATGGCTCTATTCCATTAACTCCGTGGTTGTTCTACTTTGAACTCCACCGGAAAGTGGTAGGATTGTTCTTGCAGCCACAGACAGAGTTCAGAATAGTGTCTGGAAGACCAGCAATTGAAGGACAAATCCAGGCCTGAACTTCTTTAAGGTAAGTCTAGTGTTCAGCAGGCCTCCTTCACCCTTCATGTGGCAAGCTGACATTTTCATTATTGCAAGCTTAAACATTACCAAAGCCTCAACTTTGGTCAAGGACCTTGAGATTGGCGGAGGAGTCCCCTCGATATGTATCCTTCTCCAAAAAATGGAAAATGAGTTTCTTGCAGCATCTCAGTTTTGGATATTCAGCTAGAACCACTGGGTGACCAGCCTGATTCCATAGTTTAATTTATTGATTCATTAGGTCTTGGTTTGTAGTACTCTGAACTAATATTTTTTTCTTCTGTGACTGGCTCACGCAGGTCTTACTACAGGAGGGTCCTTCTGGTCTTTCTGTTCTAAGGCCTCCATCCTAGAGCCCTGGATAGCCAGCAGTTTTTGTAAGAGTCACAAAGGCAGGAACTCACCAGCAGGAACGGTTTGTCCAAGACCTGGAATAAGCATACTGCCTTTGGTTAATACATAGTCCATTGCTGTTTCCCAATTCCTGGAGCTCCATACTACCAGGTAGTAGGAGTCGTGGCAGCTGTGTCAGTCCAGGTCCTATGAAGACTCATTTTTGTTTTGGGGTCAGTCTCTGAGAGAGTGTCTAAGTTAATGAGTCTGCCACCCTATTCATTTTTCCCCCAGATGACCCCACCTTTGGAGATATGCCTTCAGTCTAATGATTAAATTCTTAGACAAGTATTATGTCATGCTTTTGCTCCACCAGGACACCTGGATGGTGGTGATTGGATATAGATGCCTTTTAGTACCATCAGTATTTCAAGTCCACACAGTTTCCATTTTTTTTCCCTTGATGGGCATCCACTGTAGTACAGTGTGTTGCCACCTATGCTTTCTTTAAGGTCCAGAAAGTACTGCAGAGTTCATCTTTGGCATTAAAGCCTTCTAGTAGGCTTTCCTTGTCTTCCCATACCTGGATGACTGATGGCACCCTCATCAGGAGATTCCCTAAAAGTTGGTCCTCTCCTGAGAGCTCGGTTGGATGTAGTCCCTTGAGTCCCACATGAATTGGAGGAATCCTTTCTGTTCCCTGCACAAAGTAAGTCCATTGGGCAGGCAGAGCTGGGTACAGCTTACTGTTTATTGCTCCTGCCCATGGATAGAGTACAGACTCTAGATTTGGAAACTAAGGTGCCTTCTGGCTTTGGTGAACATAGTTGGTGTAGTGCTATTTACAATCTTAAAGTGATGAGTAATGCACTGGATTATGAGGCATTGTTGGGGACTTTTGGTCAGAAGTGCAGGATTCATCAAAAAGTAAACTGCCGTTTTTAAGGAAGATTCATCAAAAAGTAAACTGCCATTTTTAAGGAAGTGAAACTTGCTGTAAAACCAGTGAAGTATGGTAATGGGACTTCATCCTTTATACTTGGGGGAGCAGTGCCTGCTGCTTCCCACATACTTGCTTTTTCATGTATTCTCAATGTTCATGTGCCTTAGAGTAAGGGGGATATGCTAGGATACCAAACTGTCAAACTAGGTATATGTTCTGCATGCCAGCACTTAACAGTGTGGCTATTCCATGGATCGCAGTTACAGTTGTCAGAATTTTGACAGGGACCTCTCTGTGGCTTCACAGTCCCCAATATACATTTCTTTTAGTGCCAGTTCATTCTTGTTGAGTTTGTTGGTGGTGAGCCCAGCTGCCTTCTGGAGGGTTCCCATTTCTGTAGCCAAACATATTGCAGGTTTTGGTGACACTCATGGCTTATAGAATGGTATTCTATTTAGCCTTCCATACAGATCAGGGAGTGTTACCTTCTGACAAAACAGCTCCATAGCGACCATTTGGAGCACTGGTATTTCCAGGTCTTGTCCTTATCTTGTCAGATGTCCGTCACATTGCTTGGTTACTTAAGCAAGCGAGGGAGCAAAATACCGTACTCCCTTTGCTGGGCAGTTTCTTTCTTCTGGCACTGTGCCATAGGAAGAGTATTATTTTTCTCAGCAGTTCACATCCTCAGAAAGGTGCTCAAGCAGACACATTGCTATTCATTGGTTCTTTAGTCCTCTCAAGGAGTTAAGGGTTCAGAAGGTATGCCTGGTGGTGTTCTTTCAGAAATGTCCTTCAGTGATCAGCCTGTTTCCCTCTCAGCAGAGCACTTTTCCTTTCTCTACTTCTTGGTTCAGCAGTATAGGGCAATGGTGGATGTGTTTTGTGCCACTGGAGGTTCCCGTGCACAATAACAGAACTCCAGCTGATTCTGCACCTCATCGCAAAGTTCACAGAAGAAAACCAGAACTCATTTTCACTACTTCTTGATGGTGAATGAATTTGCTTTCAGGTTTTAAGGTCCCTGTTGATATAGGAGCATGGGGTTAACCAGCTCCACCCCAGGGCCCATTTCTTGATGTAGGCCATCTTGTCGACTCTGCTGAAGAGGGTTAAAGGGGGTAATGGAAACTGCTAATGAGCATTTGACTTGGCAGCCTGGTGTCTTTAAGTGGATGATAATCTCAGTGTGGTCTTATGATGCCCTTAATGGCCCTTGTTGCTCAGCTTGCAAGTGAACTTGACATAAGTATGTATCTGGGTCCCTCTTTGCGTTGTGATGCAAATGTCAGCTCTTCTGTGTATTATGATTTGTGGAAGGTGAGTGACCAGGCACCAACTGGTCAAACAGTCCCATAAACAGTGTTGTAGGTCTCTCCTTTTTAAGGAACCCCATTTCTGTTTTGGACTTGAGCATCATGGTTGACTGACTTTGCTGTCTGTCATTTGAACCTGTGAGCTTGGCAAGAGTAAAGATGTCCTGTTTATATGCTGCAGTATTCATCTCATTAGGCAGTTCGCCTCCAGCTGACTCGTATGTCTGGCCAGTATACAAAAGTCTATATGCAACTGTAACGTACTTGTGTCACCGCACATCATCTCGTGTACTTCAGCCATAAAGAGATGTTTGGTATAAAGCGGACATCAGTACACACCAGCCTCAGAATTTTTCTACCACCTGTTCGATCGCCTACCCCAGACTGTCGCTTACCAGATTACTTGTGAACCTTGGTTCATATAAGTATCCCATAGGGGTGTTCTTAAAATTTTGGCTAATGTTTGTTTTTTGGCTGATTTCGTGTCAACTAGGAAGGGAAAGTGTCAATGTGGAGGGCAGATTCCACATAAGGACTCTCACGATCTCTGCTTGTTTTGTCTAGGCCCAGAACACGACCATATTGCTTGCGCTGTCTGTAATTCGTTTGTTCCAAAAACCCTTAGGAGCCATTTAGCTTCTCTTATAGAGAACCAATGCCTTAAGCATTTAGCATGTGTGATGGAGGTTATGTCGGGCCCTACAGATGAGCCACAAAAAAAGCCAAGAAACCTCGGCCTGATCTTACTGCTACACCCTCTCTTCCAGGCATCCCTCCCGAGACCAATGTGGGCCCAGAGGCTGTAGCGGAGTCAGTGGATATCCCTTTGGCGGGTACCACAAGGGGAAGCCCCGAAGGAGTCTGTGAGGGAGTTACAGGCATCTGACTCGGGCTTGTAATTTCTGAAGGTGCACATGGCATCACCCAAATCACTGTGCGGGAGGATGTGCATATGGACATCGTGAAGTGCAGGTCAGTGTCAGGTTCATCTACCTTCCATCACATGGGAGTGCCGGAAAAAAAAAAAAACTGAAAACAAAACACGTTGCTTCTGTTCCACAGGAGCAAGCTCCTGATTAGCAGGCTTTTTTTCACAAAGCCTGTTCAGTGTCTTCATGGCCCTGCGTCAGCCCACACCTTCTGCTGTCACTCTTCAGGCCTTCTCTCCATCCACTTCCTTCAAGAGGACATCTGTAGACACCTGCTCAGATGAAGAGGAATCTTCTGGAGATGAGTCCTTAGCTTACTCCACCCAAACAGCTTCCCCTCTGGGCTATGCCTCGCCAAAGGAGGAATCTAATGGTGCAAATTTCCCTGGAGAGGATATTTCCGTTGGGGAAATTATTTTGAAAATGAAAAGAATTTTTCAAATGGGACTGCTGCCAAGTATCGGACATACAGAAGATGTGTTTTGACCTCCTGCAGATGAATTCTCTATCCCTTCTGCCATCCCCTGGTTCTGACAGCCTTCCTGGATGCTTTTCCAGCTGCATCTAAGTGCCTGGACTCTCAACCTCCTGCTCCTAAGCGTCCTGATGGGTTTTACAAGGTACCTGAGGACTCTGAATTCCTCTTCAAAGCTCCTTTTGCAGACCTAGCTACCGTATCAGTGCCATCTGATAAGGCATTTAAATTACTGCCCTCTTCCTCTCTACTGCCACCTGATAAAGAGAGCCAAGTAATGGAGAGACTGAGGAAAACAGTTTGCACCTCTGCTATTCTGGCCTTCATGGCAATTAATTATCAGACCCACATTGGCATATACTTTCTGGCTCTCCTGTCAGATGCAGGAAAGCTCCTCTCAGAGCTCCCAGATTCTCCTGCCAAGGCTAAACTGTCCGCTATCCTCTGCCCAGGTTACTAGGTATTCTATCAAGTGCAGTTATGCTGTGGATGTCTCAGCCAGGGCAGCAACCTCTGGGTTGGTCTTGAGGAGATCTTCCTGGCTCAGGTTACAGCCCTTACCTGAAGACATCAAGGCCAAACTGACTGATGCTCCTCTATACAATAAAGTCTTAATTTGTAGCTCTGCTGCAGGCATTTTCAAATCATTACAGGAAAAAGGCAGGGACCTCCAGGATATTAAACATATCCTTATTTCTCCTGTTCCAGTTTCCAGAGGAACTACCCAGTAAAGACAATCTTTGTTAGGAAACCAGTTATGCCGTCTTCCTCTAAAAGTAAGAGAGACCCCAGAAGCAAGCTTCTTTAAAGTCTTCTTCATCCACACCTTCTCAGAAACAGCTCTTTCAGTCCCCCTCCAAGCCTGGCAGCCTGTGACTATCTTGTCTTCAGGGCCATCCATTCCTCTGTCCCTTCACCTTTCTCTCTCTATCTTCCTGCTTGGAATCAGATCACTGAGGACTCTTTGGGAAACTCTCCTCTCCTTCAGAGGTATCCCACAGCCACCAAAACACCAGTTGAAATTCTTCCCTAAGGTCATTTCTGTTCTCTCTCAGAGGATGATTCAAGAGGTCCCCTCCTCTCAACTGGGAGAAGGATTCTACTCCAGGATGTTTTTGGTCCCCAGGAAGGATGGCCCTTGGAGACCCCATCCTGGACCTTTCCCATTTAAACACCTTTCTAAACGTTTCCTCCTTTTGGATGCTGACTTTACCCACTCTTCTTACCCAAGCATTCATGGTGTCATTAGACATCAAAGGTGCCTGCCTTCACATTCCTATTCACCCTTGGTTCAGGAAGCTTATGTTTTTCTGTTACTTACTCACATTTTCAGTTCTGTCCTTTGGTCTCTCTACGGCACCAAGGGTCTTCACAAAATGTCTTTTCGCCTGTCAAAGCTTATTGCAGACTACAGGAAATTCAGATTTTCCCTTATCTAGATGATCTCCTTATCCAGGCCCAGTTATTAGACCTTCAGGAGAATCTATCCTTCACAATTTCCCTTCTGGAGAGTCTAGGCTTCACAATAAACTATCAGAAGTCCTCTCTGAACCCTTCAGAAGACAACATTTTTATGGGCTGAAGGATCCAAACAGGATGCCAGCCTCTCTACCCACAGAAAAAAGTGCTGTTCCTTGCTTCTACTTCCAGAGCCTCTTACTCCTTCAATCCCTGACTGCCAGGGATGTACCTCATCTCCTGGGGTTCATAACATCCACAATTCCCATGCTCCCCTTGACCATGTTGCACATTAAGAAAATTCAATGCTTTCCAATGATAGTTTGGATGCAGTACTCCCATCCTCTAGATTTTGTTATTCCACTCCTGGCTTGCCTAAAAAAGGAGCTGGATTGGTAGATTCTTCAGGTTACGAAAAATCCAGGTCTCACCCTACACACAACCCTCCCTTCTCAATAATTGTACATGGATACCTCAGGCACAGGATGGGGGTGAAACTCTGCAGTCCTGGAGGGGCAGAGATGTTTGGTCTACAACCCAGACAAAGGAACATATCAACGTAAAAGAAATTAAGGCCCTGATATTTGCCCTACTCATTTTCAAACTCAAGCTTACTCCAGGGGTGCTAAGGTGGTTCACAGACAACACCACTATCCTCTGGGGTACATCAACAAACAGGGGAACAAAGTCTTACTTCTTGTGCAGACTAGCCCAAAATGCCTGGGAGTTAGCTTTGCAAAGTCAGGTTTCTCTTCAGGCCGTTTATGTTCCTTCAGCTCAGAATTTTTTGGCAGACGCATTGAGCAGGTCCATGACCCAGTCTCACGAATGGATGTTACACAGGGATGTGTTTCTGGACCTGGTCTGTCATTTGGTTACACCTCAGGTAGATCTCTCTGCCTCCCTCATGAACAGATAACTTCCCAAACTTTGTGCCAGGGTTCCACATCCCTTGACCTGGAAGGTGGAAGCTGTATCATTCTCTTGGAAGGGGATGTTTCTGTATGCATTCCCCCCTTTCCCTCTCCTCCAAAAGGTCCTACTGAAGATTCAGCAGGATCAGCCAAAAATCTTGCTGGTGACGCCCTTTTGGCCAAGACAGCACTGATTCCCCCCCTCCTCCTGCATTTAGCCAGGGGCAATCATCACACACTTCCCCACAGAATTGATCTACTGACACAGGACGTGGGAACTCTGGTACATCCACAGCTGTCAACTCTAAACCTGACCCTGTGGGTGATAGGGTTTTAATTCCCTTTAGACATCTGTTTTCAGAGGACTTGCTTCAAGTTCTGCAGGATGCCAGAAAACCCACTACTAGGAAATCCTACATTCCTAAATGGAAGAGGTTCTCTATCTGGTGTCTCGAAAAGGATTTACGACCACTGTCAGTGGATGTCTGGGTGGTGCTGTGTCCTGTCTGTGTGAACTGATAAAGGGTGGGTTGTCCTGTTCTGTGAAAGCCCACCTTTCAACTAAATTGGCTTGTCTGCCTGTGTCACCTCATTTAGCCTTTAGGTTAGAAGTTAAACTGTTCCTTAAAGGTGTCCTTCATATTAGACCACCAAGGATGCCAGCTCCTCCTCCTTGGGATGTCAATTTTGTGTTGGAGAAACTTACCCTGGCCCTATTTCAGCCAGCAAGTTCCTCTTCCCTGCAACATTGCACGTGGAAAATTTTTGCTGGTAGCCATTACCTCTACCAGAAGGGCTCTGAGATGCAAGCTCTGATGTCTAATCCCCCCTTCACAGTCTTCCACAGAGACTGGGTATCTTTGCATACCAATCCCTGTTTTATGCCCAAGGTGGTTAATGAGTTATCTTTTAATCAGTCTATCAACCTTCCAAACTTTTTTCCTTCTCCTCAGTCTCCCAGTGAGCAGATTCTACACACTTTGGATGTACACAGACAACTCCAATACTGCCTGGACAAAACTAAATCTGTCTTTGTGTCTTACCTCCCAAGGGCCCTGGGTCAGACTGTTTCCAAGGAAACTGCCTTTTCCTGGATTTCTAAAGCTATTTCCTTCTGTTATTCAAACAACGGTAAGTGCCTTTTTTCTCCTGTGAGAGCACATTGTACCAGAGCAGTGTCTTCCTCTGGGACCTTCGTTAAAGGCTTGGACACTTGCTGTGTCTAGGAGGCAGCTACCTGGTCCTCTCTTCATGCTTTCACTAAACATTATAAACTAAATGTCATCTCCAGGTCCAAGTCATGGTTTGCCAGAGCTATTCTACATGGTTTCTTAGAAAAAGCTTCTGCTGCTCCACGCAATCTTCCGTAAGCATGAGCTTTGGCATTCTCCCTAATGTGATGAATATTGCAGCATATGAATAGAAGAACATAAGATAGTTGTGTAAAATCTTACCATAATCGTAGATGTCCTTCTCTTCTGTATGCTGCAGTATTACTTCCACACACACACACACACACACACACACAATCACTTTCCACCTGATGCTTGCCTGTTCCTCTGGTGACGTGTTCTTACCCAGACTCAGGTTGGTACTTGGTGGCATTCACTTCTGAGGTTGGTGTGTGCTGATGTCTGCTTTATACCCACTGTCTCTTTATTGCCGAAATATACGACGTGATGTGTGGTGTCGCACATACCTACCTTACAGTAGCATTTAGACTTTTGTGTACTGGCTGTATGTATGAGTCGCATGGAGGCGAACTCCCTAATGTGATGAATACTGCAGCATATAGAAGAGAGGGGCATTTGTGGTTATGGCAAGATTTTACACAACTATTCTCTCGTGTTGGAGAATTTTGGTGGTGGCCATCACCTATACAAATCTGATCACAGAGCTTTTCATACCATTATGCTTAGGAAACTATATCTGTTTTTTAGCAAGACTAGACTGTCCTTTAGGATGAACCCACATTTTCTTCTGAAGGATGGTTTCAGAGGTGGTTCTGGACAAGTCCATCAGTATCTCTGTGTTCATTTCACTAACAAAAAAACGGGGAGAAAAGGCCATTTTTAGATCTTGATAGTTAACTCTGGTATTCCCCTATACCAACTGCAAGTGTTAAGAAAGGTGTAGTAGTTGCTCATGTAATTTATGGTAGGGAGGGGAGTGATTTGGTTCCCAAGCAGGCACTTTCCTTGTGGATTGCAGTTTGCCTTTTTTTCCATTAGGCAGCTAATCATTTATTAAAAATGCTGTTGTCAGTGCTCACTCTATTTACAACATCTGTTTCATTAGTTACTTTAAGAAAGTTATGAGTGAAGGCATGTGCCATAGCCACTTTGTCCTCTTTAGTGCACATCTTCACCAGACATTGTCATAACCAGGATTTAGGAGACCAGACTTCTTTTAGGAAACAAGTACTCCAGGAATTCAATTGTCTGAGCTATGCTTATGTAAGATTGTTTGGCTGTTTTGACCTTAGTAGTAACTGCTTGTATTTTATTGTGTGTGGAAGGCTTGATGTTACATTTTTGCAATTGGTATGTTCCTTGATGGTTCACAAATACCTTCTTGTCTCCCTGTGGTTGTGGCCGTTCTGCTAGCTACAGGTATTAGGAGTTCCCTGTAATTGGGCAGATTTATATTGTTTAAATAATGGAGTGTAAAGTCTGATTTACAACTTGAGTTGCTGAAAGGCCTCAGTGAGGGCAAACTAGTGAGCATGCATGCATGCTTGCTTGCTTATGCAGCTGGTGCATTACATGACTGTGAACCACTGCAGGTGCACAGCATCCTTGAATACAAGGTTTTACAAAAAGGTGACAAATTCTGATCAGTGAAACAATGGAAAAGAAATATCCAACCAAGTTACCATAAGGAAGGGTCATCTTGTATCTAATATGGTAAGAGTGTTTGTGTTTTGGAGTCTGAGATGAACAAACATTATAAGTTGACCTCTCCCCATGGTTCTCCTTTTTGGGAGGTGCTCAGATTAGAATTCCACTGTAGACTGGCATGTAATCCCTTTGCAGCCTTCTTAGAAATGCATTTAATTTTTGTTTGAATAATAATGTTGAGGAGTCAAGATAACAGTGAGATTGATGCAGTCCCACTTTGAATGAGACCACATCTTATTGTACCCATTGTAGTTGCATTGAAAGGGAGAATGGCATGTGAGAACTGTGGTCCAGTGGAGGAAGCAATTGGGAAACAAGTCCTGACAATTCGTGTGGTTGTCATAGCTTTTCATTACTAATTTGAGAGCATGGAACCTTATGGGTAAGGAGGTTTCACCACTTACCCCTAAGGCTGTGCAGTCTTTAGAGATACAGTGGTATCGGTGGCACAGCCCTTTGTACAGGAGGGGAGTGTGCAAGGGGGGGGGGGGGCTTTCCCCTTACAAAAACACTTTGTTTTAAATGAAAGGACCTTTCTGTTGCTCACTTGGAAATATTTCATGATGTGATCATAGTAGGTTGATGTCTAATTATGAATTGTGAGGATCCTTGGGTCATCCGTTTTGTGGAGCTTGTCACGAAGGATATATATGCACATTGAGAAACATCTGTATTTTGCATCTTCTCCTCCTTCCAAGAAGGTAGACTGCTTCTGTAACCCCTATCAGATTGGAATAACATCCTTGCTGAACATCCTAGGCCAAATTTTTGGTTCATCATTTTGGTCTCTGTTATAGGTCCCAGAGACCACAGCAGCCTACCATTTTTACTGCCTGATAAGGAGTCTAACTAGACAGGAGTCAGCAAGTGTTTTTTTTTTTTTTGTTTTGTTTGTTTGTTTTTTTTCTCTCCTGACTTTCTCTGACTCTGGTCTCCTAATTCTCCCTTGTTCTCTCTCTCATTGGTTTAAGTTCTAGTCTTCCATATTGGAGTAGGCAGTGGAAGAGCCAACAGTTCTGCCTCTGTCCAATGTACTGGACAGTTTGAAAAAGAAACTCAGCTTGATTTAAATTTTGACTGCACTGATGAGATGCCTAGGGCAGGAATGTGCCTGCATGGAAGGGCACATATTGGTCTCTTTAAAGTTGAGTTTATGTAGGTCATGTTTTCCTTTTTCATCAGGCATCCTAAGATCTGCTTAAGGGGATCCAGAAGTGAAGTTGGTACCAACACCACTGCTGGACAGCCTTTTTATCACACCTCATGGCTCCTCCATCTGTTCTAGGACAAACCAACTTTCTAAGAAGATCCTGCATACAGTGAAATGAGTCTCTAAATGCCCATTTGTGCCAGCCAAATCATACTGCCGTGTAAGACCACCCTTAGGAGGCCTGTTCATTTTCTTCTTCCTGGAGTGCCATTGCCATGCAGCAGTAGCTTCTAGACATGGTTGTAGGTAAAGACATTTTTAAATTATTAGGCCCGCCATAAGAAAGGGCACGGCTTAGGGAATCGGTCATTACAGAGTTACTGAATGAGGCCCCGATTTTACTTTGCAAGGGGGCAAGAGAGTCTTGTCTTTTGTTTGAAAAAGAGAGTCTGACATCCACAGTTTTCTTGAGTGTACATTAGGCTTCATCTCATCTTAGACTTTCATTGACCACATTCAGGGTGTCTGAGTTAAAAAGTCGTTGTACAAGGTCATTGTCTCAGCTGCAGCAGGATATGTGGATGGTGTCACTGTACACTATGTATGCTTTTTGACACTGAACTTACTGCAATTCCCAAGGAGTTTCCATTGTTTTGTTATGGGTGAGCTTCACATTCACTGCAATGCGTAGCTGTTTGGTTACTTTTCTTAGTGTTTATCAGGGTGTTAGCCGCTGCTGCTGTGGATACCTTGCAAGAGCAGTAACTACTTGTCTTCCTCTGCTGGAGTAAGTGGTTCATGATCACCCTATTGAGAGACTTTTTGGCTCAATCCCTGATTTAAGTCCTATGTTTAAATGCCCTAATATAGACCCCATAAACTGAGGGGACGTTTTTTCTGATCCTTGCTGTTGGAATTGCCTTCATTACAGCAAAAATGGGCAGTCTCATTGTCTGTTATTGGCCATGGAAAGGGCCTAGGAAGTTGCGTGTCTAGCAACCGTGGTTTGACTTAAGTCCAGATTTGAACCCTCATTCACTTTATCACTGGTCACCATCTTTGCTGTTCATTTGCGTATTTGAAGATGCAGGTGTCACATTAAATAGTAAGATGGCAGTGCTGAAAAGCCATTATGCCCCCATGAATTATGATCTGTTTCCTCAGCAGAATCTTTTATAGTTGTATTAGGTTAATTTATTTCCCCCACTGGACCCTAATTCTTGAGTGCCATTCTCTCTCACTGCTAGTGTAGGTGGTTTAGTTGTGTTCAGCACTTCTGCTTAGTCAGTGATTTGTGAGGCTTGTTTTTGGAATTTCCTTCTGTTGTTTAGGCTGCTCAATCAAGTTGTAATTTTTTTGTGTTTAGACTGAGCTCTTTGTTCTAAAGCTGGGACATTTAGGTTTTAAAAGTATGGCAGGTGAAGTCACAGGGTTTGCCCAAGAGCAACATACTTTGTGTAGTTTGCTTAGATGTTAAGCTTTCAAAAGTTGTTTCTGAAATTTGTGAGAGTTTTGACAAGCTTACACTTCAGTACAAAAGGAACAGATTTTTGCTGAAAGGTTATTTGATGCAGTAGGGAAAGGCTTCTCTCCTCTCCTCTCTTGACAAGTTTTTCTGGCTTAAAAATAAACCTGATAGAAAGCAGAGTATTACCTCTGCTGATGTTCATGTTTCACTGTTGCAGTCATCACATTTGGGTTATCCCTGCCAGGGTAGCCCTCAGCCGGCCTGAATACCAGAGGCTTAGTATTTCTTCTCAGTTGCTGTTGCTTCAGGAGTGATGTCAGGTCGTCAGTGTAAATTAAGGCAGCCAATGCCATTACTTCAGTTTTTCTTGCTATGGAGAACGAAGCAGATGCAGTTTGCATGAGTACCGGTTGGCTGCTACCTGAGTTTCGTTTACCAAATTGAAGTTGAAGTCTTCTAAAGCTAAGTACCTCGTTGGGGATCCTTTTTTCTTGCACTAACCGATGTCAGAAAAAGTTAATTCTCTCCCCTGTGGAAAGCAAATACCACACCGAGACTTTCATTCTTACTGCGTCACTTGTTTAGGCCCAGACCATGACGTCCTCTTTTGTTGCTTCTGTGCTTTGTTCAATGCCAGAACTATCCATCGTCGGGCCCTTATTGTAGCTAGATATTTTCGCTTACAGTCAATTCTGATATGGCTTCGGTAAGCCATCCAACAGCAAATCTTCTGAAAAAAACGTAGACACAAAAGACCGCACAGGTCCAGACCTACCAACGACTCTTCTCTTAAGCTAGTCGTCAGTTCTCTGGTCCTCGGTGAAGGGCTTTTGCAGCCCCTGATGCCCGCCTCTGTGGATTCGCAGGCTGCTACCGAGACTCTTTTGGAGTCCGGTATGCCACAAGAGGAAGTCCTTCGCACTACCGATTCTCGGCACAAACCAACATCTTCTTTCGTGACTACGGTTCTTTCGAAAACGGACGAGTTTCTTAGGCCCAGGGTACGAACCACACCCAAGAAACCGGCGACCCAATCTCAGGCACCTGCTTCCTTGCCTCAGTCTCAAATGCTTAAAATGGCGGAAGACCTTATTATGCTCATCAGGGGAAGCCAAGCTACCCCATCCAAAAGGAAAAGAGATCTGTCTCCTGTAGTTTTGTCTGAACAAGTCAGATGACTCTGATACATCTGAATATGAAGACATCCAACCCCTCTCTACTTATGAGGATTCTGATGCAGAGGATTCCATCCCTTCAGCCTCTTCCCCCAGAGGATTTTTCCTTTGGGGAGACCCTTCATACCTTAAGGGAGTATTTCCAATGAGAGAGTCAAGACTACCCTCAGTCTGAAAAGAGACTCTGTTAGATCTTCCAGAGCACAGACCCTTGGCCATCCCCCCAGTCCTGGATGTTGTGGAGGATGCTTTCCTGGAATCCAGCTTGACTCCTGACACCCTCCCTCCTGCACCCAGAAAACCAGACAGGTACTATAGAGGTCCTGACTCTCAAAAATTTATTTTTAAAAATCCTACTGCTAACTTTGAGGTAATTTCTCAAGGGCCTAAAGGAATTAAAGCAACCTCTGCTAAGAATCCCACCCCCTCAGATAGGGATTCCTGAGCCCTAGACAGATGGGGTAAAAAAGTATACACCTCAGCTACTCTTGCTATCAGGGCACTAAAATGTCAGTTCCATATGCTAAATTTCAGCAACATACCCTGGAACTCCTCAAACAAAAAATATCTTCCTTTCCTGCTTGGGCAGAATCTAAAGAATTACAAGAGTTAATGCATTCTGCAAGTCAATTAACTAAACACACCTTGCACTGCGGTTTTGACTCCCTAGAAGCTTCTTGCAGGGTAGCAGTCACTGGATCTGTCATTAGAAGGCATGCATGCATGGCTTAAGGAACAGCCCCTGCCAGACCATGTCAAATCTAAATTGTTTAATGCCCCCTTTCACAAAGACAACTTATTTGGCACTAAGGCAGAAGAGGTCTTAAAAAGATGGAAGAAAAAGTAAAATCAATGCAAACAGTTAAGGATTTCTTACAGGTCCAGCTACCCAGGTTCAGCAGGCATTGCCCCGCCAAACACTGATCCATTCTTGCTCCCAAAGCCGGTCCAGCCCAGGCCCCGGGGAACCAGACCCCCCCCAGACATCAGCCACAGGAAATACAGAGATCTAAGCAGTGGACTACCTCCACTTAAAAACCAAGGAGTTCTAAGCCACCCCCTTATGGTAAGAACTCAGAATGACTCTCCTCCCCCACCCCTCCCTCTGCCCACCTTCACTTACCCCCTAGGAGGAAAACTGTCCTTTCACGCAAGCACCTGGGCCATCATTACCAATGACCACTGGGTTCTGAACATTGTGTCTCAGGGATACAAATTTTCCTTCCACATCCCTTCCAACCTCAAAAGGGTTCCCAGACCTACCTCTAAACCAGTGGGCAGAGGCTCAAAAGCAAATTCTTTCTCCGCTTTCTATGAGGAGAGTAGAGCACGTTCCTGAAGAACAGCTAGGCCAAGATTTCTATTCCAGACTATTTCTGGTGCCCAGAAAAGAGGGCACCTGGCACCTCATCCTCTGTCTATCCATTCTAAATACCTTCCTGGTGATTTCAAAATTCTCACCCTCCAGCAGCTGCTACCCATGCTGTCCAAGGATGCCTGGCTAGCCACCCTAGATCTAAAAGAGGCCTACCTCCACATTCCTATCAGGGAATCATGCAAGACATATCTCCGTTTCACGGCAGGATCTCAACACTTTCAGTTCTCTGCACTTCCCTTTGGCTTATGTACTGCTTCCAGAGTTTTCAGAACATGTCTGGCTCCGGCCATTGCCTTTTGCAGACAAAGGAATATCCAGATTTACCCATATGTAGACTGCCATATTCAAGCAGACAGCCAGGAAAAGCTGCTCAAGCACCTGGCCTTTGTAAAGACCCTACTAACCTCCCTAGGGTTACACAATCAATGAAAAGAAATGCAAACAGGTGCCCACCCAAAGGATCATCTTCCTGGGAGCAAGCCTGGACACAGCATCCCAGATGGCATTCCTTACACCAGAAAAACAAATTTTTCCTGACAGCCTGCTTCTCTCAACTAGCCACCAGACCCCAGTTGTCTGCAAGGAAGATCCTGCAAGCTCTGGGATATATGGCATCTTGCATACTACGCATTCCATATGCCAGACTGCATATGAGGAGACTTCAATGGTACCTAAAAAGTCTTTCGTGTCAACACTTAAAAGACCTGGAGACTCTCGTACCTATAATTCCTTGCCTCAAAAAAGATTTTCTTTGGTGGGTAACAGCGTGCTCCCACAACAAGGGACTGCCTTTCTCACCACCCCCCGCCCACACCCTCGCCATAGATGCATCGGACTATGCTTGGGGTGCATACCTGGACAGCAGGTGCATACAGGGCCAATGAAGCCCACAGCAAATCCCTCTGCACATCAACCAAAAAGAGATGATGGCTGTCCAGCACGCCTTGATAGCTTTCAAACCCCTTCTCTCCCTAGGGGCTCTCCTGATCAAAACAGACAAACACCACTGTGATGTGGTATATCAACAAGCAAGGAGAGGGTCATTACTACCTCTATGCAGGCTGGCCATGAACTTTGGCACACAGCCTCTTCCATGCAACTGCACCTGTTAGCACAATTCCTACCAGGTTCTCTCAACTCTCTGGCAGACCAATTAAGCAGAAATCTTCTGGACCGATATGAGTGTCAGCTCAACAAAAGAACCTTCACCCTAATAGCTCAGAAATGGGGCGCCCCAAAGGTCGACCTCTTTGCCTCCCACACCAGCCATTAGCTCAGCAAATTCTGCACCGGGGAGCATCACTGCATGGCTTGGAAAGTGGATGCCCTGTCCTTCACCTGGGGCCAACCTGTTGGTCTGTGCCTTTCCTCCACTACCTCTCATCTTCAGGGTACTGCTCAAAATAAAGGAGGAAAAGCCAAGGACAGTTCTTGTAGCTCCAGACTGGCCTCGCCAGCACTGGTACCCCTTGCTGCACAGCCTGTCCCCACTGCCACCATGTCATCTTCCTCAGATTCCAAACCTCCTGACCTAGAGGGAAGGGGAATTCATGCATCCCCAATTGCAGGCACTCAGTTTGGCAGCTTGGCATATTCCCTAACCCTGGATCAATCTGCCAACCTCAGTAAATGGGTTATAGATGTTATCCATGAGGCCAGATGCCCTAGCACTAGAAAGTCTTATGCTAACAAATGGAAAAGGTTCTGCACCTGGATCCAGGCTAAGGGTGCCAATACGGCACAGCCCTCCCTCTCATCCTGGATTACTTAGCTGATCTATTACACAGTGACCTCTGTTTCTCCTGTATACAAATTCATGCCTCTGCTATCTCTGCTCATTTTCTCACTGAACAGCCCCTTTTCTCACACCCTTTGGTCAAACAGTTCCTAAGAGGGGCTAGCAACTTGAGGCCACCCAGAAGAGCACCAACCACAGCTTGGTACCTTAACTTTGTGTTGGAAAAGCTCACCCTGCTCCCTTTCGAACCAGCTTCTTCTGCAGAACTAAAATTTCTCTCCTGGATGACAGCATTCCTTCTGGCCATCACTTCAGCCAGAAGAGTCTCTGAGCTTCAAGCGCTCATGGCTGTGGAACCCTTCATCATCTTCCATGCTAACAGGGTATCCCTCACAACTAACCCATCCTTCATGCCCAAGGTGGTGTCCAGTGTGGCTGTCAACCAATCCATTCATTTGCCCACCTTTTTTTTCTAATCCCCAGAACAAGGGGGAAAGGATCCTGCACTTTCTAGATGTGCACAGACAGCTCAGAATCTATCTAGACATTACTAAATCCTTCAGGAAGTCTGATCAGTTGCTGGTTAGCTTTGCTACAGGGGCAGAAGGCAAAAAAACATTTCCAAATGGATAGCACACTGCCATTTCTGCTACAAACAACATGGAAAACCTTCCCCCAAGGGGGGGTCAGGACTCACTCCACCAGAGCAGCCACCACCTCTGCAGCTTTCCCCAGAGGAGTCCCCACCATGGACATCCTGGAGGCTGTCATCTGATATCTGTTCACACTTTTACCAAACATTACCACCTGCCTTTCTTATCCAAATCCAGGGCAGGGTTTGCCTCTGCAGTCTTGCAGGGCATCCTAGCCAATCCCTAGTTTCCTTGACTGCTCCCACCCATTTCCTCAGCTTTGGGAATCAACCCAAATGTGATGACTGCAACAGTGAAACACAAAGAACATAGTACAGTTGTGTACATTTACCATAAATGTAGATGTTCGAGTGTATTCACTGTTGCAGTCCTGGTTTCCCTCCCTCCATCCCCCTTTCTTCTCTTTCCTTACAAGGAACATTTTAGTATTTACTTTCTACTGGTGGGGTGCTTTCACCAGAACTTGGCTCCTACTTGGGGGTTCCTGACAGGTTAGGGCAAGAAAAACTGATATAATGGCGTCGGCTGCCTTACTTTAAACTACTGATGACCTGAAGTCAGTCCTGAAGCGACAGCAACCGACGCAGAAATACTAAACCTCTGATATTCGGGCTGGCCAAGGGCTATCTTGGCAGAGATTACCCAAATGTGATGTCTGCAACAGTGAATACACTCGAACATCTACATTTATGGTTAGTGTACACAACTGTACTTTCCTCACTCCTCCTTGTTGTCAAGAAAATGCAGGGAATAAAACTGAATTCAGCTACTTCTGGCTGTTCCACTTCACTGATTGTTTAACAGCTTTTGGTCAGTCTGTAGTTACAGACTAGTGTGTCTCCTGCCTTAGAAAGTGAGCTTATCAGACTTTCTTTAATACTTCTGTCTCTCTCAGATCTTTGAGGTCCACTAGATGGATTTCTTCACACAGGAGCATTAGTATTGATATTGGCTGTTCAAAAATGGCAAAGGCATTGCTACAAGTTCATGCAAAGGTGGGTCTCAGCCAATCCCCCACCACTTCTTGGATGGGCCAGGGATTCAGCCATAGTCCTATCATCTGGTTGTCTTTGTATACAAACAATCCAAAACAGAACAGGAGCCCAACAGTAGCCAGCAGAAAAAGATGTTAATCCCAAACTTTCTTTTAACGTAAAGTCAATTTAATAAAAAAATTTTCTCACGTTTTCGTCACTTTAAGTAAAGTAACTTCTTCAGACACACAGACAAACAGCAGTTACACAGTTTCTACAGCATTTAAACCATGTAGCATGAAGTCATGTGAATAACAGCAGCAATGAATTAAAGGTGCAAAGCAC
Organism: Protopterus annectens; assembly: GCF_019279795.1. Lineage (NCBI taxonomy): Eukaryota > Metazoa > Chordata > Ceratodontiformes > Protopteridae > Protopterus > Protopterus annectens. The sequence continues at coordinate 1,468,207,179 of NC_056733.1, forward strand.
AAAAATTCAAACACTATTAAAGTAAGTCTTAAAACTTACATACTAACTCAAATAAAAAGTGTGTATGCAATCAGTATACAATATACAAGGGTTATGTTAACGTCATTAGTAAAAAGTTAAAAATACACTATCGTGTAAGATTTCTTAATTTAAGCAAACATGAAATATTACAATTCTCATTCAAACCAGGCAAGCAGAAAGCATTAAGTGCTAACTGCCATTCTAGTTCTCGTACCTCTAATAGTACTGGATATAGGCCACCTCTAATGTCAGGAAGTACCTGATCAATAGCTTGGAACGTGAAACTATGTCCACCATTTAATGAAACATGTTTTGCTAAAGCATTTTCTGTTTTATTTTTGCTAATCGCATAAGAGTGTTCGTAAATTCTCTCACGAAGCTTGTTGTCCATTTTCCCTATGTAGAAAGCCGGACATAAGGTACAGGAAGCGAAGTAAACAACACTCTTGGACTCACAATTCAACTTATGGTTGATGTAAAATTTACACGTATTCAATACTCTAAAAGAATTACCTGTTTTTATGAATTTACACATCCTACGTGCTCCACACATAAAGGTTCCAGTAAGTCTAGAAATAGGTTTAGTGCTTTTAATTTCAAAAAAACTTTTTAAATTAGTACCTCTTCTATAAACAATACTGGGTGACTGGCCAATTCTGTCAACTAGGGAAGAGTCCTTATAAAGGAAACTCCAATTTTTGTGGAGAATTAATCTAAGTTGGTCACTGTCTTTACTAAAGGTGGTTATAAAAGTATTGCATAAAGAGGTCTCCCTATTTTGCTGAGTCATTGAAGGTTTTATAAAGGTAACCAAGTCACTGTTTGGTGACTGTGTAGTTCGAATGGCAACCTGGCTAGGAGGTGACTCTACCAGGTTAACATCAGTGACAACGGAAGGTGAGGTCAAGAGTGGTTGAACTATACCTCTACTCTGTTTGTTTACTATTTCTTCAGTTAAGTCATTTATTAAACTAACCGGGTAGCCTCTATTGCAAAACATGTCTCTTAAGAGTTGACATTCAGAATTAGTCATCTTTATTAGTACACATCCTTGCGGCTCTAATGAGTTGACCTTTCACTATTGAATGTTTTTGCCTGTAAGGGTGTGCACTAGAAAAATGTAAATAGGAGTTGCAATATGTAGGTTTTCTATAAATTTTGGAAACATATCTCCTATTTACTATATCTTTTTTTATATTCACATCCAAATAGTCAATACTAGTAGTGTGAAAAGTGTAAGTAAATTTAAAAAATGGTGTAGTAGAGTTAAAGTAATCTATCATTTGTTTAGCTTGTGATTCATTTCCTTTAAAAATCACAAAGATGTCTAAAAATCTGATAAAAAAAGTGAAGGAAGTGTAAATTTCAGAGTTATTGAATACAAAATATTCTTCCCATTGAGCCATAAACATGTTCGCCACGCTCACTCCGCAAGGGGAGCCCATAGCAACTCCATGTTTTTGTAAATAGATCTTGTCGTTAAAAATAAAAAAGTTGTTGGAAAGTATAATATCAATTAACTCAGTTGCCAGGTCAATATCCCTTTCTGGAGCTTTTTTATTTTTCATATAAACTTCTACCCACTCAACCGCTTCTAAGTGTGGAATAGAAGTGTATAAGTCGACTACATCGATGGTAAGAAAGCTGTCTTCTTGGTTAACTTCTAAAATGTTCAAATTTTTCAACAAAGTCCATGAATCTTTGCATACTCGTGACTCAAGTTTAAGATATTTTTGTAATATTGAGTCAACGAGTTTTGCACATGGATATGTCAAGGAACCTCTACCGTCAATTAGTGGGCGCATAGGAGGGTCATGTTGGTTCTTATGAATCTTTGGTATTCCGAACAGGACAGGTGTTTTTGGGTAGAGAATATTAATGCAATTGAATATATCCAGGTCAATTTTGGCTTCTATAAACAGATCTCTGAAGTACACTCTAATCCTTGATTGTGCAATATTTAGTTCGTTAAGAGATGCCTTAGCATAGGCCAAGACAGTTCAAGGCTAACTCCATTATTTTATTATAATCAGTGATGTCAAAGATAGCAAGTCCACCACCTTTGGTTTAACTAAATGGACATGAGCTGATCTAAGTAGTTTTAGTGCTCTTAACTGTTCCGTAGTGATGTTGCTCTGTTTATAAAAAGTATTACTAGCTCTAATGAAAGGTATGTGTCTAATGTCTAACACACACACTTTCATAAAGAGCTAAAAGGGGATGAAGAGAGGGTTGAACGTACTAGCAGCCCTAAGTACATGTGCAGGTTGTTGAACATTGCCTAATAAAAAGGAAAGATTTAATTTCCTTACGTAACACTTTGTCTAACAAAGTTTTTACTACATTAATGTTATTACTTAAAACATGTGTTACCCTTCGCTAGCAGTTCTACCAAATTCGCTTCTATCTATAACAACAGATGAAAAGTTGTAAACATTAAAGTCCCCTTTAGAATTAGTGAGAACAACAAGGTTATTTACTGCAACAGTCATTTGGAACTATTTCTTCCGACTGTTCCGCCTTTTGTTCCTCTGATACTGAGGGTGATGTGCCCCAGTAGTGGGCATGTTGTTCTTGTCCTGGTGAAAATTTCGAGCAAGTTGATTGTTTGCTTGCTCCTCGTGTGAATTGTTAGCCCGAATTCTTTCACTTCGCCTAACTGTGTCAGCGAAATCAGTGTTATTAACCTCAGATTCAAGTGGTAATAGACTGTCAACAGAATTATTATTAGTTGAACTGACTTCTGTCAGGGGCGGCACTGTGTTAGAATTGTGCCAAACCTGTGAAATTTGTGGTCTAGGGTAAGCAGAACCATTAGTGTATGCCATACGGTCACGATTCATTTTTTTTAATCTTGTTGTTTTTAAGTCTGTCCAACAATTGCTCAATCCTGGTAAAGACTCTGTTGTAGTCAAACCTATATCTAACAAAGTCAGGATGCAGTTTAATAGTTTTGTCCAAATCTTCGACTTCCTTCACTAAATTCTCAATCTGCAATGAGTAGTGTTTTATCGTTAACTCCATAAGCTGAAAGCCTTGCTGGTCAAAAAAAGAAAGTAATTCTGTGTGGAAAGGAGAATCTGGGATTAAGCCAGTTGGATATTGATAGCACCTAAGGCCCTTGGGTACTATCCATTCAGATAAACATTGTCTAAAATATACCACCTCAAGTTGGAGCTTCTTCAATTTTAAGAGTTTCACATCAAAAGATTTCAGTTTGTCAGCAAGCAAACATAAATTTGTCTGAGGTAGGTTAACATTACGAGCCAGTTGTTCCTGGGGGTTAGTAAGACCAAAACTTAACTTGGTAGTGTTGTTAACCCATTCAGTAAAAGATGGAACACCAATAACCTCATTCGTGTTAACAAGTTCGTTGGAAGCACTGTTATCTACAGTCAGTGGTGCCAAGTTATGAATAGATACACCCACCTGTTGTGCTGGAACAGTTGCTTGTTGACCCGGTGGTATTGAACCATCTGAAGACCGAAACTGAGGGTCAATGTTATTGGAATAATTCTGGGAGTTCAAGTTCCCCTGGTTGTTTCCATTAACAGATGTAATAGTGTTAGGCTCGCCACTTCGCTGCTTGTCTACAGAGTCAAGTCTCTGAGTTAGATAATCAATACGTTGTAACAGTGAATTAAGAATGTTAGTTAAATCCACTGGTTGCAAAGTTTGCAAAGGTTGTGTTCGTCCGAACAAATTGAAAAATAAAAAAGCTCCACAAAGGGATATTGACCTGGCAACTTAGTTAATTGATATACTTTCCAACAACTTTTTTATTTTTAACGACGAGATCTATTTACAAAAACATGGAGTTGCTATGGGCTCCCCTTGCGGAGCGAGCATGGTGAACATGTTTATGGCTCAATGGGAAGAATATTTTGTATTCAATAACTCTGAAATTTACACTTCCTTCACTTTTTATACCAGATTTTTAGACATCTTTGTGATTTTTAAAGGAAATGAATCACAAGCTAAACAAATGATAGATTACTTTAACTCTACTACATCATTTTTTAAATTTACTTACACTTTTCACACTACTAGTATTGACTATTTGGGCGTGAATATAAAAAAAGATATAGTAAATAGGAGATATGTTTCCAAAATTTATAGAAAACCTACATATTGCAACTCCTATTTACATTTTTCTAGTGCACACCCTTACAGGGAAAAACGTTCAATAGTGAAAGGTCAACTCATCAGAGCCGCAGGGATGTGTACTAATGAAGATGACTTTAATTCTGAATGTCAACTCTTGAGACATGTTTTGCAATAGAGGCTACCCGGTTAGTTTAATAAATGACTTAACTGAAGAAATAGTAAACAAACAGAGTAGAGGTATAGTTCAACCACTCTTGACCTCGCCTTCCATTGTCATTGATGTTAACCTGGTAGAGTCACCTCCTAGCCAGGTTGCCATTCGAACTACACAGTCACCAAACAGTGACTTGGTTACCTTTATAAAACCTTCAATGACTCAGCAAACTAGGGAGACCTCTTTATGCAATACTTTTATAACCACCTTTAGTAAAGACAGTGACCAACTTAGATTAATTCTCCACAAAAATTGGAGTTTCCTTTATAAGGACTCTTCCCTAGTTGACAGAATTGGCCAGTCACCCAGTATTGTTTATAGAAGAGGTACTAATTTAAAAAGTTTTTTTGAAATTAAAAGCACTAAACCTACTTCTAGACTTACTGGAACCTTTATGTGTGGAGCATGTAGGATGTGTAAATTCATAAAAACAGGTAATTCTTTTAGAGTATTGAATACGTGTAAATTTTACATCAACCATAAGTTGAATTGTGAGTCCAAAAGTGTTGTTTACTTCGCTTCCTGTACCTTATGTCCGGCTTTCTGTATAGGGAAAATGGATAGCAAGCTTCGTGAGAGAATTTACGAACACTCTTATGCGATTAGCAAAAATAAAACAGAAAATGCTTTAGCAAAACATGTTTCATTAAATGGTGGACATAGTTTCACGTTCCAAGCTATTGATCAGGTACTTCCTGACATTAGAGGTGGCCCATATCCAGTACTATTAGAGGTACGAGAACTAGAATGGCAGTTAGCACTTGATGCTTTCTGCTTTCCTGGTTTGAATGAGAATTGTAATATTTCATGTTTGCTTAAATTAAGAAATCTTACACGCAATAGTGTATTTTTAACTTTTTACTAATGACATTAACATAACCCTTGTATACTGATTGCATACACACTTTTTATTTGAGTTAGTATGTAAGTTTTAAGACTTACTTTAATAGTATTTGAATTTTTGTGCTTTGCACCTTTAATTCATTGCTGCTATTATTCACATGACTTCATGCTACATGGCTTAAATGCTGTAGAAACTGTGTAACTGCTGTTTGTCTGTGTGTCTGAAGAAGTTACTTTGCGTTAAAAGAAAGTGTTTTTTGGAATTAACATCTTTTTCTGCTGGCTACTGTTGAGCTCCTGTTCTGTTTTGGATTGTTTGTTTCTTCCGCCCAGTTTGTTTTACGTCTTTGTATACAGGCTGCCATGTCGGGGGTTTTCCCAC